>NW_019154105.1:10592875-10834203 GCF_002288905.1 Enhydra lutris kenyoni
AACTAAAATCTAACCAAGTTGAAATCAAAAAAGCTATTAATGAGGTGCAATCAAAAATGGAGGCTCTCACTGCTAGGATAAATGAGGCAGAAGAAAGAATTAGTGATATAGAAGACCAAATGACAGAGAATAAAGAAGCTGAGCAAAAGAGGGACAAACAGCTACTGGACCATGAGGGGAGAATTCGAGAGATAAGTGACACCATAAGACGAAACAACATTAGAATAATTGGGATTCCAGAAGAAGAGGAAACAGAGAGGGGAGCAGAAGGTATATTGGAGAGAATTATTGGAGAGAATTTCCCCAATATGGCAAAGGGAACAAGCATCAAAATCCAGGAGGTTCAGAGAACCCCCCTCAAAATCAATAAGAATAGGTCCACACCCCGTCACCTAATAGTAAAATTTACAAGTCTTAGTGACAAAGAGAAGATCCTGAAAGCAGCCCGGGAAAAGAAGTCTGTAACGTACAATGGTAAAAATATTAGATTGGCAGCAGACTTATCCACAGAGACCTGGCAGGCCAGAAAGAGCTGGCATGATATATTCAGAGTACTAAACGAGAAAAACATGCAGCCAAGAATACTATATCCAGCTAGGCTATCATTGAAAATAGAAGGAGAGATTAAAAGCTTCCAGGACAAACAAAAACTGAAAGAATTTGCAAATACCAAACCAGCTCTACAGGAAATATTGAAAGGGGTCCTCTAAGCAAAGAGAGACCCTAAAAGTAGTAGATCAGAAAGGAACAGAGACAATATACAATAACAGTCACCTTACAGGCAATACAATGGCACTAAATTCATATCTCTCAATACTTACCCTGAATGTTAATGGGCTAAATGCCCCAATCAAAAGACACAGGGTATCAGAATGGATAAAAAAACAAAACCCATCTATATGTTGCCTACAAGAAACTCATCTTAAACCCGAAGACACCTCCAGATTTAAAGTGAGGGGGTGGAAAAGAATTTACCATGCTAATGGACATCAGAAGAAAGCAGGAGTGGCAATCCTTATATCAGATCAATTAGATTTTAAGCCAAAGACTATAATAAGAGATGAGGAAGGACACTATATCATACTCAAAGGAACTGTCCAACAAGAAGATCTAACAATTTTAAATATCTATGCCCCTAACGTGGGAGCAGCCAACTATATAAACCAATTAATAACAAAATCAAAGAAACACATCGACAATAATACAATAATMGTAGGGGAYTTTAACACTCCCCTCACTGAAATGGACAGATCATCCAAGCAAAAGATCAACAAGGAAATCAAGGCCTTAAATGACACACTGGACCAGATGGACATCACAGATATATTCAGAACATTTCATCCCAAAGCAACAGAATACACATTCTTCTCTAGTGCACATGGAACATTCTCCAGAATAGATCACATCCTCGGTCCTAAATCAGGTCTCATCCGGTATCAAAAGATTGGGATCATTCCCTGCATATTTTCAGAACACAATGCTCTGAAGCTAGAACTCAATCACAAGAGGAAATTTGGAAAGAACCCAAATACATGGAGACTAAACAGCATCCTTCTAAAGAATGAATGGGTCAACCAGGAAATTAAAGAAGAATTGAAAAAAATTCATGGAAACAAATGATAATGAAAACACAATGGTTCAAAATCTGTGGGACACAGCAAAGGCAGTCCTGAGAGGAAACTATATAGCGGTATAAGCCTTTCTCAAGAAACAAGAAAGGTCTCAGGTACACAACCTAACCCTACACCTAAAGGAGCTGGAGAAAGAACAAGAAAGAAACCCTAAACCCAGCAGGAGAAGAGAAATCATAAATATCAGAGCAGAAATCAATGAAATAGAAACCAAAAAAACAATAGAACAAATCAACGAAACTAGGAGCTGGTTCTTTGAAAGAATTAATAAGATCGATAAACCCCTGGCCAGACTTATCAAAAAGAAAAGAGAAAGGACCCAAATCAATAAAATCATGAATGAAAGAGGAGAGATCACAACGAACACCAAAGAAATACAGACAATTATAAGAACATACTATGAGCAACTCTACGCCAACAAATTTGACAATCTGGAAGAAATGGATGCATTCCTAGAGACATATAAACTACCACAACTGAACCAGGAAGAAATAGAAAGCCTGAACAGACCCATAACCAGTAAGGAGATTGAAACAGTCATCAAAAATCTCCAAACAAACAAAAGCCCAGGGCCAGATGGCTTCCCGGGGGAATTCTACCAAACATTTAAAGAAGAACTAATTCCTATTCTCCTGAAACTGTTCCAAAAAATAGAAATGGAAAGAAAACTTCCAAACTCATTTTATGAGGCCAGCATCACCTTGATCCCAAAACCAGACAAGGATCCCATCAAAAAAGAGAACTACAGACCAATATCCTTGATGAACACAGGTTCAAAAATTCTCGCCAAAATACTAGCCAATAGGATTCAACAGTACATTAAAAGGATTATTCACCACAACCAAGTGGGATTTATTCCAGGGCTGCAAGGTTGGTTCAACATCTGCAAATCAATCAATGTGATACAACACATTAATAAAAGAAAGAACAAGAACCATATGATACTCTCCATAGATGCTGAAAAAGCATTTGACAAAGTACAGCATCCCTTCCTGATCAAAACTCTTCAAAGTGTAGGGATAGAGGGCACATACCTCAATATTATCAAAACCATCTATGAAAAACCCACCGCAAATATCATTCTCAATGGAGAAAAACTGAAAGCTTTTCCACTAAGGTCAGGAACATGGCAGGGATGTCCGTTATCACCACTGCTATTCAACATAGTACTAGAAGTCCTAGCCTCAGCAATCAGACAACAAAAGGAAATTAAAGGCATCCAAATTGGCAAAGAAGAAGTCAAACTATCACTCTTTGCAGATGATATGATACTATATGTGGAAAACCCAAAAGACTCCACTCCAAAACTGCTAGAACTTGTACAGGAATTCAGTAAAGTGTCAGGATATAAAATCAATGCACAGAAATCAGTTGCATTTCTCTACACCAACAACAAGACAGAAGAAAGAGAAATTAAGGAGTTAATCCCATTTACAATTGCACCCAAAACTATAAGATACCTAGCAATAAATCTAACCAAAGAGACTAAGAATCTATACACAGAAAACTATAAAGTACTCATGAAAGAAATTGAGGAAGACACAAAGAAATGGAAAAATGTTCCATGCTCCTGGATTGGAAGAATAAATATTGTGAAAATGTCTATGCTACCTAAGGCAGTCTACACATTTAATGCAATTCCTATCAAAGTACCACCCATTTTTTTCAAAGAAATGGAACAAATAATCCTAAAATTTATATGGAACCAGAAAAGACCTCGAATAGCCAAAGGAATATTGAAAAAGAAAGCCAAAGTTGGTGGCATCACAATTCCGGACTTCAAGCTCTTTTACAAAGCTGTCATCATCAAGACAGCATGGTACTGGCACAAAAACAGACACATAGATCAATGGAACAGAATAGAGAGCCCAGAAATAGACCCTCAACTCTATGGTCAACTCATCTTCGACAAAGCAGGAAAGAATGTCCAATGGAAAAAAGACAGCCTCTTCAATAAATGGTGTTGGGAAAATAGTACAGCCACATGCAGAAAAATGAAATTGGACCATTTCCTTACACCACACACAAAAATAGACTCAAAATGGATGAAGGACCTCAATGTGAGAAAGGAATCCATCAAAATCCTTGAGGAGAACACAGGCAGCAACCTCTTCGACCTCAGCGGCAGCAACATCTTCCTAGGATCATCGCCTAAGGCAAGGGAAGTAAGGGCAAAAATGAACTATTGGGATTTTATCAAGATCAAAAGCTTTTGCACAGCAAAGGAAACAGTTAACAAAACCAAAAAACAACTGACAGAATGGGAGAAGATATTTGCAAATGACATATCACATAAAGGGCTAGTGTCCAAAATCTATAAAGAACTTAGCAAACTCAACACCCAAAGAACAAACATCCAATCAAGAAATGGGCAGAGGACATGAACAGACATTTCTGCAAAGAAGACATCCAGATGGCCAACAGACACATGAAAAAGTGCTCAATATCACTCGGCATCAGGGAAATACAAATCAAAACCACAATGAGATATCACCTCACACCAGTCAGAATGGCTAAAATGAACAAGTCAGGAAATGACAGATGCTGGCGAGGATGCGGAGAAAGGGGAACCCTCCTACACTGTTGGTGGGAATGCAAGCTGGTGCAACCACTCTGGAAAACAGCATGGAGGTTCCTCAAAATGTTGAAAATAGAACTACCCTATGACCCAGCAATTGCACTGCTGGGTATTTACCCTAAAGATACAAACGTAGTGATCCGAAGGGGCACGTGCACCCGAATGTTTATAGCAGCAATGTCTACAATAGCCAAACTATGGAAAGAACCTAGATGTCCATCAACAGATGAATGGATAAAGAAGATGTGGTATAGATACACAATGGAATACTATGCAGCCATCAAAAGAAATGAAATCCTGCCATTTGCGACGACGTGGATGGAACTAGAGGGTATCATGCTTAGCGAAATAAGTCAATCGGAGAAAGACAACTATCATATGATCTCCCTGATATGAGGGAGAGGAGATGCAACATGGGGGGTTAAGGGGGTAGGAGAAGAGTAAATGAAACAAGATGGGATTGGGAGGGGGACAAACCATAAGTGACTCTTAATCTCACAAAACAAACTGAGGGTTGATGGGGGGAGGGGGATTGGGGGGGGTGAGCTTATGGACATTGGGGAGGGTATGTGCTATGATGAGTGCTGTGAAGTGTGTAAACCTGGCGATTCACAGGCCTGTACCCCTGGGGATAAAAATATATGTTTATAAAAAATAAAATTTAATAAAAAAAAATGAGAAAAAAAAAAAAGAACAAGTTTTCCTAAAATAGTCCAACAAATCGTTATCAGTATCATCAAGTCAACGGACTAACAATTTTGTTTCAATGAAATTGTATCTCTAAATAAATTAACATACAGAAATTAAAAAAAAAGAGAGAGAAAGAGAAAAATGTGATCTATCTACAAAGGCCTTCCATAAAAATCACCAAACCCAGCAAGTGACTCCCTTTAGCTCATTCCTTCTAGTGGCACGTTCAGTGGTTTTAAACATGACTTAAATTTCCGAAGTTGTTGGCCATTTGAATAAGCCGTAAGTACAAATAAGGAAGCCTCAAAGAATTTCCAAAGGCAGAAAAACATGCCATAAGATTTAAGGTTGTGAACATAAAATTTCAGGTCCTTCTCAAAACAAAGTTCTGTATTGATTACAGTACTTACATAGTTCTTAAAAATTTATAGGTATGAAGCTAGGCTACCATTTTTATTTGGTTCTTATCTTTAAAAAAAAAAAGATGTATTCACTAGATAGTGCATGTGGGGAGGGAGAGCAGAGGGAGGGTGGTAGCAGGCTCCTTGCTGAGCAAGGAGCCCAAGGTTGGGATCAGGACTTGAGCTGAAGGCAGACACTTAACTGAGTGAGTCATCCAGCCACCTTTTACCTTTTTAAAAAATATGTCACTGATGAAGTCTTTGAGTGTTGTGACCCATTTTTCCCATAAACCCTGTGGTTTTTGCAGTTTTCATGGACCTTTCACCTGGGGGACCCCATAGACAGTGTTACATCAGAACGGACGACACTACCCTTCAGAGAAGGCCACTAGCTTTCTGCACATACAACTCATCTATACATTATATTTAATATGACAGTTATGCAGAAAGATTAAGTAAATAAAATTAATGGTTGGCAATAAAGAGAGAAGAAGAGGGGGAAGGAATGAGGGCTCCATCTCCATGTTGACAGCAGCATACTTGACATTTCCTCTGAGATGGCCTGCCGTCAGTCATCTCAAATGCACTAAAATGTCCAAAACTGAACTCTTTATCTTCTCTTGAAAAACTGTTCCTCCTCCAGTTCCCACCATCTCAGTAAACTGCCCTTTTGCTCTTGCTTTTCCTCCCATGCAAGACTGAACCTTGGTCATCCCGAACAACTCCTGCAACTAGCCAAACTGCCCCCAACCCATTACTAGACCTGTCCATTCTATCTCCCTGGTGCATTTCCAGTCTCTCTCCTTCTCTCTGTCTCTGCCTTCTCAACCTGGTCCCTGAGGCTGCAATTTCTTTTTAACACTGCCCTCCTGTGAGTTCTTGTTGGAGTATTTTGTGAGAAAGGAGAATCAGGTCATACCTCTGACTAAAAGTTCAATGGCTTTCTAGTATAGGCTTCATAATCCACAAAATTCCTTTAGTTCAACTTGACATAGCCCAGACCAGCTTTTAAATCTCATCTCATTCTCCTCCTCCCCGTCCTCTCCATTCCCAGCATCCTGAAACCTGACTCAGTGGAGCCAGGCTCTTTCTCGCCTCACACCACCCCCCATACTGTTCCTCTGGTGTGCACGTTCTACCTGTTTAATTTCTGCTCAGCTGTCAGGTCTCAAGTGAGTATCACTTTTTCAGAAACACTTTTCTACCTCCCACTCTGTGTTAGCATCCTCTTCGTTCTCTTACTGATCTCACAAGTATTGTCCTTCTTGAGGCTGATCACCATTTGCATTTATTCATCTATTCATTTATACATTTGTATGATTATTTGCTAAATTCTCTATTTCCCACTAAACTATGAATCCCATGAGGTCAGGCCACATCCCTATTTTGGTCACGATGTTGAATAACACATGCCTCACAGAACATACACTTTAGGGGCACCTGGGTAGCTCAGTGGTTTAACATATAGCCTTTGGCTCAGGTCATGATCTCATGGTCCTAGGATCAAGCCCCACACTGGGCTCTCTGCTCAGTGGGGAGCCTGCGTCCCCCTCTCCTTTTCTACCTGCCTTTCTGCCTACTTGTGATCTCTCTCTGTCAAATAAATAAATAAAATCTTTAAAAGAAAAAAAAAGAACACACACTTTAAAATATTTGCAGAATGAATAAATTCCTTCAGAAAATGTTTATCCCTTCTTGTTTTGGATGTTGGATTAAATTGTGGGACTATATCTAAGAACACATGATCTTTTCAGGGAGACATAATCAGATCATCATCATCATAGTCATAATTAGCACTTTGTGGATTTGTAATGGGTTATGCATGGTCAATATTCACCTTTACAACAACTCTATGAAGTTGTCATAGTTGTGTTATTATCCCCCTTCACAGAAGAAGAAACAGGCTTAGCAAGGTTAAGTCATTGTCCAAGGCTACACAACCAGTCAGGGGCAGAAGCTTACTACACGAATTCTAAATACTCTCTACAGTAGGACCTACTCATCCTGGGGAAGTTGAGAAATATTTCACTGAAAAGTGATCCTTTGATCTGCATCTCAAAGAAAGGGTCAGAACTTTCTAGACGGAAAAGGGAGTGAGGACATGCCAGAAAGAAGGAAAAGCAGATGCACGTGTGTGAGAGGCATGGCATTTTTGTGGTAGGGCAAGGAGTTCAGAGGAGCTGAAGCGCTCAGTTATGTGGCACAAAGTACAAGGAGAGGATGCAAAAGAAACAGGTTGGGACCAGATTGAGAAAGGCCTTAAATCTGACCTGATCAAGGGAGGGCTAGTCACAGTTTTGATCTAACAAAAATATAAATATTCCATGTACTTCCTATGTCTTAAAAAGCTGGATCCACAGATTCTACCACAGAAAAACAGAAGTGCCAGAATTATTAAAACCTACAGGTAACTAAAGTCAGATGTAAGAAATTCCCAATTAAAATAAATCCACAGCCCTCTTCCTCCTCCATTTGCTTACGTGGATGTATTGACCATAGACAATCAGGTGCGGCTAAACGTCGTAGATGTGCCCCCTCCCTGCTCCACCAGCATAGGCGAGCCATGGGGATCCAGAGTGAGGTTTTGGAGCAAGGTCAGTGTGAGATGAGTGTCTACTCAGAGAGGTAGCCCAGGGTAGGATGTCAGTGCTCTGGAAAGGTGAGAAGACATTCATGTCAGGGGCAGCCTGGCATAAGGTGTTGGAGTCTGAATATTTACACAGAAGCACAGCCCACTGCAGATATCATAGCTGAGGAAGGTAAGGATGACACCCATGAAGAAAGGTGCCTGACACAGGGTGTCAAAGCCCAAGCAGAATGGGGAGGACATCTGGGAAGGGAGGATGCTTGGTGTGGGGAATTGGGTGAGAAGATGTCTGGGTGGGAAGGTGATTCAGTGTAGGGTGTCACAGCCCACAAGAGGTGAGGAAGTTTCCTGTGTGGAGAGTGGCCCAGCTGGAATAGAGAAGGTGCCTAGCACGAGGACTAAAACCCAAATGGAGTGAGGAGGATATCCCTGGGAGGGAAAGGGGCAGGATCAGTAATAGGATTGTAGGTTGTATACACTATATACTTCAGTATATAAAATATACGTTAAGTATATTGCAAATAACGGTGCAGGTTTTTTACTGCCAGAGAATGGAGTTACAAAGATGGAAAGGAAACCTAACTGACTGGAATTAAAAATGTCAGTGTAAACTCAGGGCTTTATAAAATTATCTATATGATAGAGAAATAAATATCCAGTAGTCTCCCCGTATCCACAGGAGATATGACCCAAAATCCCCAGAGAACATCTGAAACTACAGATAGTACCACACCTTATATCTGCCTCGTTTTTTCCTGTACATATAGATGTATTATAAAGTTGAATTTATAAATCATGATTTAAGAGATTAACAATACTAACTAATAATAAAAGAGGACAATCATAGTGAGATGCTGTAATAAAAATTCCATGTATGTGGTCTCTCTCTTTCTCTCTCAAAACATTTTCCTGTACTGTGCTCACCCTCCCAGTGATGATGTGAGATGATAAAATGCCTATGTGATGAGACTGAGGGGAATGACAGAGGCCTTGTAACATGGTTGTTAGGTTACTATTGACCTCCTGAAGATCAGTCAGAAAAGAACTCATCTGCTTGCAGACTGTGGCTGGTTGACCGTAGTAACTGAAATTGTGGACAGAGCAACCACAGATAAGGGGCTCCTATTGTAGAGGTGCCTGTGCGTGTGTGGTATGCGTGTTTACATATATTTCCCTGCCTCGTCTGCCGCAAGTGCCTGATAAGGGCAAAAGCAATGTGCACACCTAGCAGCCAGACCTTGGATTCTAAATACTTTTATCCACTGGAAACAGGGCTTCTTTAAAGAAACAACTGATTCCAAAGCTGGGGAACAGTAAGTACAAGATGAGCCTAGAATATTTTATCATGTCTGAAAGTGAGGAAGTACTTAAGAGATGATGTGGACTTAACAAAAGCCACCAATGACAGATAGGAGGGGCTCCCATTGGCCAAGTCAGAAATAATTTCAAGGTCAAAATAAATATGAAGTAGCAGATTATAACCAATTAAACTGAATAAAATTATAACAAATATACCATTCTGGTGGGGGGATGTTGACCATGGAGGACATTATGCCTGTGGGAGGGGGGCCAGGGGGCATATAGGATATCTCTGTTCCCACCTTTCAGTTTTGCTGTGAACCTAAAAAATTTTTTTAAAAAATAATCTTTTCATGAACAGATACTTCTCCAAAGAAGACATACAAATGGCTATCAGACACATGAAAAAATGTTCATCATCATTAGCCATCAGGGAGATTCAAATCAAAACCACGTTGAGAGACCACCTTACATCAGTTAGAATGGCCAAAATTAACAAGACAGGAAAAAACAAGTGTTGGAGAGGATGTGGAGAAAGGAGAACCCTCTTACACTGTTGGTGGGAATGCAAGTTGGTGCAGCCACTTTGGAGAACAGTGTGGAGATTCCTTAAGAAATTAAAAATAGAGCTACCCTACGACCCTGCAATTGCACTATTGGGTATTTACCTCAAAGATATAGATGTAGTGAAAAGAAGAGACATCTGTACCCCAAGGTTCATAGCAGCAATGGCTACAGTCGCCCAACTGTGGAAAGAACCAAGATGCCCTTCAATGGACGAATGGATAAAGAAGATATGGTCCATATATACAATGGAGTATTATGCCTCCATCAGAAAGGATGAATACCCAAATTTTGTATCAACATGGATGGGACTGGAGGAGATTATGCTGAGTGAAGTAAGTCAAGCAGAGACAGTCAAGTATCATATGGTTTCACTTACTTGTGGAGCATAAGGAATAACATGGAGGACATTGGGAGATGGAGAAGAGAAGTGAGTTGGGGGAAATCGGAGGGAGAGACAAACCACGAGAGACTGTGGACTCTGAGAAACAAACTGAGGGTTCTGGAGGGGAAGAGGAGGAGGGTTGGGTGAGCCTGATGGTGGGTATTATGGAGGGCACATATTGCATGGAGCACTGGGTGTGGTGCATAAACAATGAATTTTGGAACACTGAAAAAGAATAAAATTTAAAAAGTCTTTTAAAATAAATTAAGAGATCATGAGCCCATATTAATAGAAATAATCCATAGAACAAACAAATTGGAACTAAGATGAAATAGGATTTTATATAGTCTTAAAATACCTTTTCAAGAAAAAAAACTGCAAAAGGGAAAAGGTAACTTCACAGTGAACAAGCTGGCAGACACCACCTTATTGAATGATTAAAGCAAATTCCACCAGCAATAGGACAAAATGTAATTGTGACCCACCTGGTAAAATGCAAAGAAAGGAATGTAGCATCACTTTTGAGATCTTCCTGCCAAGATGCAGAATCTGAATCTAAAGATAAGAAAATAGTAGACAAACCTAAAGGAAAGGACAATCTGTAAAATAATTGGCCTGAAATCTTTAAATGTGTCAGGATCATTAGTCAAGGAAAGGCTGAGGAGCTGCTCCAGATGGAAGGAAACTAAAGAGACATGACAAGTGTATGCAATGTGATTTTGAGCTTCATCCTTTCGTTATAAAGGATATCACTTAAATGTGATTTGAGGATGAGAGGACAGTAACACATCAATGTTAATTTCCTAATTTTTAGGGTGGTATTGGGGTTATGTCCTTCTCATAGGAAGTACACATTCAAGTGTTCCAGCGCACTGAAGCATAACACCAGCAACTTACTCAAAAATAGGTTCAGGGAAAAAGAAGTCCTTTGTATTTACTGTAGAGGACTTTTCCTCTTAAAGAAAGAAACAAACAATAATATCACATTTACATATCAGCTCAATTCTCCAGAATTCAGCTTAATTTCAAATATGGTACAAGTAGATCTTCATCTGTCAAACTCCTGGCAATATACTGCTTCCCTTAGCAACTGACTAAAAGTCACACTGGTTCCCACTTAACACAGTTCTTAACAAATTATACTGGGTTTTCAGTCTTTTCAGCCAATGACTTCTTATATAACCACTGTTGAGGTTGACAAACCTAGATTGCCAGAAGCATGCTGAAATAAAAATTAAAATAAAATAAAATGGGTGAGTGGGTTTACTTGCTGTAGCAAGGGACAAGGCACCCCCTAGGAACCACAGGAGCATCTTCGTAAGTGGGAGTTGAGAAAGGCTTTTTATGGGATTTGAGTTTATGCGGGATGATCCTACGGGGTTAAAAAAGCAGGGACCAATTCTGGATTAGAAGCTGTCAAGAAGCAGGGGAAATTCAGTGATTGGGAATCCTAGTGCTTTTCATCTAAGACATGGAGGATGAAGGCAAGCCTAGAGTCGCCCATGATACGGAAGCAGCAATCAACCACGTCAGTCAGAAGAGGGGGGTGTTTAGTCATTTCTGTGGTCAGGTAGCAGCCTTGTCTATGGCTTGATCTTAGCAACGCTTGTGTTCTATTGAAAATACTGTAGTCTGGTCGCCATCAGGGCTGTTTTTAATTCCTCACCAAAACGGTGGAAGGAAATAAGTAGTCCTATAAGAAGCAGACATAGTAAACAGAGGAAATAACCACTGCAAACTGTAAGTAAGGGAAGAAACAGAGTTAAAATAATTATATGAAGGAGGAGGAGGGAGAGAAGAAGGAGAGGAAGAGGAGTAGCGGGGAGGTGGAGGAGGAGAAGGAGCAGGAGCCGGGAGGAGGAGGAGGAGGAAGAAGGAAAGAGGAAGGAGGGGCGTGGTTGGAGGATGGGGACACCACAGCAGCAAGCTGGATGCTGATTCTAAGGCTCTACATGCACCAAACATTTTCAATTCTCAAAGCTACACAGTAAATTAGCTAATACTACTACCTCCATTTTACAGACGAGAAAACTGAGGTACTAAGAGATTAATATGCCTGATATCACTCGGCTAACAAATAACAAAACCAGGATCACTATACAACACACAATGCTGGTTTATACATCCAATGGCCAAATATTTACCATCGCTACCATATACAAAGTACTGTCTGAGTATTACAGGAAACAATATGATGTATCACCCTCTAAAATGTACCCAAAAACCTCATCCAAACATTTGCCACTCTCGTCTATCCCCCCTCCTCACCTCAGCTCCACATTTTCAAAGGCTACAATGTAGTCTCATGTTTCATAATTGAAATACAGGATTAATAATGTACCTCCCCTTAGCTTACCCACAACTCAGTCCTTTATCTCTCTTCATTCTTTTCTCCATGCTTAGATTTTCTTTTTTGAACTCTGTTGCTCATATATGCTCCATGTGTTGTGCTAATTTCCTGCTTATATTTCTGTATCTTAGGAGAGAATTTTTATTTATATTTTTGGCTGTTCAGCATCTTGATTTCCTTTTAGGGAATTACTCCTACCCAGTATGCTGATAAATGTTTAAAAACTGGCTCTCAAGGGGGAGAAAAAATATTTTTAAATAATATTTTTAATAATAAAATGTTATTTGTTATACATTTTTATTGTAAATTTTATTCATAGACTTTACATTTTATAATAAATTTTACTCATATAAGGAACATGTAACAATCCACAAATAATAAGAAAATATATAATACTGTCTCTTCATTGTAAATTCCACATAGCAATTAATTCTCCCAGAACGCTTTGGTTGTTTTTGTAACTTTTGTAGCCAAACTACAGTTGTAGATGATGACAGAGTATAGTTACGACTCTAATATTGTTGGTGTTTTCATGCATGTGATGAGTAAAGAAAAGGAAAACAACAGAGAGGTACGTGAGAACTTTTTTGTTTGTCCATGACATGAGTCCTTTGCTGAATCTGATAGTAGTGATTGAATACTGGAAGAATATTTCTTCAATTTCTTTACCTCTTCATAACATAATGGCTGCAGATGTGACACGATTTTAAGTTTCATCTGCATCATTTACATTTCTCCATCACTTTCTTAAGCATGAACAACCAACAAAAAAACAAATCAAGTCCTACTTTGTAGCATTTGTGAATGTGTACCCCATAAAGTAGTCCCAACCTGGCCAATTTCAAGCCACCGATGTGATGCACAGTAGCACAATGTATAATATTTCCACTTCACAGCCACAATATATGTAAATAAACTCAAGAACATGAATAATAGTAAAATGTAGTAAAATCATTAGGATGTGGTAGGTTTTGAGTATTTATAATCTTTGTTTCAATATAATTTAATTGTAAGTTAATATAATTTAAATTAATGACTATTTTTAACAACTGGATTATAAACTTCCTGAAAATTTAACAATTGTCTCCCATGAGCAGTACAAGCCAGTCCAGCAGCCTACAACTGCTTCTTCCCCACTGGTCATGGGTAGTCTTGGGTAGAAGGGACCAACTTCCTGTTTTGTAAAGAAGACCACAGGAAACGGGCCTCCCGTTTACCTTAAGGAACCAAGGGACAAGCCTAGAAACCATGTTTGGCCCCTTATGTGCCTCTCTGCAGCTCTGAATCTTGACTGACTCAAAAAAGGAGGGAAGAAACGGTTGGAAAGATCCATCACTCAACATGGTGGCAGCGGCTAACCAACCAGCTCCTGCTATGGAACTGGGCTATGCTTCCCTTTCTATTGTCTAGAAGTGCCTTGGTCACTACCTCTCTCAACACCTGTTCTCAAGCCCGTGATCCTCCCATGTTCTTTCCATAAGTTACATTTGGTATGTTTCTATTGCTCACAGTCAATAAACCCAACAGTTATGGCATGAGTTCCTTAGAAGCAAGGGCTGGATCTTCCTGTTTCTAAGTCTTGCACCTCACATAGTTCTAACACCAGGTGAAGGCTCAATAAGTTTCTGCTAAAATGAATATGTGAATGGATTTCATAGTCAGGGTGACATTCCAGATTATATAGATCATATACAAGCCCCTAACACAATTTGAAATAATAAAGTTGTGTTCTGAGTTGCAAAGGTTAGGAATGAATGTGGCAGCACAATGATAATGTGCCTCTGATAATGATACAGAAGTCCCCTCCCAGCTGGGGAGGAATATATTCCAAGATCACCAGGGGATGGCTGAAACCACAGATAGTAACCAGCCCTATATATACTGTTTTTTCCTATACATATATACCTATTAGAAAGTTTAATTTATAAATTAGGCACAATTAACAATATTAATAAAATAAAACAATTATAA
The DNA here is from genome assembly GCF_002288905.1 of Enhydra lutris kenyoni. Taxonomy (NCBI): domain Eukaryota; kingdom Metazoa; phylum Chordata; class Mammalia; order Carnivora; family Mustelidae; genus Enhydra; species Enhydra lutris. Next base: position 10,607,332 of record NW_019154105.1, read on the forward strand.
CAATACAGATCTTCCTCAACTTATGATATGGTCATGTCCTGATAAAGCCATTGTAAGTTGAAAATATGGTAAGTCAAAATTGCTTTTCCTACACCTAACCTACCAAACACCATAGCTGAGCCTCTCCAACCTTAAATGTACTCAGAACACTTACATTAGCCTAGAGGTGGGCAAATTCACCTAACACAAAGTCTATTTTATAATAAAGTGTTGAATATGTCATGTAATTTAGTGGATACTGGACCGAAAGTGCAAAACAGAATGGCTGTGTGGGTAGGGAATGCTTGTAAGTGTGTCGGTTATCTACACTCATGATGGTGTGGCTCACTGAAGCTGCTGCTCCTAGTTTCACGGGAGAGTAGCACACTGCCCAGCTAGCCCGGGGAAGAGATCCAAATTCAAAATTCAAAGCAGAGTTTCTAGTGAATACCTATCACTTCAGCACCATCCTAAAGTCAAAATATCGTAAGTCAGGGGTACCTGGGTGGCTCAGTAGGTTAAAGCCTCTGCCTTCGGCTCGGGTCATGATCTCAGGGTTCTGGGATCGAGCCCCGCATCGGGCTCTCTGCTTGGTGGAGAGCCTGCTTCCCTTCCTCTCTCTCTGCCTGCTTCTCTGCCTGCGTGTGATCTCTGTCAAATAAATAAATAAAATATTAAAAAAATATATATCGTAAGTCAAACTATTGTAAATCAGGGTCCGTCTGTATACTGTAGTAAAAGTTACATGAGACGGCACCTGGATGGCTCAGTCATTTAACCACCTGACTCTTGATTTGGGCTCAGGTCATAATCACAAGATCATGAGATTGAGTCTCATGTTGGGCCCACACTGAGCATGTAGCCTGTTTGGGATTTTCTCTCTCCTTCTCTCTTTCTGCCTTTCCTTGCTCGTGCTCTTTCTCTCTCTCTAAAAACAAAAACAAAAACTATTATTATTATATGAATATGCTCTCTCTCTTGCTCTCTCTCTCAAACTGTCTTATTGTACTTTACTCACCCTTCTTCTTGTGATGACATGAGAAGATAAAACACCTAGAAGGCACCATGACCTAGATTTAGGCTACCATTGCTCTTCTGACGATTCATCAGAAGGAGGATCACCTGCTTCCAGACATCAACAACTGAAACTGCTGAAAACAAAATCACAGATAAGGGATTTCAAGTGTCTTTGTCAACAAGTTTCCCTATATATTATGATGTTGATAGTCATCTTGGTAATAACAATGATATTGGCTGGTAGTGGGGGAAGGTGGTGTTTGTCAAGGGTTTGGATATTTACTATTCCTACTCTATAGCCTCTCCACCCACCTATCACTCCAGCCATTGCAGAGCCATGAACATCTCACAGGTGAGCTCCACTAACCCCTCACCTCAGCTCCACCACATTCTCTGGTACTCCCCTGACTTCTTGATATGGCATACCCATGTGTGTACAGTTTAGAAGTGAGAGAATCAACAGACAAGTCTTAATCAACGGGGATTAGACATGAGTAGGTAATTCTTCCTCTCTTTCATCCTCCCAAGAGAAGATTCTGAGGAACATTTGTTCTACATGGCTTTTCAGAGGGTCCCAGCGAGACTGAGCCCCTGTTGCCCAAGGTAGTGTAGACTCAGTAACATACTCTCATGTTGGTTTTCTCTCCTTCTCTACTAGTCCCAGTTGCCCACTCCTATTCCCTCAGATCATTTTCCAAATAAGCTACCTTGTTTTGGGCTCAGATTTTAGGGGAAGTCCAGACTAAGATAATAACTCTGAAAAATACTTTCTTTTTTTTTTTTAAGATTTTATTTATTTATTTGACAGGCAGAGATCACAAGTAGGCAGAGAGGCAGGCAGAGAGAGGAAGGGAAGCAGGCTCCCTGCTGAGCAGAGAGCCCGATGCGGGGCTCGATTCCAGAACCCTAGGACCACGACCTGAGACGAAGGCAGAGGCTTTAACCCAATGAGCCACCCAGGCGCCCCTGAAACATACTTTCTTAAAAGAAAGAGTGATTTGGCATTTTTCCTCTTCAACTCTTCCTAATATCTTAGTTATTCACAACTTCTCCTAAATTGAATCAAATTTACAAATGCAGTTGTCAGAATTCAACAGTAGGTATGTGTAAAAAGCTAAATTGTGTCCCTCCAAAATTCATATGTTGAAGACTCTCTTCCTAGAACCTTGGGATGTGAGGACAGAGCTTGAAGGTGGCCATCTGCAAACCAAGGAAAGAGGCTTCAGAAGAAACCAAGACCTGCCAACACCTTGATCTTAGACTTCCAGCCCCCAGACTGTGCAAATAAATAAATTTCTGCTGTTTAAGTAACTCAACCTATGGTACTTTTTATGGTAGTTTAGTCCTGGCAAAATAATTCAGTATTTTATCAGAAAATAACATTTTTTAAGATTATTTATTTATGTATTTATTTATTTGGCAGACAGAGATCACAAGTAGGCAGAGAGGCAGGCAGAGAGAGAGGAGGAAGCAGGCTCCCTGCTGAGAAGAGAGCCCGATGCGGAGCTCGATCCCAGGACCCTGGGACCAAGACCTGAGCCGAAGGCAGAGGCTTTAACTTACTGCCACCCAGGTGCTCCAGAAAATAACATTTTTTTTACCCTTTCCTAGTATAGGATCTACTTACAATCCATCAAGAGAGAATTGTTTTAGGAAAGTACAGAGATTAATCATCATTATGATAGTGCTAAGTCACTGAAAAAAAAAATGTGAAGTTTTTCTAGGATTCTGTCTTTATGACACCAAAATATTTTCTAAGGTTTTGGGATTTATACAAAACTTCTCTTATCTGGGACTACAACTTATCAGAAATGAAACTATATGTTTCTGAAACTGAACATAATAAATTAAAAAAAAATTCTAAAACTGTGTTTAATTTTTTTAATTTTAAAAAAATTAACCAAAGACCTACAGTAAAAGCAAAAACTGTAAAACTCTTTAAAAAAACAAATACACACACACACAAAAAAAAAAAAAAAACAAATACACAAACATTTAAAAAAAGAAGAAGAAGAAATGAAACGTTTCCATACATTGCTGTATAAATAATACATCTCTACCACAGCAGAATTTTTTAGCTTTCGGGTTTGGAAGGAGCATTCTTTTCTCACGTTGCCATAGAGAGAAGCATGACTGGACATTATATTAAACACTGATAAAACCTGGAAATGTTCACAGATTGCGGAAAGTATTTCAGATTGTGGAATAGAGTGAGGGTGAATTACATCGAGTTGTTTTCTGTATTGATTTAATGCCTCGTTACTTTTTCTGGATCATAGAGAGTTCCCAGAACACTCTGCTTTCCTCTTTACTTTTCCTTTGATCGATACTAAACAATTATGCATGAGGATCAGCCATTGTTACTCCCACAGGAAGGAGAGAGACCTGGAAAAGATAAGAAAATAGGTAAGCCAACACGGTGAAGGCTGTTAGCTCAGCCAAAATGAATGAAAGGCAAGACATACTCTAAGGGGAAAAAATTATCTCAATTCTTTCTCCCATAACCCACAGTTAAAATTCAGCATAGAAAGATCATTGGAAAATATTAAAGAGCCATGATTAATATCATATACAGAAATTCTATCTGAAATTGTTAGGAGACTGGGACACAGAAATACAAACATCCATAAGTAAGAAGCTGCTGCTTGATAGCAACACATCACTGTTCACATTTATCAAAATGCCAGCATTAAATTCCTGCAAGAGTCACAATACATATTTTCTACAACAACAACAACAACAAAAATATATTTCTAAGTTTGAGTGTATTAGCTAAAACTGATTTAATCGAATGAAGTTGTCTACTGTGGTAACATGCTACCATGGAATTCTATGACAACAGGCAGAGAAGGGACTTCAGCGGAAATGATATGATGTGGTCTGGAGAAGTACAATTCACCTGGAAAGCATGTGCCAAAGATACACAAGCCCATTGTCTATGTAATCCCAAAAAGGACAGTCACAAAAGGTATACTACTTCTCCCAAGGGATTGTTGAATTTTTTACGTGTTTCAGAATAAAGACTGAAAGGCCTTTTGATCTCCCACTATTTAATTTGTTTGATGTGTTTATAAAAATTGGGGGGCCATTCTTTAATGAGAACATGAGAATGTAAATTACGCTAGGCTCCATTGGTTTGAACCACGTGTAATGTGAACTAATTACATGATTTATTCCAGAACAGTAATGAGATTACCAGTTAGTGATCAGTCATGTGCTGGATCAGTTTCATTGGTCATCAATTTTTAAGCTTAGTTGAGGGATTTACTCAAATGGCATATTTAATTACCACAGATAAAGAAAAAAGCCCTCCACCAAAAAAGAGATGGCCATTAGGGGTTATCTAAAGGCCTGTCTGAGATGATAGAAGGAAAGTAAGCTCACGCTGGGTTCAGTAATAACCAGCCTTCATGTCTAAGCTTCAAAGACGACTCTGAAATACAGATGTGTTCCTTCTTACCACAATCTGTGCTTCCCTTTTTATTCTGCCAGTGAACAGACCATTTCCTTCCTTTATCCTTCCTTGCTTTCATGTTTCTTCCTTACATTAGGAAGGAGCGAAAGCCCTGGGCCCTATTTTATGTTATAGACAGTCTGTCAGGAGGATGAAGTGGATAGAACTGGGAGAGAAGCTCTGAGGCCTTCACCTGAGGCATTAAACAAAAGCTCTGGGAAGAAGTAAGAAAAGCCTATCTGGAAAAACATATTCCATATACACAGAGACCAGGGTCTGTACCGTAAAAAGTTCTGGAATGGTTGGTGTTATGCTAATAAATAGACAATGTCATGCACAAATAGTGCTTTAACAGGGCAGTTATTACTTATTACTAAAACCAAAACAAAACAAAATTTGGACTCTCCCTAAACCCAAACAGATTAAGAAAAAGATAGAAACTCTAAACCAATACAAAGGAGCATATACACAAATTCCAGATAATCTATGACAGCAACCCAGCAATATACTTACTACTATTGCTCTCAGAAAAGGTGGAGGCGCCTTTCCTTGGCTGTTTATGGATATGTGAGTGTGTGAGGCCTGGTGGAAACAGACACTGAATTGAGACAAATGTGCTGCCCACTCACTGGCATGTGGTTTTGGCAAGGTGCTTCAACCGCTCTGAGAAGTAGTTTGTATTCTCTATAAAGTGTGAAGAAGAAGAATATGCACTAGGGTTATTTCCAAGAGGATAATCACATTTGTAATTTGTTCCGCAATCAAGTGAAAAACGCACTTGAAGCACATCACTTAGGAAATATGTGATAAATTTTCATTTCCATCTTTTCTTTTTCCTCCCACCATACCTGTATCCCTGCTGCTAGTCATTCATGGCATAAGGAACAGAGGCGATGGGTTCATGGACACTGCTTAGGCAAGTGTCAACAGTTGGGTGATTCGACTGTGCGCTGAACAGAAGCTCCACTGGAGAGGAGGGCAGGGGGAATTGTTTCTCCCACTCAGCACATAGTCGACAAGACACATTTTTAGCAATTCTGTCACAAAATTGTGACAGTACTACGTTGGCATGAAAGAATGAGAACAAGTAAAACATGGCAGCCAGACCCCCAAACAAATGGGAATGAGAAGGTGGTCAAGGTAGCTGCGTCACTAACTTCTTTCCTTTCCCCTGCCACAGTGGAGCAGATGAGGTCCCTGAGGCTCGGCCACACCCAGGCTGGCTCCTCCAGAATAATGTTAGATCCAGAAACAAGGCAAAATTACCCAAAACTAATTTTAAAATTCTGGCCCCCATTCCTTCTTTTTTCAGACTAGAGTAACAAGATGAACCTTTATGGCAGAGCACAGGAAAATACACAGGGAAAACCTAGACAGGTGCTAATTTTTCCTGATCTGATGTAATCCTTTTGGTTGTTAAATATCTTGTTCAGTACCATAGCAGATCTTCCCGGATCACTGAGCAATATTTCTTGAGAATACTCCAGATGATTACATCACGAGGCATTGTCGTAATGTGCTTCAACATGAAATGGGGAGTGGAGGGGGGAAATGATTCAGAAGACAGGTCTGGAGCATAATTGGACAAACACTGCAGTCTCCAGCTCTCTGTCAGCAGCAGACTTGGGAGGCTAAGTTTCCACAATATTTGTAGGGAAACAAATACTCTGTAGCCACAGGCTTATGCTATTCTTATAATGATTTCATCCGAGTCCTCAGCCCCTTATGAAGGCTTGAGAGGATTATGAATTTCAGGAGAGACATACACATAGCAGAGGGATAGACTGTAGAAACCAAGAGCTCAGGAGCAGGGGGGCGGATCATGACCTTGAGTAAACACTTACTGCGTGACCCATTTGTTTCCAGTTGTAAAAGCCAGAGCTCCAAACTTCTATAGTTTATGAAGATGAGTATCACTTCATATCACTTGGTCAAGTCTCTTTAACAACCTCCCCCTTTTTCTTTAGTCTTCCTTCCTCTGCCTATACTCCTCCATTTACCCTTCTTTCCTTCCAACCTATGATGAGGTTGAAACTACACTGCAAAGCTCAAGAAACAGAAACCCTACATCTCAAGGTGAGAGAAACCCTATTCAGACCCTCTAAGTTCCCTTACTCTCCATAGACCTGATGTGAAGGTAGACTGGGAACAACTCTAGCTCAAAGCATAATATTATTATCTTGATACGTTAGGTCAAGTTATAGAAACTAAACCATCCCCAGAGAAAATACCAAAGTATAGACCCACTAAGATGAAAAGGAATGTCTATTCATTTGAAAGATGGCTATTAAGTGTAGAAATATGAAATGACTTAAATTTTGGCAAGCACAATAAATTGAACAGAAATATCAAGGAATAGTTGAGTTTAGTTCAAAAAAAAAAAAAAAACCCAGCAGAATTCGTTTATGCTTGTACAGAGATTTATTTATGCGGCTTATCTAAAATCCAGGTAAATAATCTACTTCATGGATAGGCACCATACCCCCCAGTCCTCTTTTGCAAGTCAGCATTTTCCTAAGAAGAAGTAGGTTGGTTGAAGCAGGAGGTAAAATGCAGTAAGTTGGCAAACTTTCTGTAAATTTACAGATGTAAATATTTTAGGTTCTGCAGGCTGCACGTAGGGATCGTGGCCTTGCCGTAGCAACTGCTCACCTCTATAATTGTAGCTGGGGAAGTAGCCATAGATGATATGTAAACAAATGGGTGTGGTCATTCTCCAATAAAACTTTAGTTAGGAACACCGAAGTTTACGTTTCTTACAATTTTCCCAAGTCACAAAATATTAGTCTCCCTCAAATTTTCTTTAATCCTTTAAAAGTGTTTTGTATGGCTCATGGGACACACAAAAACAGGACATGGCCCCTGGTCTGTAATTCTCAGCCTCAGCACAATGCAAGGAATAGGAGTCATATAGGCAGAAAATACTCGTCTGAATTGGGTAAATCATGAAAACTATTTTTTTTTTTAAATAGTTTCTTTTTTTTTTTTATGAAAACTATTTTTTATATCAACTTCTTGTGAGGAGAAAAAGTTATACACATGAAAATAATTCCAAAATTTTTGTACTATACACATAATAGTTGTTGGTGATATGTGTTTATATAGACACTGCCACATACAGAAGCACACAAATCAGCAAAGATTGTCAAAAATCACAAAGGCAGTAGATGTTGTATATACATACGTCATAAAATCTCCATGGTGTCAAAGTTGAGGTGTGAATTTGTCTCCAATATTGTTGGCAGCCGAAGTGAAAAGGGAACATTCAATTCAATTCAATTCAACAAATATTTATTTTGCTAGTATCTACTATGAGCCAACCATAGTTCTAGGTGCTAGGAATACAATAGTTATAACAAAGTCTTAGCTGTTGTGACACAAAATATGATACTTTCTTGATAAGAGAGGATAACAACACTTAAAGGGAAGAGGAGCTTTCCTAGGTGTGTAGTGCTGAAAATAATTTTCCTTGAGGCTTCGTATAGGCAACCCTGCTATGCTGTGAAGACTTTTGTCTCAGTGACATGCCTATGAAAGTGCAATATTAAGTTGTTTCTTGCATCTTTCAATGAAAACTGAGGACAGGACACCAAAGCTTGTCTTGGTAAAAGTAACCCTGCAGTAAACCAAAACAGCCTAAGGTCAGTGTATAATTTTCAGCTGACCTAAATTAATCCGAGAATAGGACATGGATTACTAGATAAAATTCACATCTCAAAATCTGCATCAGGGGGCGCCTGGGTGGCTCAGTGGGTTAAGCCTCTGCCTTCGGCTCAGGTCATGATCCCAGGGTCCTGGAATCGAGCCCCGCATCGGGCTCTCTGCTCAGTGGGGAGCCTGCTTCCCTCCTCTCTCTCTGCCTGCCTCTCTGCCTACTTGTGATCTCTGTCTGTCAAATAAATAAATAAAATCTTTTAAAAAAAATCTGCATCAGAGTGATTTTAGAAGCTTCTGAAATATTGTCAATTTTTGGACTACACTAGTGAATCAGAGTAGCTGAAGGTGAGCCTAATAATCCACATTTTGAAAGAGCTCCTTGAGGTTTTCTTTTACCCATTAAATTTTGAGAAACTTTAACTTTTAGTAGGATTTTTTTTAAGCTGTTTTCATTCTTCAGAGTTTGTGAAATCAATTCGGGGACAGCATTTTTCATGAAAGAGATTAAAATAAAATAGAAAGAATGGAATATAATAAATATTAAAGAGGATTACACTTTATTTAAGTATGTATTTAAATAATACAGATGGTAAGCGTAGTATATTATTCAGAAATTTTTGTTTTTATGTATACATACTGTGTAATAAGTCATACATATTTATCTTTACTCTGGGCCTCACTCAAAAAATTCTGAAAACACTGAACAAGAGGTACACATCGACTTCAGACCCTTCAAAAGTGCTCTGAAAATGTCAGTCTTCTCTGATCTGAGAACCAAAAGCAAATAGTTGCATGTAGCATTCTCAGGCAGGAGTCTAAAGGACATGTATTCTGTACTTTTCCAATTATAGTAGGAGACAATAGGGTTAAAATCTTTGGATGGATGTGTTTAAATAAGAACATTGACTGGAAGATGATGGTGCAAAAGATAATGGTGTTTTATAATGATAGTAATAGATGTGAAGGAAATTGGATCTAATGATCTCATAATAAAGTAATTATGTTTCTTAAATTGTAGTGTGTATCACTAAAGGCAATTTCTATTGCATGTATCTATGCCAGAGGCACCTAAAGATATTTAATATCAATACATATATATTTAATCACATAAATATTATTACATACATGTTATTACATATATAATATAATAATATATAACTTTATATATGAAATTTTATTTATTTATTTATTATATATCATGTGCTTTTGTTCTAAACATACACTAGTGAAGGAAAACATCAATTATCCTTTGTTGGCCATGATGTTCATTCACATTTTTAAAAAATACATACAGTTAGAAGACTGAGATGTCCCTGTGGATTAACACTCTGGTAAACCATGTACAAGCTCATTACCAGCAGCAGAAGTCTTCTGGCCATAAAATAGCAACAAATATCCCAAGACCACTTTTGTGTTCTCCATTTATTATTTTCTGTCGAATAATAATGCATCCCAATTTTATTTATCATATTAGAAGAAAATACTTAGAACATTTTGGTGCATTGACTTCTTTATGATTAATGAACCTAAATTTAATTTCGCGTCCAATCCTATATAGTCAACTCTTTATGAATTCACTCTCCTCCCAAAATCATGATGCATGTCCCATTATAGCAGGTACTATTTCAGACAGAGCAGATGCTTCTCTCCGTTTCAGTATTTGTAATATGAATGCACATGCATTGCACAAAAAGCATATCTCTCAAAGATTCCCAGTGTAGGCAGTCTCTTTAGATGTGCAGCGGTCCAGTGAACAGATACTAAGTCCAGAAGTAAAACAACAAAGGCCATAGTTCCCATTTGAACCAATCTTCGTGGAAAGCAACTTAGTTAAGTATTAAACAATCTTTACTACTTGGAACTTGTTCTTTTAACACGGAATTTATAGGGGATTTCCAGTATGTTTATGAACTCCAAAATGTCATGAATTTTGTATACGTCGATGCAGAGATCTCTCTAGGGAGTGGACACATAGCTTTCATCAGTTTCTTGAAGGCAACCATGGCAAACAAAAACACCACAAAACAAACTTTCACAGCTTTAAAGCCAGTCTTTATTCTTTCATTCCACAATTTAAACCCTGAATCTTCTCTGTCCTCAGATAAGATCGAACACAGTTTTGTTTTTTTTCCCCTTGTACGTGGATAGCTTATTCTTGAAGGCTTTCATTAGGTAACACCTGATGTTCTCTTTTCTAAAAGAGAGACAGACAAAACTTCGTTGGAAAGAATAAAAGTTGAGAAGAATGGTTTTAAAGAAGGAAAAAAATGCCAAAGTCTAAGTCTCTTTAGAGATGTTTGTGTCCACTTTGGAGCAGCAAAATAAGGTACAAAACTTGCTGGTAAATAATGTGTAGCTTCTGTAGTACTAAGTGGAATCACAATGGAATGTCAATCCAGGTAAGTTATTAGGAAAGTGCTTTTGTTAAGTCAACATTTCTCTCGAATAGCAGAGGTTAATATTAACGTGGTTTCCTAGAAAATGATTCTCTCCTTTCCATAAATCACAGGACCAGTGCACAACAGAGGCCATTTTTGAAATATCTCTTAAAATCTGCAAACAAGGAAGTTTAAACACATAACGTGTAGTAAAAGATATGTGGCAAACTTTGTGACATGATGAGATTCGATACCTTTTGTTTCAGGTAAAGCTGATCTTCCTCCATTAGGTCAAGATAAGTTCAGAACACAATAACCTTGTGTGGATTTTCATTAAGTAATCCCAAACCTGCAAAAGTAGGTCAGTTTTCTGAATTAATACAAAACCAAAGTCTCACTTGTTCAATACAAGTTTTGTCAGTGTCAAGGAAATGACCAAATTTTTTTTCAGTAACACAAAATGTTGATTTCAATATGTGTGGCAACAGTTAGGAGTGATAGTTTAATTTGCTTGTTCTTAAATCACAGAAATTAATCAATTATTCCTCTATTATATCCCAAATGCATTCATGAACAAATCATTCACTGTTTTCTATGTGTCAGACACTGCCCTAAGTAAGTGGTTGTTCCTAAGAGTTTGTGATGGTGAAAAAGAATAGGAATGATTCCTTAACTTAAATGTAGATAGAATGGTTGGTAAATGAATAAATCACTTTGTCTTGGACAAGCATTGGTAGTGATTAAGAAATTTTGATATCACAAGTGAGATGGCAAAAAGCGAATTGTTTTAGACAATAACAACCACATCTTGTGGGCTTATTAAGTGCCACATATTATGCTAAGGAGTCGAAAGAGCTTACTGTGTCTAAATTACACAGAAACCTCACAAGGCGGACATTTGAAATAGGACTCTGGGTCACAAAAATGACAGAAACCCAACTCCTAGAGCCCAATAAAATAGGAATGTAGTTAGTACTCTAACCACAGGCACCAGGTTCTGGGAAAAGTGCTATTCAAGGTCCTCACTGGGTCTGTCAACCCTGCTCTCTTTGCAAGTCTCCTACACTCTTCCTTCTTGGTCTGTGGATGGATTTCCTCTGGCAGGAAACAAGACCACTACTAACATTCAAGTTTTACATCTTAAATTTTTACACCTAAGAAAGGCTATCCTTTTGGAGTTGTAATTCTAATATTCCTAGAAAGGGACATTATTAGCCAAGGTTTATTCAGAAGCCCAATACCAGACCAGCAGTGTTCAGTAGGTCGTGTCTCTTATATTAAGGTAATAAGATCTTGAAATTTCAATCTTTCTCATTTTTACCTCCTTTCATGTACTTTCACCCTTCTATCAATTGTTCAGAGGAATCCCGAAGCTTTAGCATTTTTCTACAAGGTAAAATGAAAAAAAAAATACATTCACATTCATTTATGGGTTTGGTTTAATTGATGTTGGTTGGTTGGATTTTGTGTTGTTTTGTTTCTTATGCTTCCTAACTAGTTTCTTGAGACTGAAGAGAAAGTCCCTGAAGAAAGTGGGTGAAAGAGTTTATATAACAAAGATTTAAAAGCCAAAATAGAGGGAAGGAAGTGACTCTAACTCCCACACTTGGAAGGAAGATCGTTGAAGGTTACCTGGGCTGAGAGACAGATGAAGGAATGGTGGAGCCAAGACTTCAGAAGACAGAATCTCTAGACTAGAAGGATCACAGGAGAGTTAGGGATGAGAGGGAAAAGTTCGCATGAAAATATGGCCAATCATCATCAAGGGCCAGCTCGAGGAAGCAGAGAGGAAGCCAAGATCACAGACTATCCCTGTGGATGCGGAAAAGCCCCGACAGTGGTTGTCATCACTATTGGGCAGAGACCGGCTGTCGTTCTCAGCTGCTCTACTTCAGGGATATATTACCCAGCATGTGAGCCTATGCCCATAGCTTCGCAAAACCCCTTGTGTACACTGTCTTTATCATCATCTCAGGATACACGTGAGTACCCCCAAAATAGCATAAGAAACCAGACCCACCAAATACAGCAGTGGTGGAAAAGGGAAAACCCCAGTTCAGGTATGTGAGTGGCTGAAGAGTGGAAACACTCACCCTTATTTCACCACTTCGACAATTTCCAGGGTAGTCATGTAGATGACAGGTAGGAAAGGGAAAGTTTCAGACAAGGTGCTGGCATGGGTTGCAGGACAGATGAAAACATAATGACCTCCTGGATATAGATATTCTTCTTTGAGGTATGAGGCAACTGATTTTTAAAGTTAAATATTTACCAAAGGTCACAGAGCTAGGAAATGCCAAGCCACAATGCAGACTCAGCTGTGGCTCTGAACCATGATGCAACAGTGCCTCAACATTCAGATCTTTGTGGGAACTTCTTTAATAAATAAAAATGTGCAAGAGGTATTTGTGGAAAATTTGGAATCAAAATTCCAGCTTTTTTTTTTTTTTATGGTGCCAGCTTCTGGCACCATAGGAATCATATAGCTATCTGAGCAGCCATGGAAACAGATGGTTCTAAGATAATGTATACAGTATTGGGAGAAGAGTTTTTTGGTTTGGGTTTGAAAAAATGTAGTTATCTCCAGCCATTATTTTTCTAGATCTGTGTGTCTTGAACTCACATTGGAATCTGAGGGGGTTTTTTTTGTGGGTATTTTGCATATGTATGTGCCCATGTTAATGAAAAATTAGTATGTGCATGGTATGGATCATTTGGCCCATTTAAGTGATAATTTTCAAGGGACAGAAGGACCCAAAAGCCATAGAAAACACAGAATTTTAATTCATATGCATCTTTAAGAACTTTTGTAAAATCTTAAATAAAATTCATGGTAATTATAGAAAAATCAATTGTGAATTATTATGCTTCTAAATCATCATTTTCATAGTTTTGTAGTATTGTATTACTTGAATATGCCAGATAGTACTAAATGGCAAGTTAGAGAAACAGAATTCAAGTTAACTTGAGAATCTAATGGAAATTTTGCCTCATGTAGCTATAAAAGGTATTGCAAATATGTTGTCAATCTCTCTCTTTCTCTCTCCTTCTCTCTCCATCCATCCATCTCTCATCTTTCCCAGTTTCTGCTGGCCCTCATTCTCTCCTATAACATGTGTAAGGAGAACAAGAATCTAGAAGCTCTGAGTTTATGACATTACAGCTATTATTATTCAAGAGCAAAGAAAGAACTTCTCTCTAGCTTTCAAGTACCAAATTCCTTAAAAAGAAGAAGGAGGAAGAGGAGGAGGAGGAGGAGGAGAAGAAGAAGAAGAAGAAGAAGAAGAAGAAGAAGAAGAAGACAACGAGCTTGATTAGTCCTTAACTGGGCCACATGTCCTACCTTGGATCATACCTGGGCAAAGGAATTAGGTACCAAGGCTGACTGTTTCTCATTCGTGTGTCTACCCTTTTCTCTGGAGTGATGTTAACACCAGCCCCACCAGAGTCAATGTTGGGTAAGGAACAGGAGCGATGAGTGGGGCTGGGGCCAGCTCTAGCTCGCTGGGTGTTGACTGTATGCATCTCTTCCCAACTCTAGAGGCACTGAATGGAAATCAGCCATAGTGGGAATTTATACATAATAGACACCAGCATACGCTGCAATCCAGTACATTTTTTTGTTTATTTTCCTGAAAGCAGATTGTTACACATTTACCAGAAAGTCCTGCATGGGAGCACCCCCAAACCCCCAGGGTTGGGTTTAGGAAGACAAAGTGTGGAGAGGAGAGACAGGCTATGCTACTATCAGACCCATTTATTCTCTATGAGAGCAGCCGATAAATAGTATCTACAAAACCAGCAGATATATTAACTTTTGCAATGGTTTTTCATGAACAGAATTCTGGGATTAAAAATGGTCATTTAACTACAACAATTATACATTAGCTATCCTGTGAAAAAAACTGAAAAGCTTTAAAGGTTTAAAAAGAAAAAAAGGATCTTTTAAAACTTCCACCTGCTTTCAGACTGCTCCAAGTAGAGTTTTGGAATTGTTTTTTACATGGCATTTACTCACCTCACAAGTGTTCAAATAGAGGAAAATAATATTAACGTGTTCCAAGAAAAGAAAAAAAAATACCATCTACATTCAGATAATTCTGTAAAAACATGACCTGTATACCATGGCATTTCATTTGGAGTAAATTCTACCTCAGCCTTTCCTCAGGTCATTCATGGAAAAATAACCCTGTGGTTGAGTCTGTCTTTGCCAAGGAAAATATCATACTCTGATGCCTGTCACCCATGTTAAATAATGATATATTTTGATAAATACTTCTAAAACTTTTTTCAAATCCCCACATGCTATACAACAGCCATTATCTCACAAATATTGGAACACTACCCACATCCCATCATTTTAATACAAGAGTGAAAGTGAGCAAACTTCTATGACTCTCTCTCAATGCTGATATTTCTAAGATTTGTGGACGTTCCTTGTAAAATGACTCATGATCATGGGCTAGGCTGCCTAATTGAGTGCCTTTTTCTTAGATCATGCACAGGGCTCCCTGTTTTTCTGTCAAAAGAGGTTTGTTTGTTTTTTCCCAAGAGAAACTTCTTTTTGTTAAGTTGTTGTTGTTGTTGTTGTTATAGATTTTATTTATTTATTTGACAGAGAGACAGACAGCAAGAGAGGGAACACAAACAAGGAGAGTGGGAGAGGGAGAAGCAGGCTTCCTACTGAGCAGGGAGCCTGATGTGGGGCTTGATTCCAGGACCCTGGGATCATGACCTGAGCCAAAGGCAGACGCTTAATGACTGAGCCATGCACGTGCCCTTTTTCTTGTTAAATTTAGATGTAACTACATTTATTGAGCAAATGATAATAATAGCTATGGGATAACTTATCACATTAACACAGCTAACATCTATTGAACACTTACTCACTTGTCTGGTAGGCACTGGGCTACAGACCACCTTACTTTCACCATCCTACTGAATCCATACAACAGCCCTAAGAGACAGGAAATCTTATTCCCTTTTGACATATGAGAACACTGAAGCAGAAAGAAGAGAACAAGCTCTCTCGAGGTCACAAAACCATTGAATGGCATTGCCAGGAATCAAACCCTGGTGTGACCCCAAATTCCATGCCCTCAACTCTCTGAGTCTGTTAGCTAACGGACTAAGGCGTTTTGTGTATCCATTTCCCACTCAGTTCCCACACACAAAGTCTCTGGGGTGCAGGTTTTGTTAGTTACCTTTGCAGATGATCATAACAGGGCTCCAAAAGTTTAGGAAACATGCCCAAATTTCTAAAGCCACAAGCAGTAATTGCCTGAAGTGGATTTCAGAGCCAACTAACTCCTTACCCCAAGCTCTTACTCCTGCTGTGCACTTCTCGGCAGAGTTAAGGGATTTAAATGTGTTATAAGTTTAGTTATTTGAAAATTTTCAAGAAAACAGCCTTAAATGATTAATGTATCGGTGTTTGGCTATATTAAAAACATGCCATTTATTCGGAGTCTCAATTCTATTACAGTTGAGGGTAACAATAGAGAGTGAGTGCTAGAGTAAATCACAGACTCCCACCAATTTTCTGGGAAGAAAATGTCAGAGGGGGAATCTATGCTATAGAAGAAGGAGAAATGTATCTACATTAGCCAGTAGAAATGGAGTCGATTACTGAATCCAGGAGGCATTATGCCAGCCAGCCAGAACTCAGAGAAAGAGAAAACAAACAGAGAAATTGGGCAGAATCATCTGTACCTTTACTCACAATAGAGCAACCAGAACAGACGGAGCCGAGTTAAACCCCATCGGGACCACACACTGCACGTAGCCGACTCCGAGTCCCTCCAGCCCTAGCACCAACTCTTACTGTAATGGCATCGTAATGAGAAAATGACATGCAAATGAAGTAAACAGTGGTTCGGGGCAGTCACAGACCTGTAATTGCCTCAATTTGGGGGGAGTTGTGGCGGGCTTAGGGGGATAGTGTGCAATTCAGAACAAGAATAATTTTCACGCGATGACAGACCACGACACCTGTGAGAGTTACCTGCATACTGGGCCTGTGCGCTCAAGGGAAGGAGCAGAGCCTGAGTCCTGTGACCTTGTCACGTCTCAAGTGGACTCCGAGTCTGGGTTAATCTAAGTCTTAAAGCATGTAGATTTCCTCATTGTCTTGCCACACCTGATCAGTGATGCATGGAAAGGAACCCTAGAAATCAGAAACAATGGGCTGGAATAAATAATTGGAAAAGTATACCATGTTTCTCATAGCAGAATCAACACCACAAACGTACCAGTTCTCAAGGAGCACAAAGAGAGCCAACAACGTGACCACTTTGAACCACTTCAAAATCTTGAAATTAAGGAAACCTTAAAACAAAGTCCCTAAAGAAACAAAGGTAATTGGTTAAAAGAGTCCCTGAACATAGGTTGGAAGGGGGTTTAGGATTCGTAAAATTCCCTTTCTCAGTAAGAATTCTAACAAATCAGACAGAGAGTATGGTAATTAGGAAGGTGGGGATGAGGAGTATTATGGGACAAGGTGTTTGGGAAGGTGGGCAAGGATGAGGCCTGTCACAGTTGCAACAGGCTCAGAGATAGTCCAGGAAATTTTCAAGATATTTATTTATTTATTTATTTATTTATTTGGAGAGCATGTGCTAGTGGGGAGGGCATGGGGAGAGGGAGAGAGAAGTTCAAGCAGGCTCCACACCCAGCTCAGGGCTCACTCTCCCTACCCTGAGATCATGACCTGAGCTGAAATCAAGAGTCAGTTGCTTAGGTAACTGAGCCACTCAGCCACCCCCTCAAGATCCAAATTTAGGTGGCTATATACACTAGCAGACTTGTAGACTAGGGAATCAGGAACTTCTGTTTGCCTTCTGGAATTATAAGCAAAGACAGAAAGCTTTCCTCACCGCCTTTAGGCCAGATGAAGTGTATCACTTAGAGCATAGGTAATAAGGGTTACCGCACTGCGTGCTCAGATCTGTCTTCCCCTAGTAGACTGTGAGCCCCTCACAGACAGAGAAGTCCCCTCACACAGCAAAGGCCAAACAAATATTTATTGGACAGAACAAATGAAGAAGTATTAAAGTCTACTTGTATTGCCCCAACTCATCTTGAAATTGTCTATGTCAGGAGAGCAATGGCAAGTCTTAGTTCCTGCGCAGACATTCCTGTCCCGTTAAACCCAAACTAATTCAAAGTCTGATAATTCTACCTTTTAAATTATTTCTTTTTTTTTTTAAGGATTTTATTTATTTATTTGACAGAAAGAGATCACAAGTAGATGGAGAGGCAGGCAGAGAGAGGGAAGCAGGCACCCTGCTGAGCAGAGAGCCCAACACGGGACTCGATCCCAGGACCCTGAGATCATGACCTGAGCCGAAGGCAGCGGCTTAATCCACTGAGCCACCCAGGTGCCCCTAAATTATTTCTTTCTGAGGGATACTACTGCTTGTTTGAGCTACCCACTTTGTTGCTGCCTCATCTATCTAGTTCTTAACTCTGGATCTGCAGCCAGCGTCCTACGGGGTGGACACCACTCGACACAAAATGAGTGGGAGTGGGATGGCCCAAGCTGCCCTTCAGCTGAAGTGTGAAGTAATTAAATGTGAGTTTGCCTGCCTCCCACCTCCTCTCTCAGTAGCCTAGATTGGGAAGACATTGTGTATATTTTCTTGGAATAATGCCACTCACATAAGTATGGCATTAGAGCTTAAATCTACCCTTCTATTTCCTAATAACCCTGTTGAGGGTGCTGTGAGACTGTCTAAGGGTTAACATGGCCACTACTATGACAGGGTTAGGGTTAGGTTCCCAGTAGGGTTAGGTTAGTGTTAGGTTAGAGTTAGAGTTAGGATTAAGTTGCAGTTAGGGTTAGAGTTTGGGTTATGGACAGTGTTTGGGTAGGGTTAGGGTTTGGATTAGGGTTAGAAGTAGGGAGCACAGTACTCCAACAAATACGAGAGAGAATGTGAATATCTTGTACCCATTCCCAAGTTGCTTGCCTGAAAAGGGAAATGAGGGAATTTAAGAGATATGTATTTGGACTTTAGAAGAGAAAATAATTATTTGGTACTGATCGGATGATTCATTCTTGTGAGAAAACAGCTGGTGTCATCCTTCCTTCTGGTCTCAGTTTGTACTGCAGCTTCAAATTCTTGTCTAAATTTGTTCTCGCACAGGTTACTTTCTCTTTTTATTCTGCCCTATCTCTGCTGTCCTCTGAGAGCCCACCTACGGTAACTTCAATGGCCAGAATCCTGCTGGAGCCCTTTTGGATTGATTATCATTTTCTCCTCTCTGAGCTTTTTAGGAATTCTGCAATTAATGTAATTATTCTGGGTATCACAATCCTCATTTTTAAAGTGAGGGGTAAAAATACTATTTTTGGTGGTATCGTGAAGATAAAATGTGTTGAAATATGTAAAATACTTGAAGGAATGCCTCACTCTTAGTAAATACTATGTAAGTCTGTGACTGTATTATTCTTCATCACATTTACAACTGCCTATTATTTATTCCTTTATTTATATATTTAAGATCACTTAATATATGATCTACCCTCATAACATATTTTAAGTGTCCAATACAGCCTAGTTATCTACAATTACCATGTTGCACATTGGATCTCTAGAACTAATTCTTCTTTCATAATTGAAGTTTACACCTGTTGATTAACAACTCTCCATTCCTCCTTCCCTTAGTTTCTGGCAACTCCTATTTCATTCTTTACATCTAGAAGTTTCACTGCTTTTAGATACCTAATATAAGTGGAATTATGCAGTATTTGTCCTTCTACAAAGTTCTTCATGTTGCCTCATAGTGCAGGATTTATTTCTTTTTTAGGACTGATAATATTCCATGTATATATACCACATTTTCTTTATCCACTCTTCTGTTGATGGACATTTAGATTGTTTCCATATCTTGGCTATTGAGAATAGTACTTTGATGAACATGAGAGCACTTATATCTCTTTAAGATCTTGATTTCAATTATTTGAGTAAATACCCATAAGTGGGATTGCTGGACCTTCTAGTAGTTTCAGTTTAATTTTTTGAAAAAACTCTAGACTGTTTTTCATAGATGCATCATTCTGCATTCCCACCAACAGCGTACAATAGTGTCCAATTTTTTCACATTCTTGTAAACAATTGATGTCTCTTTTTTTAAATAATGGCTATTCTAATAGGTGTGAGGTGATAGCTCATCATGGTTTTGATTTGCATTTTTCTCATAATTAGTGATTTTGAACATGTTTTCATATAACTGTTGGTCGTTTGTAAGTCTTATTTGAATAATTGTCTATTCAAGTCTTTGGCTCATTTGTTAAATTTAATTGTTAGATGTTTTTGCTATTGAGTTATTGGAGTTCCTCATATATTTCAGAAATTAACCCCTTATTAGGGATTTTGAAAATTCTTTTTTTTTCCATTCTATAGATTGTCTTTTCACTCTGTCAATTATTTCCTTTGAGTCACAAAAGCTTTTTAATTTGCTGTAGTCCTAGTTGTCCAATTTTGCTTTTTTGTTGCCTATGCTTTTGGTGTCATATCCATGAAATTATTGTCAAAACCTGTGTCATGAAGATTTTCCCGTATGTTTCTTCTAGGTGTTCTACAGTTTCAGGTCTTATGTTTAAGTCTTCAATCCAATTTGAGTTGATTTTTATGTGTTGTGTAAGACAAGGGTCCATTTTTGTTCTTTTGCCCGTGGATATCCAGTTTTCCCAACACCGTTTGTGGAAGGGACTATTGTTTCCATGTTTTATATTCTTGGCTCACTTGTTAAAGATGAGTTAACTATAAATGTGTGAATTTATTTCTAGTCTGTCTACTCTGTTCCATTGGTCTACATGTCTATCTTTATGTTAGTACCATATTTTTCAATTACTATAGCTTTATAATATATTTTGAAATGGGAAATATGATGATTTCAGATTTGTTCTTTTCTCAAGATCATTTGACTATTCAGGCCTTTTGTGGCTTCCTATGAATTTTACTCATTTTTTACAGATTTTATTTATTTATATCAGAGAGGGACAGAGAGGGAGAGAGCACGTGAGTGGTGGGAATCGGCACAGGGAGAGGGAAAAGCAGACTCTCCCCACTGAGCTGGGAGCCCAACAGTGGGACTCAATCCCAGGGCTCTGAGATCATGACCTGAGCTGAAGGCAGACGCCTAACTGAATGAGCCATGCAGGTACCCCCGTATGAATTTTAGAAAAGGTTTTTTCTATTTCTGTACAAAATGATATTGAGTTTTTGATAGAGATTGCATTGAATCTATAAATTACTCTTGGTAGTGTGAACATTTACACAATATTGAGTTTTCTAATCCATGAACATGGACTATCCTTCCATTTGTTTTTGTTTTGTTTCATTTCTCTTATCAATGATCTGTAGTTTTCAGTGTGCAGATCTTTTTACCTCCTTGGTTAAATTTATTCATAAGCATTTTATGATAGTGTTTCCTAATTTCCTTTTTAGATAGTTCCTTATTAGTGTATAGAAACACAACTTATTTTTGCATGTTCATTTTATATCCTGCAACTTTGCTGAATTCATTTATTAGTCCTAGAAGTTTGGAGGTCAGGTGTAGAGTCTTTAGAGTTTCCTATATGCAAGATGATGTCATCTGCAAACAGATAATTTTACTCTCCCTTTCCAATTTGGATGCATTTTATTCATTTTCCTCATCTCACCTAATGGCCCTGGCTAGGTTTTCCATACTGTGTTGAATAAAAGTGTCAAGAATGGGCATACTTGCCCTGTTGTGCTTAACCAAGGAACCACAAGCCGATGTGGGACAGAGAGATAAGCAGGGCTCATCTCTTCTGAGATTGTAATAATGATTCTCCCTTATCTATGAAGATGAAGAGAAGCTTGTCAATAGTGTGGAAGGGGAATTTCTCTCAGTACAGACGTTCTGTGTACAAATCGTGTCTCTGTAGGCCTTTCTGCGTGGTTTGAGATGGTTTCTCAACTCATGTTGTTACAATATTTGTGGACTTAAAGACTACTTAACTTGGTATATCATTTGCACTGAGAACACAAATAATATAAACTCTATAACAAAGAATTTTTCCCTAAAATATTAAAAGAAACTACCCCTGAGGCAGTTTGAATTGTAAATAATGTTGAATGTAACACAAATGATGTAACATAGGACAAAATCTACTGCAGATTGTAAATAATTTCTAAAACTTTTTTGCTATAATTACGATCTAAAAATACAAGGAAACAAATACAAAGGAAACAGTAAAAGAAATACCAAATGAGAAAATGCTCCATTAGGCTAGGTCTCTACTAGTGAGCCTATGTTTTTCAAAGGATTTTCCCATTTCATCTCAATTGCTGAATTTGTTGGCATAAAGCTGTTCCGAATATCCATGTCTATTGAAACTGTGGGAATAACCCTTGTCTCGTCCCTGATATTGGTGACTCACTCTTCTATTTATCATTATTGGTCTAGCTTCAGAAATGATCAGTTTGATCTTTTCAAAGAACCAAAGAACCAGCTCTAGGTTTTGTTAATTATCTCTAATGTTTGTTACTTTCCAATTATATTGTTTCTCACTTTTATTATTTCCTTTTTTCTATTTTGTCAGGGTTTACTTTGGGTTTTTTCTAACTTTTTGTGGTGAAGTCTTTTGATCATTGATTTCAAACCTTTCTTCTAAAATAAACATTAAATATAATATATCAGTTGCCTAATTGCTATGAGATGAGGTAATACATATCAGGTATCAAATACATGATATAAACAATCAAAAAAGATACTGGGAAAGCTTCATAGAAGAGGAGATAGCATTTGATATGGGCCTTGGTTAAAAGGTTGACTAGAAAGGAAGTTTGGAGGCAGAAAGAATGATTCCAGGGCATAGATTGTTGGCTGAGGGGAAGGTGCATGCCAGGGAGTGGAGGGAGACACTATGAAAGAAACAGTTTATAATACCACAGGGATTCAAAAACTCTCTTAAAACTCTTTTTTTTTTTTAACCTTCCAAGTGAAGGTTTTGTTAACCTTGTGAAAGCTGCACATGAGAACAGATGTACTCTGGAAAAACAAAATCGGATCAATACTGGCCAGAGAACAAAGGGGTTCTGACCTGAATGATTTCCACATTTGGCTACTGTATATCAATCACAGGCGACAGCAGCAACTGTTCTGCTGTGACAGAGAAGAGCTAGACTGATTTCCGTTAGACATGCTTCTGCTAAAATAGATTAATTCTTAGTCATCAGAATCTGATTTGGGCTCAAGCTTAGCAGGCTAATTTTCAGCCTATGGGAATAAAGTCATGGTAATTTTCTGATCATTTAATGGAAAAGAAGCCAGCAATGATAGAAGAAAAACCCCCACACCAAGAAACTACCAATGTCAAATATTTCCTACATCTCTGGCCTATTAAACAGCATCTGATCAGGATTTACTTTTAAAGGCATAATTCTCCTAATAATTAAGAGGGGGATTTTTCTCAGGGTGCATAGTTTACTACTGGGGGAAACATCACTGGAACAAGGCTCATAAACCTTTGCTTTTCATCACAGTCTAACTCTTGTTGCTGAAGTTCCCTACAATTTGATGCAATGGTTTGGGGCAATTATTTCACTTCCAAAGGAATATAGCGTGTTTTGGAGCAAACAGTAAACAGCAAGGAATACTCCAGTGGGAACTTGGTTTTTAAGGAATAGTAATTGGTGGCTTT
Organism: Enhydra lutris kenyoni; assembly: GCF_002288905.1. Lineage (NCBI taxonomy): Eukaryota > Metazoa > Chordata > Mammalia > Carnivora > Mustelidae > Enhydra > Enhydra lutris. The sequence continues at coordinate 10,630,493 of NW_019154105.1, forward strand.
TCTTTACTTTCTCTCATTGAAAAGCTGCACTTGCTCCATAACCAACTTGGCTCGAACACACATGTACTTATTAAATGCAGGCATGCCTTCCAGAGGCATTTTTGCCGGATCCTGAACACAATGTGATGAGGAATAGCTCCTGATCCTTGCCCTTGAGATTGCCCAGTGCCATGGGGAGACAGTGTGAGATGTGCTATAAAAGGAGGAAAGTACAAGGTGTGGTGGAAACCCTGAGCCTGAAGAAGGTAGAGGACACATCCCTCAGGCGGTCCTCATCTCACTGAGTCATGAAACATGATGAGGACTTTGGCAGGATTATGAACTAGCAGTCACACCCGGCTGTTCAAATACTATTAAGTAAACAACAGCCATTAGTCCTATTTTACCATTTTTTCCACCAATGTCCTTTTCTCTTCTAGGATCCAATTCAGGATACAACATGGCATTTAGCTGTCACATCTCATTAGCTTGCTCAGCTCTGCGGCAGTTTATCAGTTTTTCTTTATTTCCCATGACTGACAATTTTAAAGAGACTTGACCATGTATTTTATAAAATTCCTTCAGTTTAGATTTTTCTGGTGTCTTTTTAATGATTGCATTGGAGTTATGAGTTTGCAGGAAGAACATCACAGAGGTGAGGGGTCTTCATTGCATCAAATCAGAGGTACATGGTATCAACCTGATACAGCACCATTGATGCTGACCCCCAACCCCTGGTTAAAGGTGCTTCAAGTTGAGTCTGCCAAGTACAGCAAAGTTATTAATTATTCTCTTTTATTACTCTTGTCTTTGCCTAAAAGTCAATAAGTCCACTCCACACTCAAGGGAAGAGTATCTATACATACCATTTGAATAATTTTGTAAGAAAGATTTTTCCTTCTCTCCCATTTATTTATTTAATCATTTATTTATTTCAGTTGGGACAAATACATTTTACTTTGGGTTATTATTCTTTTTTAAAAAAAAAGATTTTGCCTATTTATTTGACAGACAGAAATCAGAAGTGAGCAGAAAGAGAGGAGGAAGCATGGTCCCTGCTGAGCAGAGAGCCCGATGCAGGGATCGATCCCAGCACCCTGGGATCATGACCCAAGCTCACGGCAGAGGCTTTAACCCACTGAGCCACCCAGGCACCTCATGGTTATTATTCAACACTACAGAAATACTTTTTGTTCAAATTGTTTCAGCTTTGGCCATTGGGAACTCTATCTGGTCATCTCCTGTGTCCTTTGACAGACACCCACATTTACATTCTTTCAGCATTTCCTTGCTTTTTGGGCACAAGATGCTATGAGATCACATTGTACTATCCATGAACCAGTCCTAGAATCAGCCATTTCCCAGTGATCCCTGTCTCATTTTATGGGAGAACAGTATTTATTAACCAAGATATGCACACTGGGTGTGGAGATTTTGCAATGTGTTTATAACCTGAGATAAAAACACAGGGATGAAGAGACTGTCTTTTTTCCACCATATATTTTTTCCTTCTTTGTCGAAGTTTATTTGACCATAGAGTTGAGGGTCCAAATCTGAGCTCTCTACTCTGTTCCTCTGGTCTGTGTGTCTGTTTTTGTGCCAGTACTATGCTGTCTTAGTGATCACAGCTTTGTAATAAAGCTTAAAATCAGGCAACGTGAAGTCCCCAGTTCTGTTTTACTTTTTCAACATTTCCTTAGTAATTTGGGGTGTCTTCTGGTTCCATACAAATTTGAGGATTGTTTCTATGTGTAGAAGAATAAAACTTGACCATTCTCTTACACCATACACAAAGATAAACTCGAAATGGATAAAAGACCTCAATGTGAAGCAGGACCTATCAAAATCCTAGAGGAGAACATAGGCAGTAACCTCTTTGACATCAACCACAGAAACTTCTTTAAAGATATGTCTCCAAAGGCAAAGGAAACAAAAGCAAAAGTGAGGTTTTGGGACTTCATCAAGGTCAAAAGCTTCTGCACAGCAAAGGAAACAGTCATCAAAACAAAGAGGCAACCCACTGAATGGGAGAAGATACTCGCAAATGACACTACAAAGGGCTGATATCCAAGATCTATAAAGAACTGCTCAAACTTAACACACACAAAACAGATAATCACATTAAAAAAATGGGCAGAAGACATGAACAGACACTTCTCCAAAGAAGACATACAGATGGCTAACAGACACATGAAAAAATGTTCATCATCATTAGCCATCAGGGAGATTCAAATCCAAACCACATTGAGATACCACCTTACACCAGTTAGAATGGGCAAAATTAACAGGACAGGAAACAACAAATGTTGGAGAGGATGTAGGGAAAGGGGAACCCTCTTACACTGTTGGCAGGATTGCAAATTCGAACAGCCACTTTGGATAACAGTGTGGAGATTCCTTAAGAAATTAAAAATAGAGCTACCTTATGACCCTGCAATTGCACTATTGGGTATTTACCCCAAAGATACAGATGCAGTGAAAAGAAGGGCCATTTGTACCCCAATGTTTATAGCAGCAATGGCCACAGTTGCCAAACTATGGAAAGAACCAAGATGCCCTTCGATGGATGAATGGATATAGACGATATGGTCCATATATACAATGGAGTATTATGCCTCCATCAGAAAGGATGAATATCCAACTTTTGTATCAACATGGATGAGACTGGAAGAGATTATGCTGAGTGAAATAAGTCAAGCAGAAAGAGTCAATTATCATATGGTTTCACTTACTTGTGGAGCATAAGGAATAACACGGAAGACATTGGGAGATGGAGAGAAGTGAGTTTGGGGAAATTGGAGGGGGAGACAAACCATGAGAGACTGTGGACTCTGAGAAACAAACAGGGTTTTGGAGGGGAAGAGGGTGGGGGGGTTGGTTGAGCCTTGTGGTGGGTATTATGGAGGGCACGTATTGCATGGAGCACTGGGTGTGGTGCATAAACAATGAATTTTGGAACACTGAAAAAAGTTAAATTAAATTTAAAAAAAACACAGGCATGAAGGAAATAGAAGAAATAATAGCAAAAAAAAAAAAAATACTGGAAGCTGGAAAGTAACTGGCCAACTGGAAAATTTCTCAACAAACTATGAAAAATAAAAAGTAACCCAGCACTGGCAGAAATAAAGAAGCAAGCCAACTGGTACCACAGAACCCCCAGAAAGACTTGGAATTAGAGGTGCCAGCTACCTCTGAAAAATGGGAGTTCAGATAAGCTAACAAGAGAAGAATGGATAAACGGCCATGTGATAAGCTCTTTGCTCCCTAGATCCCTCCCTACACTCTGTACACCCTGAAAATTATTTCTGCCAGGCTAGCCCAGAACTGGGAGTTCACTCTCCAGAGAAATTCAACCAAAGGACTCTGGACTTGGGCACTGTAGGCTTAGTTGAGGGGTGTCAGACTGAAAACAAGAGAATTAAATAAAAGGTTCTACATGAAATTTTGAGACTTCCTACTCCCATTCTTATTTGTCTCTCAGAGCACAAGCAGCCAGATTGGAGGATTGCTCTCTGGATAAATCAAAAGAAAAGACCCACAAGTAGTGACAGTCAGGGGTCCCAATGTATGTAGTCCAGTCTACCTCCCTCGTGGTGAATCTTGTTGTGGAAGGTATCAAACATAAAGAATATGAATAACATATATGTATAACATACATAGGTTTGTGTATATATGAAAAATATAGATGAAGAACAATTGTATAATATAAAATAATTATAAACATCTATAGCAACTATTAAGGTAAAATTTTAAAAAATTATGAAAATAAACATTTTGTAGCTACCACCAAGGCTAAGAAATTGCCAGTGCTATAGAAGGAAACCACTGATTCATACTCCCTTTCCTTACTTATAAGGGTAAACATAATTCTAATTTTTAGGCTTATTTTACCATTATGTAGACTATATAAATAGCCCTGAAAATATACTTTTTAAAAATATACAGACAGTGTTATACCAGTGTATTATTTATTACTTGATTCTTTCCTTCAACATACTATTTGAGAGATTGATTTATGTTGATTGTGATGGCTAATTTTATGTGTCAACATGACTGGTCCACAAGGTACCCAGATATTTCATCAAATGTTATTCTAGATGTTTCTGGATAAGATTAACAGTTGCATTGGTAGACGGAGTAGAGCAGATTGCCATCCCCAGTGATGATGGGCTTCATCCATTTAGTTGAAGGTCTGAATGGAATAAAAAAGCTGATGCTCCAGTGAGTAAGGACTCCTGCCTGACTGCCTCTGAGCTCGGTCATCATGAATATTTGTTTTTTCCCCTGACTTTGGACCTGGCCTGAAACATTGACTCTGCCTGAGTTTGGGCTCTCTTGGTTCTCAGGCAGAGAACTTGGACTGAAACGACATCACTGACTCTACTGAGTCTTCAATTTGTCCACTTACCTGCGGATCTCACAGAACTTGTTCATAATCATGTGAGCCAATTCCTATAATAAATCCCACTCCCTCTTTCTCTCCACATCCTATTGGTCCTATTTGTCTGGGACACCTGTGACTAATACATTGATGAGTATAATTGTAGTTTGTTCATTTCCTTTTCTGTATAGCATGTATTTATCTATTTTAATGTTAATGGATGTTTGTTTTGTTCAGAGTTATTCTGATACCAATTTGGGATTACTATAAATAATACTAATATGGGCCTCCCTGTACATGTGTCCTGGTCCACATGAGAAAAATTTCTCTTGGATATATAACAAGGAATCAAATTCCATCAGCTCTATAGATTCAGCACAGTGTTATTTTTTAAAACTCAGCAAAAAAAATTTTTTTTCTTTTTAGAAATTGACATGCTTGTTAAAATATACATGAAATTTGGGAGCCTGGGTGGATCAGTCAGTGAAGCGTCTGCCTGCAGCTGAGATCATGATCCAGGGTTCTAGGATGGAGGCGCACATTGGCTCCCGGCTCGGCGGGGAAGCTGCTTGTCCCTCTGCCTCTGCCTCCCTCTCTCTCTGTCTCATGAATAAAGAAATAAAAAATTTTAAAAATGCATGAAATTCAAAAGGTTAAGAATGGCCCAAACACTTTTGAAATAGAGTTGAAAGACTTAACCTACCTGATTTTTATGTATTTATTTATTTGACAGACAGAGATCACAAGTAGGCAGAGAGGCAGGCAGAGAGAGAGGGGGAAGCAGGCTCTCCGCTGAGCAGAGAGCCCAATGTGGGGCTCGATCCCAGGACCCTGAGATCACGACCTGAGCCGAAGGCAGAGGCTTTAGCCTACTGAACCACCCAGGTGCCCCTTAATCTACCTGATTTTAAGACTTATTATAAAGCTACAGTTATCAAGATAGTTGGCTATTTGTGTCAAGAATGATAAATTGATCAGTAGAACAGAATGGAGAGTCTAGAAATATATCCACACATATCGTCAATTGATTTCTAGCAAAGATACAAAGCAATTTCATGGAGGAAGAATAGTTATTTGCCAAATGGTGTTGGAGCAATTGGATACTCATATGCAAAATAATGAACCTTGACTATTACCTCATAATATATACACAATTTATCTTAAAATAGACCATAAAACTAAAAGTAAGAGCTAAAATTATAAAACTTCTAGAGTCTTAGTGACCTTGGGTTTGGTAGAATTCTTATATATAACACAAAAGGCACAAAATCTAAAAGAAAAAAAATTGGCATCAAAGTTTAAAATTTCAGTCTTCAAAAAACTCTATTAATAAAATGAAAAGGTGAGCTATAGACTTGGGGGAAGTTTCTTAGCGATTCCTTTCCTCAGTCTATACCTCAGAGTCTAGAGTACACACAGCCACATATAAGGATGATCATAGCAGCTTTCCTCATAATAGCTTCAAACTGGAAATAACTTATATACTAGAAAATTACACAGCACTAAAAAACCAAATTACCAATACACACTACAACATGGATGGCTTTCACAGATATTATATTCAGCCAAAGAAACTAAACAGAAGACAGTATACATTATATGATTCTCTTTACATGAAATTTAAGAATAGACAAAACTAAGGTGATCACAGGTGACACAAGTCAGAACAGTGATTACTTACAGGAGATGGAATAGGTGTTGACTAAGAAACTCACAAGTGTACCTCTTGGATTTCTGAAAATATTCTGTATCTTGTTCTAAGTGGTGGTTATATAGGTACATAAAAAGTTAAGATTTCACTGAGCTGATACTTAAATTTATTATACTGTGTGCTTCAGCCATAAAAAAGTTATAGAAATGAAGAAATAAGTTATATATACATAAAATATATATACACATAAAAATACATATGCATATATACTTAAAACATATATATGTGTTATATAAATATACACACACACATATATATATAACACACATATGTTATCTTACATTAGAATGAGGAATTGCACTTGGTAAAAATAATCCATTAGAAGTAAGCAAAATCATGTCTTTGCCAGCAATCTTCAGTAAGAAACACCTTATTGATTTATAGTTTCTGACCTCATAGATTATGTTAATGTTACTGACCAGCCAAAGCAAGTGAATTTTACAGCATATGTTTATTGGCTAGATAAAATGTGTCTCTCCTTAACTTCCTTTTATAGAGCTGATGAGGTTATAGTTGCTAGATTTTCCTGATTTATAGATTTTACAGATTTATAGAGTTGGGTTCTTCCTCCATCTAGGAGGATTACACTTTACCACTTCCAGTCATGGCCACATCATTTGCTTTGGTCAATGAAAAGTGAGAGGAAGAAAGGGGGCCACCTGTGAGAACAAGCTCTTAAAGCTGCTGTGTGTGTTATGTTTCTCTGTTCCCTCTGCCAAAAGACTGGTGGTGTCTAGATAGAGGTGCTCCATCAACCTGGGTTCTAGAATGCAGATGACCTGGTGGATGACCATATTGGTAAGTAGCCTGAGAAATGAATCTTTGATGTTAAAATCCACTGAGATTTTCAAGTTATTTGTTAACATAGCATTATTTAGCTTAAACTGGTTTATGTAGAAATTGGTACCTAGAAAGGCAGTGCTAGCCTAACGAAAATCCAAGTAAGCTATGTGACATTGGTTCAGGAGACAGTCAGTAGGCAATAATGAAACTTTGTTTCTGGAGAGATGACAATCTATATTATGCTCTGGCAAAACATTTGGTAAGACTGTTGTTTGTGGTTACTTGGGAGATAGTTAATACATTGAGAGATCTTTGGATTTTAGGTGTAGTTATAGAGGTTGACAAACAAAACTAGTGGCAGACCTTACTTCTTTTTTATTATTTTTTTTATTTTGCTCAGTTAGCCAACATATAGTACATCATTAGTTTTTTATGTAGGTTCAATGATTAATTAGTTTTGTTACACACACCTTACTTCTTATATATTATAAGACAGATTAATTTAAGAAAAAAATGTCAATTTTCAATCAGAGATGAAAGGGAATAGAGTTGAAAGATACATTTGTTTCTCTTCCCTAAACATAAAAGGCAAAACTGAGAGGGTGTTTGACCTACAAAAGGGCGAGTAAAATTGACCTCATTCAAGGACCAAATCCGGTATATGGCCATTATATTCTTTGTTACAATGTTTGAATTAATTAAGATGGAGTCTTTTCAGTTGGATGAAATAGTTCATGGGTAAGAGATTAAAGGAATGACTTGACTCCCACTTCTAAGGAATTTAATTAGCTAAAGTCACCCATAATTAAGTTTAGAGAAAGAGAATTGTCTTGAAAAGAATAGAGGATGAGGCTATAAGTACATGAAGTTGGATGGAATCAAATAAAAGAGCCTAATTCTGAGAGCATTGTACTAGTTGGGACCAGATAGCATTGTGACTAATCTTGACTAAAAACGACCCTTGTAGCCCCCAATAGTCCATGTAGTGGAAGTAGGCTGAGAAAGTGGCCTAGTCCCCAAGGAAGACATATTCTCCAATGTCCTCTTCAATTGTAGCCAAGAAGGATATAGGAGAAAGAGGAACTTTCCAGAGAGTAGAGCCAAGAGCCACAGGGAGTAACAGCTTGGGAGCTTATTCTCTGAGAACAGAAGAGGGGTTCAAGGAATGTTCCTTATTCTTGGGGGTTGGAATGGGGGCACATTCTTGAAAAATTTACTGACTGTGATTTCAGAATTGCTTTATGTCTTTCATTATTTCTCGTTCTGAAAGGGAATATGTGTTGCGATTATCCTTTCTGTCTTCTATCATTGACTTGTGGATGTGTGGGTTCCTCAATGAAGAGAAACCACACTCAGACCTGATGTGGGAAAGACAGTCCCAAAATGGTTTACTTTCATCTTGAAGCTATTCCTGAAGTTTTGAGTTTTTTCTCCTCTGGGAGGGAAATGAGTGTATTTTGTGTGCAGTGGGAGGGAAGCAGAATATCTGAATAAAATTTGGGACTGCATAAATCATGTTTTATACTGTTCTTCATAAATCTTTATCTGAGGAAGGGTTATGTATCCCTCCTTGTTGACCTCAGGCTTGGTCATATGACTTGCTTGAAACAATAAAATATGAGCAGAAGTTATCCATGCTTCTCTTTTGCTCTATTTTCACTCTGCCATGAATTCCCCTGTATCCACCGATGGGGCATTCCATAACCCTGGCTTATGAAGCAAAGATGACATGCAGCTAAGTGCAGCTGACCTGTAACAGACTTGTTGCAGAAGGCAGAAATATGAGTTTTTGAAGCCGTTGTTCCTCAACATAATTTTTCCTGAGCCAACTGATAGGGCTTTTCTTCCTCTTTCGGAGCTTTGCTGAACATATTGACCTTTTAAAAGATAAACCTGGGCCCTGTAGCACCCACCTCACCCAACAGAGGCTTTAGCTGTTGGCTGAGAACATGAGTCACTCTACTGTGCTAGGAGAATAAATACTAAAATGTAGTGTTGGGAGAGTCAGGCTTGCTTTCTTGGGTTCGCATGACATCACTGAGGGTGGGAAGAGACTTGTGGAAGCTTAGCTCAACAGGTTCCCACTTTGGCTTGGGATCAAGAAGTATTCCTAACAAAATGCCCGAGAGATGGAAAACCTACCATAAAAGACTAGAACCATCAGCACATTGCGCTTGTTTTGAACTGGAAAACTGAATTTACTCCCATGGTGTCACAGAAACTCAAAAATCTTGAGTGCCTAAGAGGATGTGAAGAAGCCTCAACCGTAGAGCTATTTCTTAGCTTCTAAACTACCACTAAAGGTATGTATTTGTCATCTTAGTCAGAGAGGCCCTTGTTGAGTCCATTGACTTGTCATTGTAGTGGGCTCTAGCAGAGCTGAAAGAGCTCAGAATATTTATCCAGAAAAGGAACAGCATTAACAACTTTGCCCACCTGGTGAATAGGGAAGAAAAATGGATTACTAAAAAATCAGTCTTATGGGATATTTCTTAAGTGAAAACTTTGAATTTACAAAGCATATTCTTAAAGCAAATTGTTATAATGTATTAGTATAGCTTAGTGGTTAAGGGGAGAGATCCCAGAGCTAGATTGTTCCAGTCAGCTTTACCACTTATTAGGTATATGATTATCTTAGGTTGGGCTCCAGGAGACAGGCTCGAGGCAGAGATTTCCATGCAGGAGACTTTTGGAGGGTGCTCTCAGGATGAACACTCACAGGGAGTGAAGAAAACACGATTGAGTGGAAAGATGAGTTGGAGTATGACATAGTTGCAACAAGGCTGCAGCTGACCCCCATGGTTGCTCAGTAGCTGGAATGGCTTTCAGAGATGTCCTGAATTGAGGTAAGGGGCACTGGAGTTGGGTTGCTCTTGAGGGAAGGGAATAATCTTGGGTAAAGCAGCTTCCTGTGGCCAAAGGAAATTTCTGAGGAAGGACTCCCCTGTGACTGTCAATAGCCAACACACCTAGAATAGAGCCTGGGTCCTGACGGAGTGCTGAGAAGCACCCTGCAGCATGATAGCAATTAAGGGCGAAGTTACTTAACCTCTCTACCCCTTGGTTTCTCTGACTATAATATGGAAAACCAATGGTACCTCTCTTACTGGGTTGTTTTGACAATAGATTAATATTTGTAAAGCATTGGGAATATTGCCTACCACACAGTGAGACTATATAAGTGATTGTTAAATAAATAATGGTCCAGTGAAGGTTTTCAGGGAATATACTTTAAGAAATAGATGGGAGAGCTTTATAATTAGTCTATTAATTGTTTCTGTGGGGACCGTCACTCTAAAAGTGCTTTTAAATATTTGAAAGCAGTTAATTCTCAAGTAGTTTAGAAGTTCTCCGTGAAAATCTTAAGAAAAGTATTAATTTGCTTGGGAGCAGCTTTTTAGCAATCATGCATATACAATTCATCTCAGGCTTTCTTCAAATTATTATATACTTTGAATTTCTAAAATATGAATAGAAGGGGTATGATTCTTGACAGGTGCTGTACTAAATATCTTACATGTGTTTCTCATTACGACCACTTTAAGAGATAAGTACTATATTGTTATTGTCTCTGTGTACAGATGGGAAACAGACTCAGAAGGTTTTGTAAGACTCCAAAGCCTTGATACCTAACCACTGTATCCTTCCATACAAGTCACCCACACACTCAGCTGTTCCAAGTCTTTGAAATGTCTGATTTCTTAAGCCCTGCACTCAAAGAAAATGTAGCCTACCAGTGTTGCCCTTCACAGATGCATAAATAACCCAACAGCATCATCTTGTAGCTTGTTAATGGAATACTCAAGCTTCCCTTCTTAGATAATAAATAATTAAGATACTGAAATGTTAAACCTAACTCATATTCACATTGTAGATGTCAGCTTGCACAGTATTCTAGAAGCGTTACACAAAAAGATACATTTTGTATTAAGCTACGTATTTAGGAGGAGGATATGTATATCATGGCATCGAAAATAGACTCAGCACTTTCTAATCATAGTATCTCTCACAGTCTCACCCTTCAAAAAGCTGATCCTTTAAAAACAGCCTATATAGTTACTAATCCACTAATCCATAAATACTTGTAGTTCTATCCCAAGTCAGCAGCTGTGTCTGCCCGTTGAGAAACCTGATCAATAACTGAAGCTCCAGAGCCGCCAATGCTTAACCAGTGCAGCCCCTGACAATTCTATCACTGAATCTCAGTGTTTGAAATCATCCCGGCTGAGCTAAATTTTTACCAGGTCCATCTGAAATACAAGGTCAGGTTATATAGGGTAAAAGAATACAAGAGTGTTCCCACTACTGGACGATACTCGTTTTCAAAACAGAACACGTTAAGGTGTTATTTCACCTTTAAACCACCGTTCTTCCCACCTTATCAAACCAACTCCAGTTTGTTCAGGTGCTAGACTGAGACACGTTGAGCTCAGGAATGATAGACCCCAACACTAGCCTAACCCCCAGGAGAAGCTAATCAAATTCCCTTTAGACAGTGACTGATGGAAACATGGTGGGTGAGTCAGATCTGCCCAACAACACACAGGAGGAGCCTGTGGGATGGAACTTCCTTTGCCAAATACAAAGACAAAGCCCAGAGAAGGGAAAATCTCTGGTCTCTCTCCCTGCTTCTTCCTGTTCTGATATTTCTGAAAATGCAACAGCTCTCTTTGAACACGAATCAAACAACCGAGAGAATTACAGAGATGCCAGTTCTGACAGTACCTACACAAGGAGCAATACCCAGAAGCTGCCTAACCCCAGACTATTTAAGCCCAAATTAAGAGTTATTAGTTTGTCCAAACACATTGCTGATGGACGTAGTGTGCTTGCACTTGTCTCCATCTTTTCTTTCTTGCCATTGCCCAACCTTCTGTCAGCTGCCTTTTACGTACATGGTCATGGGTAATCTCATTGGGATATGGTTCCCGAACATTTTTTAAATGTTGAAACCAAAAAACATATTTCCATTATTATGACTATGCTAATATTCTATTATGGCTATATATAACATATAGTAATATAATATATATTATGGTTATACATAATAAATGTAATTCATTTTATTATTATTTATATATTATATAATATTAATGTATTATATATAATATATATATTTATTATATATTGTTTATTTTATTATTATTTATATACTATATAATATATAGTATATATAATATATAGTACATAATATAACATTATGGCTATGTTAATAAACCCAAGTAGTGGGATGTAATTACTGGATGTAAATTACTGGATGTAATATACTGGATATAAAATAATTACACCTGGGGCACCTGGGTGGCTGAGGGGGTTGAGCCTCTGCCTTTGGCTCAGGTCATGATCCCAGGGTCCTGGGATCGAGTCCCACATCGGGCTCGGGCTCTCTGCTTGGCAGGGAGCCTGCTTCCTCCTCTCTCTCTGTCTGCCTCTCTGCCTACTTGTGATTTCTGTCTGTCAAATAAATAAATAATCTTAAAAAAAAATAATAATTACACCTGAGTCACTCAAAGGAGAATGTCAAGTTCAAGTAAAACCTCTTTCCTTACCCTCCATTAATAGCTCAAAAAAAAAAAAAAATGAGTCTACTACATATTTGGAGTACTTACTGCTCACACAGTATTTTAAAACATTTTTTCCTAGAGTTTCTCATTGCAAAATAACATATGCCTTCTTTACCATATTCCCAATATCTTTCAGATTCTTACTCTTTCTTGGAATCTAGTGCATTTTTTTCCTTGACGTCTCCTACCTTTTATTCCAATTTGGATTGATTTCTTAGTAATTGGAGCATGACTTTCTTGTACAACTTTTATTTTTCCAGAAGTTTCTAATTGCCCCTTTTGTCAATGCCTTCAATTTATACTCAAGCTTTTCAAATTTCCAGTCATTTGAGCTGTTCCATGGAGTAGTTTTTCTATGTCCTTTCCCAAAGCCTTCCAACCTTCTGCTTTAGTATTGATTGGTTGCTCTTTACACCTGATGTGCACCTACTATTCTGGGACTTTACTATTTAACAAGGTTCAGTTGATTGTTTTGTGACCTTGATTCTTTCTCACTTGAATCATAGTGAGGTATATCCTTGAGTAATATCCTAAGAACAGGTGAGTGGAAAGATAAACTGTTCGGAATTTCATGATTTCTAAATATTTTATTCTTCCTTACACTTTATTAATAGGTTAGTTGCACCTAGAACTTCAGGTTTAAAATCATTTTCCTCCAGAAATTTTACAACATTGCACTCTATCTTCTAGCATCCAATTTTGCTTTTGAAAAGATTGTCGTCTTGGTTTTGATTTCTCTGTAGGAGGCCTCTTTTTATGGACAACTTTAAGATATTCTTCTTAGTCTTGTGTTTTGAAATTTTTATTCTTGGTTACTTGAAATTCCACAATGTTACGTGTATATAATTATTTGTTGTTCACACTTATATCTGAAGATGTACATGTACTTTCATTTCTGAGAAAATTTCTCTATTTTATAGATTGATATATTTTGCCTTTTCTAATACATTTTCTCTTTTCTTTTTGCTTCTCTATTTTGGGATATTTTATAAACCTTATCTTCCAAATCTTCTGTTTGTAAAAAAAAAAATTGGAATGGTACTTTAAATTTCCATTTAATAGAAGTATTCTCTTCCTTTCTTTGTTCTCTTTTAATCCTTTACAATCATTTTAATGGATTCTTGAAAAGGAAAAATCTTGGTTCACCAATTTGTACAGAAGTCAGTTTCATTAAAAAGAGAGGGGGGGGCACCTGGGTGGCTCAGTGGGTTAAAGCCTCTGCCTTCAGCTCGGGTCATGATCCCAGGGTCCTGGGATCGAGTCCCGCATCGGGCTCTCTGCTCAGCAGGGAGCCTGCTTCCTCCTCTCTCTCTGCCTGCCTCTCTGCCTACTTGCGATCTCTGTCTGTCAAATAAATAAATAAAATCTTTAAAAAAAAGAGAGAGAGAGAGAGAGTGAGATCCTGGAGGCAGAATAAGGAGTATATATTGTCAATAGGCAAGACATGTAATCAGTTTAATCATTGCAATATAAAATCAACACATTTGCCCTTAGACTTGTTGTGGTGTCCTTGCCCCTGTACTCAATAGCCCGAGTTTTTGTTGTTGTTGTTGTTGTTTTAGGTAGGCGCCACACCCAGTGTGGAGCCCAGTGTTGGCCTTGAACTCACAACTCCAAGGTCAAGACGTGAGCTGACATCAAGCGTCAGATGCTTAACCGACTGAGCCACTTAGGTACCCTCTGATTCTTAAATTCTTAAGTCTATTTTGCAGTTTTAAAAATGTCTTCTCTCTTCCTACCAGGATAAAGCTATTCAATCTTGCTAACTCAGTTTTCCTATCAGTAATTTCCTCTCTTATTTCGCATGTCCTGTGTTCTGAGATGACCAAGCTTAACACACTCAGGCATTTAGAATAAGGTCAGTTTAAACAGATTCTGTGGGAGGATTTGAGTTCTTCTTGCAAAACTCTGGTGCTCAGGCTGTGGTGCCTAGACCTCAAGACCACACGGTTTGGTAGTTCAGAGGTCTCTGCACTTTGCTTCCCTGTTCTCAGGTAAGTCAGGTAGGTGAAAGAGCGTAATGAAGAGTGGCTGGAGTGCCTTTTTTTTTTTTTCATAACTTACCTAAATACAATTTGATCCTAATTTCTTGACTCAGTTACTTTTATACATGACAATATTTAGAATTCTCTGTAGGTACATTGAAGAATTAGTCAAATTCTCCCATATTGGCTATTCAGAGTGTGGCTTCTGTTGCTTCTTCCAGCTCAGTGATAAAATCCAAACCCCATTTTCGCCACAGCTACCTCTATCAGCTATTGCCTCTATATTAAGTTTTCAGACTAAAAGATTGTTATAGCTAATGTCTCTGTCTCATTATCTTTTCTTTTTTCCCAAGGTACTTTTTAACTGCTACCAGTGGTTCTTTCTCATCCCTTCCATTTGTTCCCCACCCCCCACAACCAACAACCACTCTCAGATTATAACTTGGGGCTGAACTGAAGTTTCCGGGAAAATTGTAGATATTGCATAGAAGCCTGAATAGGCCCAGCAGGAAGAAGTATGTATCATGTATCTTCTGAGGAGTACCATTCCAAGATTTCGTTCATTTGAATAATTATTTTTTAATAAGTGCTTGTGCTTAGCAGTATTTTAAAATATTTATTTCAGACAGAGAGAGAAAAAGAGAGAGAGAGCATGAGCAGGGGAGGGGCAGAGGGAGAGGGAGAGAGAATCTTAAGCAGACTCTGCACTGAAGATAGAGCCCAACACAGTGCTTGATCCCAGGACTCCAAGATCATTCCCTGAGCCAAAACCAAGAGCTGGACACTTTGCTGACCATGCCACCAGCACCCCTTAGCAGTTTTTTTTTCTTTGAGAATTAACTATCTCCATCACCATGGATTAAGAAATGGCATATTTCACTAACTTTATAAAAGAAGAATAACAATTAGCATGGTAAGCTGTTTTCCATCTCCTCATTTTAAATCTGGAGGTGCCTTTGGGTCGAAAATGAGTTTATTGCAGACAGCATATCGATGCATCTTTTTTTTCTTATCCATTCTGATATCCTGTGTCTTTTGATTGGGGTATTTAGCCCATTTACACTCAGGATAACTATTGAAAGATATTAATTTAGTGCCATTGTATTCCCTGTAAGGTGACTGCTACTGTATATTTTCTCTGTTCCTTTCTGGTCTGTTACTTTTAGGCTCTCTGTTTGCTTAGAGGACCCCTTTCAATATTTCCTGTAGGGCTGGTTTGGCATTTATTTGCAAATTATTTTAGTTTTTGTTTGTCCTGGAAGGTTTTTATTTCTCTATTTTCAATGATAGCCTAGCTGGATATAGTATTCTTGGCTGCACATTTTTCTCGCTTAGTGCTCTGAATATATCATGCCAGCTCTTTCTGGCCTGCCAGGTCTCTGTGGATAAGTCTGCTGCCAATCTAATATTTCTACCATTGTAGGTTACGGACCTCTTGTCCCAAGCTGCTTTCAGGAGTTTCTCTTTATCTCTGAGACTTTTAAGTTTTACTCTTAGATGACGGGGTGTTGACCTATTTTTATTGATTTTGAGGCAGGTTCTCTGTGCCTCCTGGGTTTTGATGGCTGTTTCCTTCCCCAGTTAGGGCAGTTCTCTGCTATAATTTGCTCCAATATACCTTCTGCCCCTCTCTCTTCATTCTTCTTCTGGGATCCCAATTATTCTACTATTGTTTTGTCTTGTGGTATCATTTATCTATCAAATTCTCCTCTCCTAGTCCAGTAGTTGTTTGTTTCTCTTTTGCTCAGCTTCTTTATTCTCCATCATTTGGTCTTCTCTATCACTAATTCTCTCTTCTGCCTCATTTATCCTAGGTAAGGGCCTCCATTTTTTAATTGTACCTCATTAATAGCTTTTTTGATTTCAGCTTGGTTAGATTTTAGTTCTTTTATTTCTCCAGAAAGGGATTCTCTACTATCTTCTACCTTTCTACTATCTTTCTCAAGCCCAGTTAGCATCTTTATAATCAACATTCTAAACTCTGGTTCTGACACTTACTAATGTCCATATTGATTAGGTCTCTAGCAGTCGGTACTGCCTCATATTCTTTTTTGAAGTGAGTTTTTCCGCCTTCTCATTTTGTGCAGAAAAGGACAGATGAATGAGAGAACAAAATCCTAAAAGGGCAACAACACTACTTTTTCAATGAAACATTCCATTGTTTTTTTTTTTTAAATTTTATTTAAATTCTAGTTAGTTAACATACAGTGTAACATTGGTTTCAGAAGTAGAATTCAGTGATTTATCATTTATATACAACACCCAGTGCTCATCACAAGTTTCCTCTTAATACCCATCACCCGTCTAGCTCATCCCCTATGCACCTCCCACCCTCCTCCCTCAGTTTGCTCTCTATTGTTAAGACTCTCCTATGGTTTGTTCCCTCTCTCTCTTTTTTCCCCTCTCATATGTTTCATCTGTTTTTTTTTCTTAAATTCCACATATAAGTGAAATCATATGGTATTTGTCTTTCTCTATTTAGCTTAGCATAATACTCTAGCTCCATCCACATCATTACAAATGGCAAGATTTCATTCTTTTTGATGGCTGAGTAATATTCCATTATAGATATAGATATAGATATAAATATATAGATTATATATATATGAAAGGATAAAGATGAATGGATGAATATAAAGATGAATATAAAAGATTAAATATATAAAAGATGAAAATAAAAAGATGAATGGGGAAAAGATGAATGGATGAATATATATATATATATATATATAAAGATGAATGGCTAAAGAGAATGTTGCATCCTCTTTAGCCATTCACCTTTTTTTTTTTAAAGTTAAATTTTATTTAACATACAGTGCAATATCAGTTTCTGGAGTGGAGATCAGTGGTTCATCACTTATATACAGCACCCAGTGCTCATCACAAGTGTTCTCCTTAATACCCATCACCCAACTAGCCAACCCCTACCCACCTTCCTCCATCAACCCTTTTTTTTCTCCATCATTAAGAGTCTCTTATGGTTTGTTTCTCTCTCTCCTTTTTTTCTTTTCCCCCTTCCCGTATGTTCATCCATTTTCTTTCTTAAATTTCACATGTGAGTGAGGTCATTTGATATTTGTCTTCCTCTGACTGACTTACTTCACTTAGCATAATGTACTCTAACTCCATTCGTGTCATTGCAAATGGCAAGATTTCAATTTTTTGAAGCCTAAATGATATTCCATTGTATAGAAATACTGACTCTGCTTTATCCATTCATTAGTCAATCATACCACTGCTCCATTGCTCTTAGCTGGACTTTTTTTTTTTTTTTTTTTTTGCTTTGAACCCTTGCATGATTCTACTTCATTAATACTTATATAGATAATTCTTACTATGTCTTATTTTATATAATTTGGACACTTATTTTATCTTCCTATCTCGAATTTTAAAAAGCCATCTGAGGCCAGTCAGGGACTCTAACTTACTCAAATCTTTGTATTGCTGGTAACACCCAAAGAGTAAAATAATAGGCACTTAATAATTATTTGAAGAGTTGAACAGAAGCACTTGACACTCATAAATGCATAAAGTTACTTTATTTTAAGTATACATTTAATTTTGAAAAATATAAATGCTAAAATATCTCATCTTCTTCATCTCTTAATTCCATAAAAGTCACAATAGAAAGCTTCATAAAACTGTAAAATACTATAATGTTATAGGAATTTTAGGTTTTATATTGGAAAAAAATCATTAGTAATATATTGAAATGTTTTCTGTTCTTTATCATTTTGTTCCACCATGTTGATCTACTTCATTTAAAATAAAAAGATGCATCATTTCTCCAAAGTTAATAAAGACTTAAGAGAATAAAAATAAGAATATCTGAAAGTGCGTATTGATTCTGAAAAGTAAGGTGTACAGATATGTACCAGCCATGAAAATGGCTAAAAAGAGGCAACTATTCACTCTTTTCACATTGTAGGACTGGGACAAAGTTAACTTCTGGCTCTAAAAGTTTCACTGGATGACTTTAGCCCTGAGTTGCAATTATCTGCCTGGGAAACAGAATTCAGGATTTTTTAATGTACCCATAGAGCACAGAGAAATGAGCTAAGAAATAGGTCATATCCAAATTTCCGGTCAAAACACAACTTGACTGGTTAGTATATATCATAGAACTTTTTTATTTCAGGCTGCAATGAAGCTCGATGAAATCATCATCTGAAAACTCCCAAGGTCCATTGGTCAGTCAAGTGTTATAAAGTATCATTTGATTGTACTCAGCCGTTTGGTGCCACTGGGCTTTATGTTCATGCTGTGAAGAGTAGATGTGAAATTATCATGGAATAAATAAGAAAATCTCAAGTTCCTGCACCAAAATCATTAAGTGGTAGGAAAAGAATTGAAGAAAGCTTTGTCCCATCCCTGAACAATGTCAACCTCTGTAATACAACTCAAATGGTTTCATTTTGTTTTTAAAGGATAGTCAGCAGTCAATACATTTCAAGTACTTTAACACAGTTTAAAAAAAAAAAAAAAAGAACCAAAAACTCGGAAGACAATTGTTCTCTGTATTAAACAGCAATATATAGCTGATAAAAGATTGACTCTGTGTGTGTTGGTGCATGTGCATAACATATACCCGAACTGAATTACTAAGAGCAGATAATTACTTCATCCTACCCCCCATTTTCTGTGATGGGGTCTGATCAGAGAGGTTTTGTTTTTTATTTTTGTACATCTTGAAGCCTCCATCTCCCACCCCCATTCCACTGCTTGACTGGAAGAAGAGGCAGGAACACTACAGCCTATGGCACAGAAAATAGTTCAGATTCCAAGTCCCTGTCTCACACAGTAGAAAAGAGTGATCTTTATCAAGGAAAACAGTGTCTCCAAGATATTTTTCTTTCAAATGCAAAACCAGAGGCCTTTATGTCCTTTGATAAGGCCAACTCTTGGCCCAGTGATCTCTTCAACAGTACATCTGTACAATCACAGGACTTCTGCTTGATATCCTGGAAGTGTACCCTTAGTCTTATACTCCTAACAACTCAAATATTTTATGTCTCCATATTCACATCAGGAAAAGAAATTCCTCATTGTACTATATTCTGTGTATGCAGTTTACATAGAAATAAAACCATCCCACAGTCTGGTTAGTTCTCGGAAAATGAGTAAATTCAGTTAAGATACAGATGATCTGATGGCTCTGGATGGACTGCGGGTTTTGTTTGCTTATTTGGTAACTACTCTTATTCCTCTGAAAGTAATGATTTTTTAAAAGCTTCCCTGGGTTCCAAAATATTGAAAGGGTTTGCTATTAACTGCTACTTTGAGCAAATGGAAGGTACTGTTCTGCATTCATATCATGAATTTCAACCTTTGGTCACAGAATATAGATCATAAGTGGAGGTGCAGATAGCCTTTAGATCTACTCAAAGGCTGAAATATTGAGTTAAGTTGCTTCAGGAGTTTTTGAAAGAGATGGAGAGAGGCACAAATCCTCAAATACTTGATTCATGATCAGAAAAATAAAGTATTACATCCAGGGCCTTTATAAAAGTGAACAAAAGTGTCTTTAATTTAATGAGATCATAGGTCAGGCTAAACTTATGCATGGCTCTTAGACATTATATTGATGCTTCCCTTGGTAAAGAAAAAGGAAAAGCTTCTTATAATTTTATATTGCAGTAATGAAAAAACTAGATAATATAATCATTTAAAGCATAGCTCTAAATGCAAATCTGATGCCAGAACTTGGCATGTAAGGTTTTAACAAATAACATGTAATTTGCTGTTTCCATTTTAATGAAAAAATTACAGGTCATTTATGTCTAATTTGGATAAAGTTTTAAGATTATCAGGTACTATAAAAGTAAGTGGCAATTCAGGGTAATAAAGTTTTTATAATCAAAATTTTAAGGGGACAGAATTATAATTTAATTAATATGAGAACGAATGGGAGTCACTATGTGCATATTACGAAACCAAAAATACACGGTTTCATCCTGCTTCTGGTACTCCTCCAACAATCTGTTTTAGTTATATATATTTAATTTAGATGGATCACAAATATGATTATATGAGTCCAAAATTATGAATTTAATGTTTAAAGTGTTATTCTTAATGCAGATTCACAATACATAATGTCTATTAAAATATTACATTTAAATTACATGCTAAATTTGGTTAATAAAGTCCTAATTTTCTTTTTTTCTAATTTTCAATATGATACTTTGAAATACATGTACATACACACACATACACACATATTCTAAATGTCCTACTCATGAGGAATAATTGCCTTTCCATTGTAAAAACATGTGCAAGCATTTTAAAATATGTCTGTGTGTGTATGTGTGCAGATCTGTCTGCAGCCCCATAAACACTGTACAGATAAGTAAATTATCTATTAATATTCCAATAGACTTTGTATTATAAATATGAGCTCTTGGATCAATGATGTTATCCAGCAATAAAATTATATTTACCCTCATTTGCATAATAGTAAGTCTCTTAGACCTCTGATGAATTTTTCACATGTGGTTTGGGTTTTATGAAAAATGACAAAAGAGGCTGGATAATTTTGCCCATCCCCTACCTTCACTCTGTCTCCCCAACTTTGCACATATGAGCACCAGCCACACACAGAGTATGTACACAAACACACAAATATTTCAAAATGAAAACAATGTCTAAAAATACTGCATAGGACATTGACATGGTAATACAATCAGCATCTATGCCCGGATATTACTATTATCAAAACGTCAGTTATGCCCATTACATAAGAGCTTCTCCCTTCTCCCCCAATCTCTTCATAGAACAGTAAGTTTCTTTTAAAGAAAGGGAAAAATGGATGCTAAGAAACATGGTGTTTTTAATCTGATCCAGCCCTCTGGCTTACCTTAGAGATTGTGTATTTGTGTGTGTATGTGTGTGTAAAAATCACATTATATACAATACAATTTTTACAGAAAGCCTGGCAGCTACAAATAAGAGGTAGAACTACTCAAAACTATGTTTCCTGCTGCAGGAAAAAATTCATTTTCTTTACAGTAATTAAAAAAAAGTTTAAAAATTTGACAAAAAATAAGTTGCAGGTTAGGCCCCATAATTTAAACAACAAAATCTACGAAGAAAATATTCTTCAATGTACTCAACAGATAAGTTCATTAAAGGGTTAAAAAAAGTTGCATAGGAAAAAGGGATATTCCAGCACTTGCTACAATGATGGCAATAGTTTCTCTACAGGGAGTAAAGTACCTTGAGTTTTTCTTCTTTTGATAACTCTAAGATTAGGGCTGACAAGCAAGAGCAAGTTAGCATATAGCAGCACTTTTTTTCCAGTCCTGGAGAGCTCTAAAAGCAAAGAGGGGCTCTGCCTGGAGGTCAGGGTTTCTTCTACCAGACAGGCACACAAGCCGGTAAGCACAGCTCCAAAGCTAAAGTTGTAAGTTCCTTCAATATTTTAATCAAAGGTGTTACAAAATCCTTAATGCTTTTGCCCTCTGCTTAATAAAGGGAAAGGACAGGGTCTGTGCGTGTCTTGAGTGACAAAGGAATCTGGTTGTCAGAGGACACATCTGAAAATATGAAAAGAAAAGGGGAGTCTTCAGATGTTTTTAAGGAACGGTGAACTATTGTCTTGATTTTACCTATGCAAGAGAGAAGCAGAGTGAGTGCTATATTATTTGGCCAATGACCAAAAACCAAAACAAAACAAAAATTAAAAAATAAACAACTAGACAAAACCCAAGAACATTAACAACAAAAACTGTCCGTTTTAAGAAAGACAAACAGGTTACAATGTAGTTTCTGTTCCCTTGCTCCTCCAGAAATAATCATTGTCTTCAGGCTCAAGTTCTATCCTAATTTGAGGCACAACTTTTACTGGAGTTCTAGGAGGACTAGAGGGAAAAAAAAGAGAGAGAGAAAAGAGAAAAGAAATAGTAAGTAAATCAGATTCCCTTTATCGTCTGTCAAATGTATGTGCATTGTGCAGAAGCGGAACATGTCCTCTGTCCTCTTTACTTATCTACTCTCTCTGTGTTCAAAGTAAACATTTTTAAATGGGATGAAGGTACAAGAGTCAAGAGATTCAAGTAGAAAATTTCATAAACATTCACACCTAGATTAAAAACAAAACAAAAAAAAAAACACAAAAATCAAGAAGGAGGACTGCCAGCTGGGTGATACTGTCAGAAATCAAAAGACAAAGAGACCTACATGAAGAAAATGTTCCAAGCTTTCAAGGAGGATCTGAAATGTCTAGAGCCGTGTTAAGACTGGGGAAGAAAACTACCGGAGAGCTGCCAGAAAATGGCAGTTATCCCTTAAATCAGAGATGATATGAAAATGATAAAAGCAAACATTGGTCCTGGGCTTTACCATAACGATAGTGAACGTTTCCATTACTTCTAAGGATAGTAGGTCTCTTAGAATTCTTCCTACATAAAAGCTGGGGCGAGGTTCGGGGATTGAGTAATTGATTCAAGATAGCTTATGGACAGGAAGGAAAACAAGGCGTTCAGCCAATAATCCGCCATGGACTACATTTCTGTGGGGCAATCATCCCACAGAACAACATAAAACACGGACTTGTCCTTTACCTTGGCATACCGAGTGATTGAAGGAAAGGAATTTTATCAGCATGATGTGTGGCGTTCAAGGAATGTTGGTGATCTTTCTCCTGGAAAAGAAAAATTTCTTTAAATTGTGAACAGTACTCTTTGGTAACGTACAAAATTAGAGTAAAAATAAAAATCTTCGTAAAAACTTATGCATGACAATTGGAAAGAGAAAGGCAAGTTTAGGCAATTTCTTCTTTTTTTTTTTTTTTAAGATTTTATTTATTTGAGAGAGAAAGACCGTGAGAGAGAGTGTGTATGCGTGAGCAGGGGTAGGAGCAGGAGAGAGACAAGCAGACACCACGCAGGGCGTGGAGCTGGGCTTGATCTCACGACCGTGGAATCATGACCTGATCCGAAATCAAGAGTCAGATGCTCAACCAACTGAGCCACACAGGCACCCCTAGACAATTTCAAGAGACATCATATTGAGCTGAGAAACTAAGTTATGTGACCAAGATAACAATCTGTTTATTTCATTTCCCCTAGGTATATGCTGGGATGGACCACTGTTGTTTTCTTCCATGAAGGGGTAGGAGGCCAATCAATTTTAGAGCATCTACTTAATGTCTTAGGTCTTGCCCTTGGATTTCCTTTCATTTTCAGCATCCTCAGTTTTGTCCTGCTGTTATTCATGGGGGAGAAAAAGATTGTGAGGAATTTAATTATCCTGCACCTCTACTATCAATTTTGTTCTTTCATGGATTATAAAAGATTAATACGACATTAGAAATAATTTCAGTTAGAATGATCAAAGATATTTTGCTTAAGTAAATTTCTAATATCATATCCATTTTCCATATATCCTCCTAATGGGTTTTTGAGGGGATGAATAACAACTAGCACTAAATAATCAATTTGCCATAAACTTTTTCCAGGAGCCTCAAGTTCTAGCTGGTGGTGCTTTTTTAAATTTTTTTTTTTATTTTTGAAGCAGTCTTTAAACTGTACTTAGAAGAGCTATACCAGGTCATGATGCCAACAGAAGACATATGTGCCATGTCCCTTTCTCAGTTTCATTTTGCTATTAATGCTCTAGCATTAATAACATGAAAAATGAAGCCAGGATATGGTTTGAGGAGCTTGAATTCAGAAAAGAAATATTAACTAAATCCCGTGGATAGGGCTGAAAAGAAATTAGCCTCAGTTACAAGTTATGGGTTTATGGCCTGAAACACCAAAGCTGAGACTCTTTAAACCCAGTGTGGCAGCCAGCCTCCAGGATGACCCCGCTGCCCCCTGGTCTTCCTGGTATTCATGTCCTTGTGTAATTCCTCCCTACACTGTACCAGGGTTGGTCTGTGTGGGACCAACAGAACATGGTAGAAGGGATGGCAGGTCACTTCTGAGATTCAGTTATCGAAGAGTGCAGTTTCTGTCTTGGTTTTTCTCTCTGCTCTCACTGGCACTGGGGGTAACTACATGAAGGGCAGCCCCACGGAGGTGCCCATGGGCCACGGAACTGAAACTTCCTCCCACTTGCCTTCCACCTAAGCTTAGAAGCAGATCCCAGTTCCTGTTGTCGTCAAGCTTGGCCCCAGCCGAAAGCTTGTCTGCAATCTCACCAGAGGCCTGGAGACAGAACCACCTAAATCCTCTGCTCCTACATTCCTGAATGTCAGGAACTATGTAAGAAAGTACTTGTTTGTTGTTCTAAGCTGCTAAATTTTGTGGTAATTTGTTCCATAGCAACAGATAACTAATATACCTATTTTTCATAAACAGTCATTCATTTCCAACTTCTCGTGGTAACCTCTTACTGAAGTTGCAGTGGAATTGCCAAATGAAAATAAAAGTGTCTCAACTCTCTTTTTTCCCCATATCAGTAGACTTCGAAGGGCATCTGGGTCTAAAAGAAGGTATTTTCTTCAAGTGAGAACCCAAAGTGAAAGTAGTTTGGAAGCAATTGCTATGGGCTCCTAGAAAAGCTTGAGATATTCACTAATGTTACTATGAGGGTTTTCCGCTTTTTCACGTGGCCTGTTACCTCAATTACAGAAGAAAAGATGGTATGTCAGAAACCATTACACTTCAGTCACTAAGCTATTACCCCAAAAGACCAGTCCACTTGAAAGGGTGTTTCTGAAATAGCAGAAAAGGAATAAGGAAATTAGGAAGAAACTGCATATATCTTATAAGTGACACCTAAAACGTTGTATTAATATTTTATGATCGATTGCTAATTTAATTGAAAATAACAATTATCCCAAATGCTCAGTAGGAACAACTGATTCAATGGTCATTTAGAGACTCATGATGCAATTTTCTCTCTTGAGCTCATTTGGTCATTGGCTAAAGCCTAAGGAAGACAAACAGTAACAGACAGTGATGTAGTACTGTAAGCTGCAATTCTACATATCAGCAGGAAAAACGAAAAATCAATTAAAAACATGGTTACAAGTTTAGCAATTGAAAGAAACTGGTGATAACTTGGATCAGAGCAAAAAGCTACCAAACAAAAACTTAAAAGGTTATGGATAAAAGGAAGAAAAGTGAGGCTCAAGGAATGTAAAAATGAAGTTTTATAGTAATTACGTGGAAATCTTCACATAGAAAAAAAAAACAGAAAAGAAAATAGAGGGAAAGTTAATGTAAATGATAATTCTAAGGTTTTCTCTTTGCAAGCGCAAATCATATTTGAGCAGACAGGCAAGAGGTTAGTTCTACTCACTGTCGGAAGGTTTGCTATCGCTTAGGAAAGGTTGCTGTTCCATGATGTCCATTGGAATTTTAATACTTGGAACTTTTTCTGAGTATGGGCAGTCAGACTGTGAAGGAAATTTACAACAGTTTTTAGAGCGTTTTTACTATACAGCCCTCCCTATCTCCCAGTATTGATCAAACCTGCCATATAGCATTTACATCGTCTAAGGGGAAAAGACTTTGATATGATCATTTTTACTTGCAAACTTTTCAAATTCTACACAATTTTCTTCACGTTTGCTTTCCTCTCTTCTGAGTTAATGGGATAAAGTCAATTAAAACTAGAACCACACCAAAAAGGGATCACTACAAATTAAAACAATTTTAAAGTTTTCCAATAAGCTGGATTCACAATCAGCAAATACTGATGGCTTTGTTGTAGGGTAAAGTAACTAATCTCAACGTGAAAGATTAAATTTAGGAAACACCCTCAACTAGAACATGGTCTTGAAATTTTTGTTTTGTTTATGCTTTCTGATTCCGCGTCCAAGACTTTCCTCCCAAGACAGGTAGAAGACCAACATTCACTATCAAGGAAGCCCGATATAGAGTTGAAAATGAACCTCTCCCTCCTACTCTAATAATCCATCAAAACTATTTTTGAGTCAAATGTTCATTTTAATTTGCTTATACCAAAAATATTTGAAAGCTTATCAAAATATGAGAAAAGAAAAGGAAAGTACTTATGATCATCAGGTAAATCACAACCAAAATAAAATGATAAAAGCGGGCAGCTGTTCATGGGACTATTTGAAAAAACAGGTCACCAAAGCCAAAACTATAACAGATTTTCACAGGATTGCCACCTTCCTTTTTTAAAGAATTCATTATATTGAATACAACTCTATGTTTGGACCGAAAAGATCAAATCCATCCCTTAACTGGAAGTACCAAAGAGATGCCCATTAGCAGAAATATTGGGAGGGGGGAAAAAAAGAACCAGAGGTCGAAGAAAATAAAGAAAAAATAAACCTTTGTAGACTACTACATACATTGAAAATTCCTTTAAGGTGAATATAAAGAGGGTAATAAGCCACAATATGATTTTAAAGGACTAAGATATTACACTTAAATTGACAAAAAAAAAAAAAAAATGAAGATGCCACATGCATGTACCTTTATGAGAATGTCAGGAAAGACAAGTTTTAATCACAGTATTTCAAATGTTTCCCCCAGTACTAGCATTTATAGATGAACAGATTGGAAGGTGACCCTTAATCATAGCTACCAGCCAGATCCAAAAATGACGGAGTGGCTTAAAATATTGGCAAGCCATAATTTTCATGAAAGTTCTACTCATGAAAGTTCTGTAACCGCCATGCCCCTGTGTGGCTCTCTTTATCCATGGACCCCAGCACCCCTGATTACCAGGTGAACACTAGGAGAGCCCCAAATAATGAGCTCAGAGAACTTATTACACACATGTACTCTAAATTGCCTGGGTGAGTTCACTAGGACAAATATATACACTTGTTGTTTTCTGGCAGGGACTGGGGGTAGAAGAGAAAGAGGAAAAGAAAAGGAACAAGTATCACACATTATCTTCAAGAAATCTGTTGGAAATACAGAGCTGGAAATGAGAAATATCATTAACAACATAATAGAACTGTTTAAATAAAATACAATTTACTGGAAACTGAAACAAAGAATTAGAAGAACTCAGGAGCTCATCTAATCCAACTTTTAACACCAGAGAACACAAATTTAAAACATCTCGAAAGTTGATATTTTATTTTTTTCTTAAAAACTATTAGAGATGATGATTCTATTATACCAGTTCATATGCTAGTAATATGTAGTAAATTTTAAGTTTGGTAGCCGTGTACATACACTGGCATATTTGTTTTGAAAATTCAAGATGAAATATTACTTTAATTATGTCAGTATTTCAGGCATTCCTTTTTTCTGTCTTGAGTGGTCTAGAAATTAATTTCAAATTCTGATTTCTATTCAATGTGTAAACACATCCTTCTTTTTAACACCGCACCCTAATCTGTACTGCAATTTAAATGCAATCTCTTTTACCATCATCACTGGAAACAGAAAATCTATACACCTGTTCTCACTGAAGATGGATGGTGACAGTCACAAAAGCTCCCTTGGACTCTTTTTCTCTTCAGCTAAATGGGCCTCATATATTTAGCCTTTTTTTATTGGATCAATTTATCTGAAATCCAATTTTGTCTGTTGCCTTCCTTCACTGTACTATTTCTAAATTCTCCACAAAGAATACAATCAGACAGCCTGACCAGCTGGAAATAACTAGACAGGCCTGGATTGGAGTTTTGGCTTTGCCACTACGACTGCGTGCACTTAGAAAAATGACTTCACATTTCTCAGTCTAAATTTTCTCCTGTAAAATAGGAACAAAATCAGATACTATAAAGAGCTGTTACGGCAAGTCAGGACAAGTATGCACGATCAATCAAAACGATCACGTACGATACCAAAACTTAACTCTACTCCCACTTTAGAACTGTACACCAGGATGCAATTGGAATGGGGATACCGCGCTGCGTGAAATCAGAACCAGTCTGCACACGGAAAGTGTCGTTGTGGCGGTCCTTTCAGAAGGCTACTGGAATAATTGTATGTGTTCGAGTGTGTCTGTGTGTGTGTGTGTGTGTGAAATAATCCCAGCTGTTCTCCTAGTACTGATTACAGACCCCTATTGGAGCACCTGTGAAATGGTTTCCTCGAGGCAAAAAAAAGGGGTCAATAATTTTATTTCTCAGTTTAACCACCCAATTGCAGGAGGATGGTCTCATCTGGACTACAAATTACCTACTATAATTATGTAGAAAGACCCTAAGCTCCAATTCCCTTTGTTTTTCATTGAGGGGTTACAGAGAGTTGATCTTAAATCATGTTGAAGCTCAGTGCGAGGAGGAGTACAATAGAAGAGAACCGTGGGGGGCACCTGGGTGGCTCAGTGGGTTAATGCCTCTGCCTTCAGCTCAGGTCATGATCCCAGGGTCCTGGGATCGAGCCCCACGTCGGGCTCTCTGCTCTGCAGGGAGCCTGCTTCCTCCTCTCTCTCTCTCTCTGCCTGCCTCTCTGCCTACTTGTGATCTCTGTCTGTCAAATGAATAAATAAAATCTTAAAAAAAAAATTAAAAAAATTAAAAAAAAAAAAAGAAGAGAACCGTGGCTGAGAGCCCATGCAAGCGGACGCACCACCGGAGCTGAGGTCACAGGTGTTTGTCCACATTAGGCTTGAAATTACATAAAACTGAGTTATTAATTCATATTTAAATCTGGATCATCAAGAGCAAAACAAATACATTTTAGAGCATTATGAAGCAAATTTCCTTTCTATCTATGAGATGGGAGACTGGAGTTCTTTAGATGTGGTGAGGTTTTCTTTGGAAGTCATTTCATCACTATTTGTGTATTAATGGCTACAG
The DNA here is from genome assembly GCF_002288905.1 of Enhydra lutris kenyoni. Lineage (NCBI taxonomy): Eukaryota > Metazoa > Chordata > Mammalia > Carnivora > Mustelidae > Enhydra > Enhydra lutris. The sequence continues at coordinate 10,659,582 of NW_019154105.1, forward strand.
AAGGACTTCAGAAAATATACAAAACTAAGAAAAGAAAATAAAGGGCAAAGGAAAGTGAAGACTGATATGTAACACAGCCAGGTGAACATTCTTGGAATTCAGCCATATATCTCACATAAAGGATTTTTATACACACACACACACACACACACACACACACGTGTGTATATATATATATGATATATATATATCATATATAATATATATACAATTATATATTTCACATATATATGTATGTGTATATATATATGTATATATGTATGTGTATACATATATATTTTTTTTCACATTTATTTCTTTAGCTTTACTTTGGAATTTTGGAAAGTTCCTTACATCATCATTGTCACTGTCCAGACTTCCTTTCTTCTTTTTCTTTTTCTTCTCATCTTCCTTCTTTTTCTTGTCCTTTTCTGGAATGACATCATCGAGGAAGCTGAGGTCATGTTGGGAGAAGAGGTAGTCCATGCCTTTTCTGACAGCTACAAGTGCCAAGATCTGAAAGGATAAATATAGAAAGTACAAAAGAAACCATGTCAGATGAAGTCATGGTGAGCACTGATATTACCCTATCAAAGGCAGTAGAAACCTATCTTGCATAAGGCTAGAATATGATAGAACTCATCTTGCTTATATGGATTTATATTACGTGGACCATAAATGTTTTTTTACAGGGGATGTTGGGTCATAAAAGTCTTGAGTAAAACTTACTTCATTCACTGATGTGTATGATAACATTCACTTAGAATGTCGACACAAAAGGATTATTTTTTTAAATCATTTTCTTCCATATCAGATTTTTAATAAAATGAAAGTTTAAAGAGAAAAAAAAGACTGTATTATGATTTCTAATTATTCAAAATTAAAACATTACATAGATTTTTGAAAACCAAGAAAATCTGTACAACATACAGCATACTACAACATTTTCAAAGTGCTAATAATAGAGGTAATCCTTGAATATGCTCAAACCATTTAATCTATGGGGCAACTTCAATCACTACTATGACCTGAAAACTTACAGTGTGTCTAAGGCTGTGCTAAACTCTTGGGCAGGATTTTCTCATTTATTCCACCACAAACTCAAAAAGTAGATATTATAATCTCCATCTTACAACTGAGGAAACTGAGGCTTGGAGACATAAGTATGTCATCCAAGATGACAAAGCCAGGTAAGGAAAAAATACAACAAAGGGCCCCAGCTGTCTGCCTCTAAGATCAGTGTTCTTAAAATATATGTCTTTGATTCTACGAGTTGCTCTTGAACAGTGACTTCTAAAGGTACATTAAAGATGCCTTTGCTCAAGAGTAAAATCAGCGTGCGCTGGGATATGAAATTCATGACACCGTCTCAGGTTAAACAGTTGTGTTTATCCACGTCACGCTCTACGTCTGTTCCTTCACCTCCTAGGGAAATTAACAACATCTGGCCCACTGATATTACATTATTGATTTGTGATCAAATAAAAGCTCTAGAAAGATTAAAAAATACTCTATAAAGGGAATGCATTTTTTATATTACTTAGCACAAACAGTAAGTGATTTACTGAACATATTTCAAATTTATCCAGGTCTAACTTTGTTTTCCTGTCTTTAGCAAAACTAACAGGTAGACTATACCAATAGTCAAATGGGAGTCATTTGACAAATAGGTCTTTGTTCTTATTATTGTTTTCCAGTGAGCTAATAGAGTTCAAGAAAAAAGGGGGGGTATAAGGGACCATCATGAAAAAATATGACTCTACAAATATCACTAGTATTTTATAGCATTTTTTTCCTGCTTCCTTGGAGAAAAAAAAATCACAAACAAAAAATAGACATAAGATAAAAAATAACCCTGGCTAAGAGTAAGAGGATTTTTATTAAAAAAAAAATAAAATATGTCTGTGAATGAGAATTCTCTTTCCAAAGCTATGGGAGAGACAGATCAGACCTGAGGCTCACTTGGTGACTTGCTTCAAGTATATGCATGTGCATTTTCTTGCAAAAAAATGGAAAATTATGGTAAAGTATAAAATTTAATGATAAAGCCAAATGCAGAGCTAGCATTTTCCTTTTTTCTTTCTTTCACTTTTAATTCCAAGTGCAATGTTAGTTATTTTACCTTGTTTCTCATCAAGTTCATGGCAAGGACTGAGGGACTTACCCTTAAGCTTAGCAAGAACTTCAAAAACTTCACTTTTCACTCCATTTCTTCTAATTCACTGGGACCTCTCTGAAGTTGACAAATTTGTTTTCTTATTATTTAGACTGAAATGTGCTGTACTTGTTATTTAGATTGGTTCTACTGTGCAGTATTTTAAAAATAACTCATGTGCACTGGTGTCTACTGGAGGTCAGGCATCGTGCTATAGACTTAGTGTTTATCATCGTCGCTCAGAACGACAGCACGAGAGCCATGCCCATTTTACTGACAAGTTCATGGCAGCTCATGGAGGTTCCCTGACCAGCAGAAACCAGTGTCAGTATCTGAACTCAGCTGAGTTTGCCAGTAAAGTCCAGTGTAGATGACCACAGATATAGGAACCTTAAATCACACCTGATCAAATCAAAACTATTTGCCAAGCCTGGACAAAAAATGAGAGCCACATGGAAAAGACGGGTGGGTCTTCTCTATGACGACAATGAATGCTATTGCTCTGACTTCATGGGGAGGTTCAGTTAAATGAATCCCTACCATGACTGGAAAGATGATAGCAGCCACGGTGGACTTGAGGATCCAGAGCAGAGCTAGACACAGCACCTGCAGGAAGGTGAACAGGTGGACTCTGCGCAGGGGGACGTGGCGCAGGTAGATAAAGTCTGGCTGGTGCTTTAGGGGCATCAGCAGCAGCTTCAGACGATCCATGAACTGGGGAGGAAAGGAGACAAGGATACAATCGTATTACTTCAAGAGCTGGTATGCAGAGCCATTTCCACAACGCCTACCTAACAACTAGTGATTTATCTATTCTATGATTTTAGGCAAGCAGTGTCCTTTTCAGAGGACTCTGGTCAGGGAATTCAGAAATTCAGTCCAGCACAGTAAGACATGCTAGGGGTTTTCCAATACTGTTCCTCCACAGGACTGCTATGCAGATATAGGAGACAAAGTGGCCACCAAAGAATAAAGTCACAAAGCCAAATATAAATTCTAGATGCTCATCTCTTACTTTCTATTTTTACTATCTGAGTCTCTGGAGAGAGAATCTTGTGACTATTTTTGTCATGAAGGAAGATGTCTCACTCATGTATCTCACTCTGCCTCAGTCACCTTGTCTGAAAGAAGAGGAGCTACTGTGCATGGTAAACATTTCAGGGATGTTTCAAGGGTATAAAGGTAGTATCTAACTTGAAAAGGGGAATGCACTGCTATTTCCATAAATTCCACATTATTTATTGATGGCATAACTTAAATAATAATAGTCAGCGATTCATTACCATTTCTTTTCAAAGAAAAGCCATATGTCTACGATAGTGAGTTTCTGAGGGTCGACAACTAGACATTGGAATCCAGGAGAGGCAGTCAGTGTTGTGCGGAAACAGGTCCTATGCTGGCCGCTGAGCACGTCTGAGACAGGTGCCATGCTTCAGAGATTAACTGCTGAGTCTCCATGGATGATGATAAGAAGGACTATTTTTTGGGACCTATCAGAGGATCTCTCAAATGAAAGATATTCACTAAATAGCTGCTGAATTGAATTATTATGTATTAGGACTCCGACATAGCATCTCTGCTTTCTTTCTGGAGGAAAGGGAGAAGCGTGCAAGTAAACTAGACTATCACAGACGAGCTTCTCGGAAGCTATTTCCTATTAACAAACTTTCTTTCTCTGTCTAGGCCTATTTTTGACCAGAGCGGGCCTTGCTGTTTACAAAGGCTGGGTTACAAAATTTCATTGCTAAGTGAAATCTTACGAAAAGGTCTAAAAGAGGGAGTGTCAAGAGAAAAAGGAAAGAGGGACGACAGCATTGCAGAATTCAGGAATCCACTGGCTGTGCCTTTAGCAAAGGACTTTTTTCCCCAACATTATGAAATTGTTGATTTTTCTTGCCTTCTATTTAATTTAATAAACACGCATTGAGCTCCAACCATTGGTTAAGCATCTAGAACACATAAAAATCAAACTTCTGATCTAGACTGACCTATTTAAGTGCCCCCCCCCCAAAAAAAACCTATTAGTTTGGGACCCATATTAGTTTCATATTTTTCCATTTAGGGGAAAAAAGAATATTTACAAAGCCAGGTAAAAACAAAGTATTTTTTAATATATTTGTACTTTCCCAAAGTTTCATAAGAACAAAAAAAATCTATTCATATCCATCTAGTCCAATCTATGAAGCCCCATCTTGTATTTTGTGACAAATATCCCAATGGTGAAGAACTCTACCCAGAGGGGACCTAAACAAGGGAAAGATAAAACAGCCTTTTCTGCTTTTGGGGGCCTGGCCACCTGCCCAGCTCTATCTGACTCTAAAACCAAATTAATCTAAATTCAATAAATGAAAGCAAGGACTATTATGAAGGGGTTTAAATAAATTCTTATGATGTTCACAGAACATGCAGTCTTTTCCCATTAAAACATTAGTAAGTGCTAAATAAGGCTACAATTAACAAGGTGCCAGAAAGCAGCAGAAGTACTTCCAGTCTCCTGGTGCCAATTAAATTAAACCTCAATTGAAAGACAAAGTCCCTTACAAAGTTTTCCCTAATGATTTTTTTTAAAGGGGGCCAGTTCTACCCAAATTGTGAATAGCTGAAGTTCTGGGCAAGGGTAGCACTAAACCACATTGACTTTACTCTTTTATTGGTGCAAAACTTTTGATCATTGATCTCAGCCATGTGAAAAGTGAATCAAATAATAGCCTGTTCTTAGTATGGTTTCAGGGCAGAGGGATAAACAGTGCCTTGAGAAGCACCCCAAAGAGTTTGATTTCCTTCTTGAGATGAAGGAAGGAAGGAGGGGAGGAAGGAGGGAGGAAGAGAGATCACAGCCCTCTCATTTCCCTAGTTAAATGACCAGTTTTAACAGCTTATTTCAAGAATGGGTACCTGTGGTAACATTTGTTAGCACAAATTAATTTTTTTTAATTAAGCCAGAAGTAAGAAGTAGATGTATGGCAGAGAAAGTAGAAAATAAATGCATTTTATCTATCTACCTATCTATCTATCCATAAATCTTACAGTGCTATACTCTTTTCAGTATATAATGTAATGATTCAACAATTCTATATACTACTCAATGCTCATCATGGTAAGTACATTCTTAATCCCCTTTCTGGATTTCATCCATCCTCCCCCCCCCCCACCTCCCTTCTGGCAACCACCACTTTGTTTACTGTAAATACACACATTCTAAAAACTCAGCAGTTAATGAGTAGCACTTTTCATCAAAGATCTGTTACTGGACTACTCCCACTATTAGAAAAAAACACAACTATCTTTAGATTGCTATGGAAAACTCACCTGCACACCATTAAGGGATGCTACCCCCATATACAGGAACACGCCATAGAGAACAGGCATGGGAATAAACTAGAAAGAAAGAAAAATGGAGAAAGGTTAAAAAAAATAATAAAAACAGTAATGAAGAAGAGTAGTTTAAATAAAGGCCAAATCTGAAACTAAAAGATACGACATAATAATATAGTGAACTCTAATTAGTATATTCATCATTGATAAACTTTTAAACTCTACTAGAAATAAATAGAGGGAGATTTTCAACTTTCATTTGATGCCTGTTGGCATTTTTTTTTAACAATGAGCATGTATAACCTCAGAAATAATTTTTTTTAATGGGGAAAAAAAATTCATTTCCCTTTCCCCTTAAAAGGAATGATTATGTAAACCAGATGTTTGCATGAACTGTGAGATAGAAAGGTAGACGGTAGACGGTTGCTTCACTCCTGAGACCAAGTTCCTTTCCAACAGCCTGTTGATTTTTTCCTTAATAATTTTTGCCAAATCATCTATCAGCTTGGTGTGTAAATGCCTGTTTCAATTAAGCAAACATCAAACGGCTGTCCCCTTTCTTCCTTTCAGGAATATTAAGAGGACTAACTAATGAGAACCCTGCTTGAAAGGAGCATCGAGCATACGGAAGCAATTAATTACACACATGTAGTAATACCCATCTTTAAAAAGTGAATTAATACATTTTTATGCATTAATTAGCAAGAGTCTTTTTACAATAATACAAAGTGTTTTAGCAATGGGAAGTTTCAATTAGATGTTCCTTAAGTTTTATCTGTTCCTAGACCTTTGAAATGTCCTTAGTACTGGAGAAATTAAGCAACTCAAGGTTGATTCTGTTTCTGGGAAGTCTTCTATTTGAACAACAAAAGGTTCTCAAGCTTGAATTTTGAAAAGAAGTTCAAGTAATTTCGGTTTTCAAAAACCACAATCAATTAAGTTCAATCTTACCAAATCTACATAAAGGAGGCTTTGTAGACAGGCAACAGTATGACTTCAGAGTAATTTTTAAAGAACTATAACATGTATTAAATGAAACACAATTTCTATGTCTACCCTGGGAATGACCTAAAACATTCTGTATCTGAGACCCTTTGGCCACTACTGGAAATTAGTAAATTCAAAATATGTCATGACAATCTCCATTGTTTCCAGCTAGCTATAGGAATTATTAAATTTATATGTAATACATATATTTATTTACATAAAACATCCCACGTTCCTCCTAGAAAAAACCAGTAATTGTAACATAGGTAATTTGATCTTGAGCTCAGAAAAAAATAATTGATGTTGACTCTTGAGGGGGTAGGAGGGACAGCAGAAGTGTTGGGGAAGGCATGTGTGCTGTAATACCTCACAATCACCACAAAGAGGTGAGCACATCACATTCAAGCCGCTTGAGCTCTGACACATGCTTTTATTTCCTTATTATTCCCATTCCCCTGTATCAACTGACCAAAAGAATAACCAACAAAGAAACCATTTCACAGCATTCACTCATTTTTTAATTTTTTAAAATATCCTTTGAAAGCAAGGGCTCTCCCACTTTTCTTTAATATATGATGATTCCTCTCATATATCCATTTCATTTCTAATTCCTTGGGAGGGAAAGAAAGGTGGAAGGGGAAAGAGATGCATAGTTCTCTCAGAGAGTTGGCATGTCATTAGAAATCCTGCAGTAGTTACTTTTTGTTTTTAAGATTTTTTATTTATTTATTTGACAGACCACAAGTAGGCAGAGAGGCAGGCAGAGAGAGAGGAGGAAGCGGGCTCCCCGCTGAGCAGAGAGCCCGATGCGGGGCTCGATCCCAGGACCCTGAGATCCTGACCTGAGCCGAAGGCAGAGGCTTAACCCACTGAGCCACCCAGGCGCCCCTGCAGTAGTTACTTTTTAATCTGAGTAAAGTGTTTTTTCTGGCTTGAAAGAAAGTAATCACAAAGGTGATACTGAGAGTTATCTCCACCCCTCCCCTAAGTTTAGCTAAATATTTTCTCTAATGTAGCTCTAGCACAGAGTGAAGGAAAGTTGTACCCTAGTGCTGAAGTCTATTCTGTCTGAATTTATGCCAGATTTCGCCAAATCTACCACAAAATAAAATCAGAAGGTACCATTAACTCAGAATGGGGTACAGGCAAGAAAACAGCTTTAGAGATGGTGATGCTTTTTAAAAAAATATTCTTTGGTGAAAAGGATTATAAGTAAATATTATATGCTTCTCATAAATATTAGAAATGAAAAAGTTAAATGCTTGATCCTAGAATAGAAAAATTAAATTAAGTCAATGAAGATTTAGCATACTCAGATTATGTCACCAAATTTTTCAAATTGTGGTGAATGTAGTTCTTTTTTTACTTAGCCCTCCCTTTGATTTTTGATAGTGTTAGAATATTGCTGTAAGAAAAAAAATGTGAAAGGGTAAATTTAATAAGAAAGGTAGATGGTAGTTGTCCACAGTGCAGAATTCAGGACAGGAGCGAGGCCACCCAGCGGAATAATAGTCACTGTGTGCACGTGCGCGTGTGTCTGACACTCAGAACGAAGTACTGACGAAGGGCATGCAAGTACAGGAAGTTAGACCCGGGTTCCAATTCTGGCTCTACCCATTGTGGAACTGAGAGAACTGTCAACTGCTATCCTCGTATTCTCATCTATAGAGTGGTTATGATAAAGATTATGTAAGATCTAGTTCAGGGACTGGCTCATAATAGATGCTCAAGAAAGGATAAACGTGGTACTGATGTCATTATTAGCATCAAGACCTTCACTGGCAAGTCGAGAAGCCGGCAGCCGCCCAGCACAGCTCCCTCTGGTCCCTCTGCGGCGAGGGTGGGATAGCGGGAGGGAGTACAGGCCACAAAGATGGCCGCAAAGGTCGGACTCGAAACCTCGGTTTTCTATAAGCTCTACAATATTGTCCTTTCAACTATAACGACTGTCTTCAGAAACATGTTATCAAAAAAAATCCTAATGCCCTTAAGCCCTAAAAGTCTGGGACCATAAGGAAGCTGCCGACCTGCAATTTGGTCCTTAGTCTTATGATGACAAAACCACCGAGTGACTTATGATGAAGAGGTTGTGAAAATGCCACATTTCTCTCTACGTAAGAGACCTGGAAATTGGATCAAAGAAACTGGGGAAGATCATCTCCGAGGAAATAAAAGTAAAGGAGCTCTTTGAGGCCAAAACTGTTTTATTTTAAAAGGCAATAAACCGTGATGGTTATGAGATCAGACTCTTGGAGTTAGAACTGCCTGAGTTCAAACCTTGGCTCTGCCATTTAAGAACTTCGGGACTCGGCCAGTTATTTATTTATTTATTTATTTATAAATCTGTAGGATGAATGCAATTATACATACGCTTTTCATAGGTTTTACTGGAGAACGAAATAAAAACAATCTGCGCAGTGCTCTTGGTCCAAGGCCAAGCTCCCAGAGAACGGGAGCCGCTATTACCACTACCCTCCTCCTCACTACCCTCTCTCCTCGTTTCCCTGATACGGAGCAGGGCGTGTGGCACACCGGAGGGGCTCAACGAACGCCTGCCAGGTACAAATTAAATGCTAGCCTCCACATTGTAGAACCCTAAACAAATCCGAAAGACAAATTTCGGCTACACCTCATGTTAAAGATGAACTGCTTCAAGCAAAGACCACAGAAAGGGCAGTGAACTTTACTGGATCTTTATTTCTTTAAGCTTGCCAGAAGCATTGGAAAAGGAAGCTCTAGGAACGGCCTTTCATCTTTTTGCTGCTCTGTGGTGGGCCCCAGCCTCCCCATCCAGAACACGAGCTCAACAGGCAGTATTTCTGCTGCAGAGACACGGATTGAAACTGTAACCAGCCTGGGAAGCCAGTTTTCCCTACTTCCCCACAGCTCTGTACTGGATCCGGGGTGGCATTTGAGGCATGTGTGAGTGCAGCTGGTTGAGGTCATGGGGTATCCTCATGAACTTAAAGCTAATACACTATGACTCCTTACATTTTTTCCATGTAAAAAGAGAGACTCTGGCAAAGAGATCAAAACAGAGGTCACAGACTTCCTGTTCAAAGTAAGCCTGCGTAAGGAGGCGCAGGGAACAGTCACCCACCCTGCTTAGCGCAGGGAGGAAATTCCTCGCATCCTCTGAGGCAAGGAAACAGTGGGATGCAGGGAGCTGGGAAGGGAAGGTGTTGAGCCATGTCCTTTTAAAAAGTGAAAGGCACATATTTCTCTTGATTCCATGCATTTGATCTGCCTTTCAAAGGCAGGCTCTTAAGTAAAACCATTCTCTAAAGTTGTCACCTGTCCCTTTAAAACACACAGTCAAATGGTGGAGGAAAAAGGTTCCCTCCTCCCAAGTAACCCCTGGTACCTCTTTCTGTGTGAATTCTGAAGTTAATTGTTAATCCTGACTCCACTTAGTTGTTACTTAAGTTTTAGTTAAACTGTACCCTCAACATCTGCCTCTTCCTGTATTGACTTCTTGCATGAGCCACCAAGAATTCTCTGGTGAATGCTTATAAGCTACCCAATTTCAATGGCAAGAAGGGCACATGATCTAAAATTAGCTGATGTGATTCCTGAAGTAAAGAACAGTTCTACTCACCAAAGTCTGGAATCACAATTGTCAGTGCTGGCATACTTTATTGTTGTTTTAAAATCTATGTTTCCCACAATATATTGGAAGCCATAGTAACAAAATAATTTCATTTCCCACATTTTGAGTATAAGCCTTGCTCAATAAAAATGTTTCCTGGACTACCTTTTTCACTGATTCTTACAATGATTCTTTGCATTTCCCAAAGTTGAAATGGCCATAATTATGAACATTAGCAGCTGAATAAGGGTGAGCTTAAGGAAGGTCAAAAGGAAAAGCAAACTCATGCTCATTGATCACTTACATCTGTCTTTCTCCTTTCTCTGTATTCTAATCTGTTCCTGCAGATACTAAAGTGCTTTGCACATCAGGGCAAAAAGAATCATTGTACAATAAAGAACACAAGGGCTTTCAGCTTTAATTCTTCTGCAGCCACATTTGGGTGCAGTGTTAGAAAATAGTTAGGAAGAGGTGTTGCAGAAAATGTGAGTCTTGCATCTTTTCCTAAAAATAGCAGTTTATACAGTATCTGTTCTCTGTGTCCCTTTGGGATCATACATGATTACTCAGCTGACAGATTCTCTTAACATTAAAGCCAATTTGCTGTAACAAAAAAAAAAGGGGGGGGCTCTTAAACAACTGAATTTTTTGAGTTAGGATTTTATACTGTATTAATGAAAAGACATAATATAAAAACAAAAGAAAAAATCGGTGGGGGTTGATAGGCTAATAAGCTTATTTGAACTGATGGAAATATTTCTATTCATCCCCTACTAGGAGCTAATCACTAAGAGACCCCATAAAAAAACTCTGCAGTTGCATCATGTGAGCCCACCTTTGGGGAACCCAGGGGCAAATTCATCCCTGTAGATCTTCCGACAACGTGAGGTCACAATTGCCTACAATGACCTTTCTAAAAATAGATCTGTCCAGATGAGGTTCTATGGTCTATGTGGCTAGACATTTCCAGCAGTTGCTGTGCTGGTGTCTGTGGGGCAACAAAGGAACATAAAGCCTTCAGGTTGTGGACTTGATGCTGTGAAACTCACAGCTTCAAACCTACCCCACAACTTGATTTGCACTGGCAAAAGGGATCACAGATTTCCCTCTGTCCCTGCAAAACCTTAAGACCCGTACTCTCCTGAGGTTCTTCCTATGTGATCAGAGATAACTTCTTCGAGGTTATTTTAAATTTTACTTTCCCACATGTGCATGAAATATATATTCCTTCATGATTCCAGGCAGAAATTAGTTAAGCCAGTTAACTGACATTGTGGAAACCAGGAACAAGAGATGAATATTTAAATCTTTTAGCTCTTTACCAAGTATTTTCTGCATAACATATGTGTTTATCTAAATTCTCTAAGGGCAAAATCAGTCTCACCTATAGGCTACGAAATTATAGTTCCACTTTCCTCAAGTTCATCTGAATGGCAACCCACTCATAAATGTGCCGACTTGAGAGAAACAGAGGTCTTTTGCCTTTCCCTCTCTATACTTCTGTATGGTTTGAATTCTTTAAAAGAGTGTACTGCTCCATCACTTGTGTAGTTAAATAAGCATCTTAAAAATCTGAAAAATGAGAACTGTTTAAAAATAAACAAAAATTCTCAGAGACAAATTTGAAAGGATATTAAGTGGTTGTTTATAGCTTCTAGGTCTATAGGTAATTTTCACGTTTTGTACTGTGGTGCAAAGCATCAAATACAAATTATCAATAATTGGCCAGTATTGTTTATGTAATAGAAGAGAAGAATAAAATGCCTGTGTCACAAAAAAAGAAATGAAAGCTTCATGACAACTAAACCTGCTCTTTTAACCCTATCTCATCTTTGTAATAGGTTTTCCCATACAGTTCATATTCATCAATTTTGTCAGAGAGTCACCCCAACGATCAAACATATATATTTGACTCCTAATTTTCTAAATCATCTAGCATGTCATTTTTTTCTTCTTCCAAAGTTCATTTCTAAAGTTTTCTCGTCAAAGACCAGTAATTTTACTCAACTTTCCCTTCGTGGAGATTAGGCCTTCTGGTTCAAAGAAAAGAGAAACACAGTCAGCAATAATTAAGACTAGGAGAAAAGTTACAAAATGATCATTCGTGTTATCCAGGAGTCTAGTGTGTGCCTGAGTATGGGGCGAAGGGAAGCAGGATTTAGGGACAAGTAATTGGAAAGCAGTGGGAAGAAAGGATACAAGGAGAATAAGAAATGCAGAGAGGAGGGGAGATCAGTTAGACTAAACGATGGAATTATCATTTGTATATGTCAAAAGCTTGAATACTGGTAATTTAATATGGCTCAACCAAGTAACTATAACAACAATAATAATAATTCATAATAGAAGGAGTGAAGGAGTGAGGACATCAAAATAAAAGTTTGAAAGTACTTGTTCTACCTGACCCCTGTCTGCTTCAGTGTGTTCCAGAACTGATGAGAATCTTGCAGATAAGGAATTCTACTCTCCACATACCCAATTATCTGTCACGTACTGAGAAGGAGGAAGAGACAAGTACTTCACATATTTACCTTCAAGATGGGAGCCATAAAGACTGATAGACCAGTCAGAATAAACACGAGGGTTCCAGTGACTCTTTGTTCCCTAAAACCAAATCAAATGATTACCAAGTTATCTCTCGTTTTCATAAATAAGCTCCTTGTATTTTCACCTTCAAAAAAGACTGTACATTGGCCAAATTAATGTTTGACTAAAACAGCAAAGGTCTTGATATCTTATATAAGTGAATACCTCGAGGAGAGCATGGAAGCTCAACATAACTATAAAATTCTCTTAAAACTATTGTATAACATGATTTGAATTCCTCAAGAGAAAAGTGATTGTGCTAAATCCTTTGCTCCTTTTAGAATTTAAAAAAAAAAAAAAAGTCACTTGCTCTTGGTCCATCAATTCCTGGCCTCTCTGAAGCCCTTATTTTTTAAACGACTTGTACTGTTGTGTAATTACACCTTCTTTCACAGGAGACAGATATTACATTGTCCTGCATTCTAATTAACAAACAGCTCAGGGAAATTTCATAAGTGCAATAAATCCCATCAATCTAATTTCCAAATCTAAACAACAAGAGTACTTTTTAACAAATAGGATTCCTATCCAACACCCCCTCCCCCAGCCCCCAAGAAAGAATCACCCACTGTTGTGGCGTGGGAAACAATGGCTCTGTCCTACAAGCTATTCACCCAAGCACTGAGAAGCAGGGCTTGCTGCAAAAAGTATTCAACACTGTATGAAGGTCTTATGCAAGCCCTTCCTGGCTGCCCAAATTTAACAGCTAGAGGTCAAGGTTTCTCAGTGCTTATGGGGGCAGAAGAATAACTGGAAAATAGGAATTCCTTTCCCTTTATAGAATCTTCAAAATCATAAGCAGACTCAAGAGTTTTGGGGAGTCTCAACAGAGCTGAAAGGTTAAATGGTTTGGCCTTTACGATGCTTGGGATCAAGTAAGTACAACACCTCAGTGAGCTCCACAGTGAAGAAAATGAATGACTATTTGTGTTTTTACGTTGCATCATTTAGCCTTCATTAATTGAAGGAAATTTATGTAACATAAGAAGTGAACTAGAAAAATTATTGAAGACTCTTCCTAATGAAAATGTAGTCCTTTCTGGAACAGTAACTAAAGGAGTAAGTTAATCACCACCAGCCTTTTCTCCTCCCATTCTGCCCATTTCCTACGAATGACAATATAGATGCAGCATGATGTGTTCCATAGAGCCGTTTTCCTCTGACTTAAACATACCTCACACCTAGAAACTTTGGTTGTTCTCCAGGGGCAGAAGTCTCTGTCTCCATCTTCAAACTGTCGATGTGAGCAATGGAGATGACGGTCGCAGCCACATACCATGGAAGAGCCATGAAAGAGCACACCACCATTAGGATGGCCACCCAGAAGAGATCCAGGTGGTATCCAGCTCCTTTCTGCAGAAAGAGGTAACAAAATCATATGAAAAAAAAAAATCTCATCTTTCTATCTTGTCCTATTTCCAGATGGGAATTAAGATGACCAAAAAAACCCCAACTCACTTGGCTTGCTAAGAATATCTACTTCAAGGTAAATTTTTCAAGGAAAGGGACTTTATCTTCCTCATATTATTCCCCTAAGCAATGAAACACAGAGCTGCCACATGACACCTCCTCTAGCTTGACTGAAGTTCACAGCTTACTTACCATTTGCTTATTGCTAGTTATCCTCTCTCTATCCAATTCTGTAATCAGAAAAATGGAGATAAAGATCTACCTTGAGGAGCTATTGCGATCATTCAGTGCAGTAACAGAGGCAAAGCATCGCATAGGAACTTAAAAGGTAGTGGTTGTTGCATAGTAGGAGCTCAAAAAAATGGTGACAGTAGCAGTGGTGGTGCTGGTGGTTGTTAACAATAAGTGCAATAAACAACTTAGAAGCAGGCAGCAATCCTTCTCTGTGACTGTTTAGCAATAAACTGTTCACCTAGACAGTAGTCAGCATATGCAGACCAGAGATCTGAAAGCAACCCTGAGAAGGTATGCCTAAGACGATTTCTCACCTTTCATAGCATTTGAAAATATTTGTTTAATAACCTATTAAACATGATCATTAAGGTAATTAATACATCTTTAATCAGAATGGGCTGATTTCAAACACTATCCACTGGTCACAATAACATTCATTGACTGGAAGAGCAGCCTATGTAACAAAAGGTCTTGCTCTTTTACTCACTAAATAAATATTGTTAAATGTGTCCACAATGTTATTCTGTGGTTATATTTCTCTGCTCTATTTATGAAGAAATCAAATGCTTAATACCCTATGCAGGCTGAAAAAACAGAGCAGTCCATTTTCACAGCATGGAAGCAGAAGGACCAAGAGCCAGAGTATGACCAATCTGAGGGAATGGAGAGACTCTGGCTTTAAAAAATGAGAATGTAATTTACACTAGAACCCCGGTGACTGTTATCATTCAGGTCCAATTACAGTTAGTTAGAACACGGCTCTCCTCTCTGAAAGGCCAAGATTTCACCCCTGGCTCCCAAACATGGGTCTAATCATGTTCTCAGAGAACTCGTCACAGGCAAGGGCAGCTGACACAAGAAAGAAGAGCACACGTTGACTTAGTCCAGGTTTGACCATGAACAAAAGTATCCTTGGGAGACAAAGGTTGATATATATTCAAAAAGCAGTTCATTTCAATACAAATGGTCTGAAACCACAGGGTCGGAATTGGGAGTGGGATAAGGTAGGGGAAAGGAAGGCAAAGGGTGGGGATGAGCTGAAATAAACTTGTTCAACAATAACTAATGAGCTGAGTATCGTGATATATCTGGCTCTCAGTCATTCCATTCCAACTGGAATAAATACTTGAATAAATACTACTGCCAACTTATTAACAGGCACAGTTAAGGATGTTAATGTCATATCTGTGAATAAAACACAAAAATTCCCATATTCGAGATGTTTCCATTCTACTGAGACAATAAACAACACAAGTAAATAAACTGTAAACTATACAGTATCTTAAATAGTACCAAGTACTAAGTAGAGCTATGAAAATTTGGGTTTGTATGTGGAGTATGACGTGAAGCCACTGGAGTGTTTTAAATGGAGGAGTGACATGACCTGCTTATGTACTAAACACTACAGCTATTGTTTTGGGAACAGCCTGAACAAAGTCAAGGACAGCAAGACCAGTTAGGAGGTTGCTACCATAATTCATGTAAGAAATTGTGATGGTTAGAGCCAGAGTAGTAGCAGTCAAGATGGCAAGAAGTGTTTGGATTCTGACTATACTTTAAGATGGAATCCACAGGATTTGTTCAGTCCTGCCTGTGGATGCGTCTTATGACCTCACTCTAGACCATTCATGATCTGGCCTTTGTTCACATCTGCAGCCCCATCTTTCATCTCTCCCCTGCCGCAATCCTATACCATGGTCACCTTCAATCATACACAATTCCTTCATTCCATGGTATAGATCCTAGAAGTACAATTACAGATAATACACAGTCTTTGTCCTCAAGTGGCTTACAATGTAGTACTAGAGCTAGACAAATCAAGAGGCATTTGCAATACCACAGTATTCTATACTTGGGGTGTGCTTGGGGTGCCATGCAGAAGAGGTATTAAGCCCAAAGTCAAAGATGGTATTCCTAGGAGGTGGTATTTAAGATGAGTCCTAAAATGTGAGCCATAACTGAAGGCAAGATATGGGGAAGCAGGAGGGAAAAAAAAAAAAAGGCAAATAAGCCACCATTTTGAGAAAATAAAATATAGTTGGTGCATAGAAGGAGATGGGAGAGGTAGGAAATAAGGCTATAGAAGTTAAGAACTTTAATGTTTTGCTAAAGACTTCAGAATTTTTATCCTAAGAGCAAAGGGAAACCATTAAAGGCTTTTAAGTAGGTAAGTGATATGATCAGATTTCTATTTAGAAGGACAGCTCTTTGGTTTGTAGAGGATGTACTAGAAGTGGTCAAGACTGGAGGCAGAGAGGACAGACATGACAGCATTGCCATAGTCCAGGCCAGAGCTGACATAGTTCCAACTAAAGTAATAGTATGGAGGAAGGACAATGGACAGATGGGAGAGATTTTAAGGAGACTGAATCCAAAGAAGGAAAGGCCATGAATTCATTTTGCCAAATTTCAATGCTTGAGGCTTATAATGTCTATCTAGTACAGTGTCCTCCAGTGAACACTCGAGACATATTTGTTGACCAGAATGGTAAAAGCTATGCTAAAAAATTCATAGTGTTCCAATGATTGCCATAAAGACTTGGAACCCAAAGGGTTATGTCAGAAAAGTTGTTCCTGCAAAACAAACTTATGTGTATGAAAACAAGCCAACTCTAAAATGTGTCTTTAGCTAAGGGTATCTGAATAACTAGATTTGAATGGAATAAAAACGGTATTCAAATATAGGAACTTTTACTGGAAATAGTACTGTAAGAAATACAGAAAACCGCATTTTTCAAAAATAGCATGTAAGTTGTTCCTTACCCTTCCTCCACATCACCGCTGCCTTTTGCAGATTTTCTTAATGTCCTACTTGGATTATTCAGGGGCCTTCTAACCACTCCCTTTCACCCACCCCCCACTCTGGCACTTCTTCCTTCCACCCTGAATGCTGCTAGAGAGAGTGATTAAATGCGGCATTGGTGCCTTCCATCCAGGCTGGAATGTTGAGGGAGCAGGGAAGGCCAGGAGGAGATGAACAAGTCAAACAGGACAGAACCAGTCATGACAAACACCTGGCTGGCTGGCCATGCTGAGATGCTCCCCACCCAATACTATGACAGGGGCCCTCAAAGATTCCTGAAGCTTCATCATTCATCAAACAGGACTTGCACATTCTGCACCATTCATCAAACTGGTCCCCTGTTTCTATTTCTGTTCTCTCTCTTCAAGGTCCAGCTTAAATTCCCCTGCTTCCTTGACATCACTAAGCAACCCCTGACCCTCAATGCCATCCTCACCATAGAAGTCTCTGCTTCACTCCTGTCCCTGACAGCCCACTCTCCTTGCAGAGTAATCTTTTAAAAATCTCAATTATTATATGGCACTTCCTTGCTCAAAACCCTCCAGCAGCTTCCTGTTTCCACCTAATATAAAACACAGTAAAGTCATCTAAAAGGTTCCATATCAGTGTTTTTCCTGGA
This sequence comes from Enhydra lutris kenyoni, assembly GCF_002288905.1. Classification (NCBI taxonomy): domain Eukaryota; kingdom Metazoa; phylum Chordata; class Mammalia; order Carnivora; family Mustelidae; genus Enhydra; species Enhydra lutris. Next base: position 10,677,259 of record NW_019154105.1, read on the forward strand.
ACTATTTTGCACCCCTCCCCATAAGGGAACACTTGTCAATGTCTAGAAACATTTTTGTTTGTCACAACTTAGGGGAAAGGGTCCAAGTGACATCAAGGGGGTAGAGACCAGAGATGCTGCTAAATAGCCTACAATACACAGGACAGCCACAACCAACAAAGAAATGCAGCTGAGAACCTTTGTTCTACATGATCTGGCCCCACTCCCTTTGACTTCATCACGCATCACTAATTTCCCTGTGTTCCAGTCACACTGGTCTGTTATTTGTTCTTCAATATACCAACATACCCTCCCACCCTAGGTCCTTTGCATTTGTTCATACCTTTGCTTAGAAAACTGTTACTTAATAAACACCCACTGAACACCCTATACTATGTTAGGCCTTGTGTTAGATAAAATAATAAGACAGAACATGTGCCCCTAAGGGGTTGGTAGGTTATTAGTTGAAGCCAGATGTAGAAGCAAATAATTTATTATATGTGCAAGATACAAGGCACAAAGAACGCCAAGTCAATCCCAACCTTAGTGGTAGAGTTAAGTGGTCAATAAGGAAAATCCACCAAACTCCTTTAGGGCTGAGACCATAACTTAGAAGAACAATTTTTATCTTCAATATCTAACACAAGTGTTCCATACATAGCAAGGACTCAAAAAAATGTCCAAAGGTTATGTATGTCCTTTAAAGTTTAATAAAGTCCTATCTTCATGAATATAAATGCAAAGGATAGCCTACTTTCTGAATCTTGATATTGTTTTAAGTAGGACAGGAAGTAAAATTTTACTTCCTTTTGATACTATATGCTTCACTAGTACAGAACAAAAGTCAATTGGAATAAATCCACAGAAATCAAAATCTATGGGAGAAAAAGACTAGTCTAGCAGTCTAAAGTTTACATCTGGTAAGTAGATGATAGCAAAGGTCAGGAGAAGTGCACACACACATGCAGAGACACAGAATAAATATTCATGCTAGGAGCCCCCGATGGTCCAGACAATAAGCTGGTTTATGGGGACACCAAGAACCATGACGTAGTTCCTCCCCACAAGGAGCTCACAATCAGATGAGAGGACTCAGATTTGTACACAAATTATAAAGCACTCTAAACAGCGATTCAAAGAGGTTTGAAAGAGACACCCAAAGTACAGGGGATAAACTGTTTAACAATGTCTAGAGTGAACCTGCAAAAACTTCCCACTGTGATGACATCTAAACAAGGCTTTGAATAATATGAGCTCTCACGGTGAGAACTGGCGATGGGGTGGCAAGCTTTTCCACTATCACCCATCTCACACAGCACAACAGCTCTGAGAACCATGTGGCCCAAGATAAGCAAATTCTTCAATATGTACTTACTGAGCCTACTACATGGAAATCGTTGTGATGGGCCACAAAACAGAGCTGGAGAAAGGACTAAAACATATCCTTTCCTTGAAAATATCTGGCCCAGAAAAGGAGATAAAGTCATTATACAACCTAACCTCCATGCAAGATATCATGTGACCAGTGCTACAGAGTAATGCATATGTAGCAAGAGCAAAAATAAAAACACGGAAATCACATCAGCGGTGAAGGCTACACTGACAAGTTTATATCTGGAGGTTCTTAAAAGATGGAAAGGATTTTGGTGTTAATCATCGAGGGTGGAGAGGAGAGTTGGAATAACTGGCAGGAGATGCTACCAGATTTAAGGAGAAACCAATAACCTATTTGATCTGAGCATGGTATAGTATGTGAAGGGCATCGTTCTGAATTTAGGTTAAAAACATATCACAAAGAGATTTAATTCCCAGGCTAATCAAATGAACTTTCTTCAAGGGGCAAATGTTTAGAGGGCCGGGGGTGAAGGTTTAGAAATATAAGACTGACCTATAAGAACAACACTTTAAAAAATTGCTGCTTTTGAAATGAAGCAAGGGAACCTGATTATTAACTCATGACTAAACAGTTAGAATAGTCTAGACATGAAATAAAAGGACTGGATTTAAGATTATGATAACAGAAATAGAAAGGAAAAATAAAGCAGGGCAAATTTTGGAGTGACCCAAGAAAGTGACCTCAAATTAAGAGTTTTACTACAGAGGGTATAGGAAAATTTACTGATACACCAACTTATCTCTATGTCTAGATACTTATCCTAAACTACTTCTCCCTCCCACATACTTAAAATCATTTTCCTGGTGAGAAGTATCCCTTGCTTTGCAGTGTAAAGCTCGGACTTTTTTTTCTACCTCTGCAATGACTCAGGCAATAACCTTGGAGAAGTCATGACCTTGCTGAACCCCGTTTGCTTTTGAGTGCTCTGCAGTGAGAATGAGGGATGTAACCAAAATGATGGCCAAGAAAAGCCAAATGGCTTGGCGCTCCTACATCAATATGGAGCTATTCAGCAGAGTGGAAAGGTGGATCCCATCCCAACAGGGCAGTCAGCCAGCTAGGGCCACATGACACAGAGCCAAAGCAAATGTTACCTCAAAACATGCTGTTTTTAATATTACAAAGCTTCCTTCTCTCTCACTGCTTCAGGTTTCTCTTTTAAATCAATTTCATAGCAGTCAGGGCCCTTTAAATTTAGATAGGATCTCTGACGTTCACATTCCACAGCCATCTTTCCCAACAAAATGTGAACAAGACAATATCCAGAGTGAAAAGTCTTTCATCCACTATGTCTCTCCACTGGTGTCGTTAGATTTGTGCCAAAACACTGGCACTTATTCTGTAACTACTGTCATTCAAAGAAATGATTTCAAATAAGCAATTTCTGAAAGTGATGAAAACTTATTGTTTTACATACTCAATTCCTATTTTAAGAGGCAAACCTTAATATGTCTTGATTTTCCAATGTTTTCTATAAGGAATAGGAGAATTTTTAAAAATTCCATATTTTGTCAGCAATGCCTGGCTGGTTTAGTCAGTGGAATGTGCAACACCTGATTCAGGGGTTGTGAGCTAGAGCCCCGACACTGGATGTAGAGATTATTTAAAAATAAAATCTTTTTAAAAATTCTATATCTTACCAATTCTGCATGTGTTAAACTTGAAATTCTGAATTTTATTAATAAGAACTTAACAAGCAAAAGTAAATAGGTATTCACCTCAAAGAAACATAACAAATCTGGTCAACTATATAACAAAATTAAAAATGTGCTTCCTAACTCTTTTCAGAATAAAATACATTAGTAATCATCCATTTCCAGCCTTTAAAACTAAATCAATGCTGAAACCCCTCCCAGTATACAGCATCTAAAAATGCTCAACAAATACAGAAAATATCTTTTAGAAATCATGGCTTATCTACCAGAAAGTAAAAGAAGCAACTGGAGACAAAAAACAATGGCAACAAGAAAGAGTGAATCTATAGGGTCAGTAAGCCCTGGGGCTTAGGCCCACCTGAGAGACGTTAAGGCCTGGATTTAGAATGACCGTCTGAACTCTAGGGACAGCAGACCAACTCTAGGGATATGGGGTTAAGAGTATAAAGGAAAGACATCCCTTGAAATAGAATCAGGATACTCTAAACACAGCATATTCAGCAGGCCGACTAGGAAATAAGACACCCTACAGAGAAAGATAGTGGGGTACATGCCTCTCTAGGTCTTATCTGTAGATATAAAGCCATAAGAAAAAAAGAATCTCGAAAGGTATTTCTAACTCTAAACCTACCATTAAGTTTGAAGCTGGAATTCACATTATCTCTATGGTCTAGAAATCCTGAAGTCAAAAATGTAATGTAAAATGGTCCTGGCCTTCTATGAATGTCTTGCCACAGTACCCTCAAAACCAAAGAGATACAGATATGAAATGACAAACTGTACTCCATCAAGCGTCTGGATTCAATGATCAATTTACAGAAAATACAGAAGACAAAGAGCACACTAAATGACACCACAGGCAAACAAGCTAGACTATGGCAAATTCTATAGTACAAATGCGGTAGATTTTTTTGAGAGAGAAAGAGTGTGTGAGGTGGAGGTGGGGCAGTGGGAGAGGGAGAAAGAGAACCCTCAAGCAGACTCCCGGCTCTGCACAGAACCAGACAGAGGGCTGGATCCTAGGACCCAGAGATCATGACCCGAGCCAAAATCAAGAGTTGGATATTTAACCGACTGAGCCAATCCAGCTGTCCCCAAATTTGACAGATTTTCCAAAAACGACTGGAAAGACATCTCCTATCCTGCATATTTTTCTGCAAGTGTAAAATTGCCACTACTCCATCAAACAATGGAGCCCTTCCCTGCCCCATCCAATGGAGGGAGGGCCTGGAACTATTTTGACCAATCAACACCAGCAAAATAAAGAATAAAGTTTTGCCAGTTGCAGATGTAACCATGAAGTGGCCTTGCATGTTCCACTCTTAACTCTGGGTAGTCAGTTTCCGTGTGCCAAGTACAAATAGCTCAAGATCGCCATGCTACAAGAAGCCCGACCCACACTGAAAGGCTCTGAAGGAGATGCCATGTGGTGAAAGAGAAGTCGGACAAACAGACACACCAAGGAACATGAAGGTACTAGGTATGCGAGACATGGGTGTGAGTAAAGAAGCCATCCTGGACAATTAGCCCAGTGAACCCTTCAGGTGACACTAGCTGCAACCGCAGGAGAGACATCAGCAAGAAGTAGCCACCTGAACCCTGCCGACCCAACGAAACATGAGATGGTAATAAATTATTGTTTCACAAAGTTTTCAGGTGGCCTGTTATATCTCCAAAGATAAACTGAAAAACAACCTGGTTGCCTTCAACAAATAAATTACTAGGAAAACCAAACAGAATGACTGGGGGGGGGGGGGGGGGGGGGGAGGAGAAAACCTACAAACTGAAAGTTTATAAAAGATTTAAGATAATAATATTTGAAATATAACTGGATTCTGATTTCACCAAATAAACTATAAAGTTTATTATATTTATGACACATTAGTAAATTCAAATATTGACTGAAGAGTTGATGATATTAAAGAATTTTATTAACACCTTTTAGGCTGATAGTGGTGCTGTGGTCATGCTTTTAAAAACAGATCTTAGGGCACCCGGGTGTCTCCGTTTGTTGAGCAGATGACTCTTGAATTCAGCTTAGGTCATGATCACAGTGTCCTGAGATCCAGTACCTTGTTGGCCTCTCCACTCAGCTCATCTGGGAGTCTGTGTGAGGATTCTTTCTCTCCCTCTCTCCAACCCCTCCCCCGATACTCTTTTGCATGCTCTCTCTCTCTAAAATAAATAAATTTTAAAAACCCAGAACTTACCTTTAGAAACACAAACTCAAAAGTTTACAAATAATATGGAACACTGTCTACACTTACTTCAGAGTTCTAAGAAGCGGATAATATGATGGGGATATAAAGGACACAAGACTTGACAGAAGTCAATAATTGTTAGAGTTGGGTGATAAGTATCTGGAGCTATGCCATCTATCTACTTTTATATATGTTTAAAACTTTCCATAACAAAATATTTTTACAGGGATAAATAAAAGTAAAGTGTTCCTGGGCTGGTTGGACTCTCTTATACATCCCAGAAGCAAATAAAATCTTCTTTGGAAGGCTTTAAAGCATTGGCATAAGAAGATTAGCACATAACTTTTTCTCTTAAAAAAAAAAAAAAAGGACATGAGGAAGACAGACACCAGAAATAAGAGTCAGCCAAGAAAACAAAGTTCAAAATCAAACCAGCAAAGACAGCAAATGTTTAAAATAATAGATAAAAGAGTATATGGAAAAATAATAAAGGGGCACCTGGATGGCTCAGTCAGTTAAGTGTCTGACTCTTGATTTCAGCTCAGGTCATGACCTCAGGGTCCTGGGATCAAGCCCCATGTCAGCCTCCCCATTTATCAGGGAGTCTGCTTGTCTCCCTCTCCCCCTGCTCACTCTCTCTGTCTCTTTTTCCTTCAAATACATAAATAAGTCTTCAAAAAGAGAAAGCAAAAGAAAAAGAAGAAAGAATTCAGGAATATCAAAACTGAACAGGGAGATTTGGAAAAGAACAAAATAGAACTTGTAATTATAAAAAAGTATAATTCTTGAAAGGAAAAATTCAGTGGCTGGTTTATGACAGAATAGAACCAACAGAATAAAGAGTTTAATAAAGAGAAAGATCTGAAGAAATTACCCAAAATATAACACAGAGACCAAAAGGCAGGAAATGTAAAACAAAAACAAAAATAAAAACCCCAAAACCAAAAACAGATTAACAGAAGTAGAGCACAAGATGCGGATATACAATAAAATTTCTACTCAGAATTCCAGGATAAAGTATTAGAGCTTGAAAGAGTCAGACACAATATTCCACAACTGATAAAAGACAAGAAGATTCAATAATCTAATAATTAATATAAGACTGGAAACCCAATTATCCAACACATAATAAAAAGAAATCTATGCTAATACAAGTTATAGTGAAACTCCAGAATAAAGACACAAGAGAAGAATGATAAAAGCATCCAAAAGACAAGAATAATTACTTACAAAGGAATGAAAATTATACTGATAGTTCACTTTTATGAAAGTCAGAAATAATGGAAAATAGCTTCTACATGCTGAAAAAAAGAGCTTTCAACCTATAGTTATATATCCAGAGAAACTATCTTTCAAGAATGAGGGTGAAACAAAAGCATTTTCAGTCAAACAGAAATGAAGAGTTTACCACCCAAACAAAGATCTCTACAGAAAAAATTTCACAAGTCTAGTAAGAACTATTTAAAGGAAATAATTCAGTCTAAAGAAAAATATTTGAAAATGGAAGGTCTGAAATGAAAAAAAAAAAAAAAAGAGAGAGAGAGAGAGTGAAAATGAGCAAAGAAAATGGTAAACCTGTATATAATTCTAAAAACACTGACCATGTCTAACTGTATTTTTAAATCCAGATAGCAATCAAATCTGGTAATAACAACATATAACTCAGGAAGGAATATCAACATTAAAGCATTCTTTAGCCATTAGTGTATTTCAGCAGAAAGATAAACATGCTGACTAGCTTCAGAACTTAAAAATGCATATTAAAATATACAACATAATCACTAAGAGAAAAGATAAAATGTTTAACTTCCAAACTAACAGAAAACAAGTTAGATTGAAGACAATAAAAAAATAAAACTGTATCAACCTAAAAGAGGGCAAGAAAGGAGAATAAAAGAGAAAGAATACAGAGAAAGTTAGGCAGGTAGAAAGCAAAAATAATATGGTAAAAATGAATCCAAATCTTTTAGTTGTCACTATCCATTTAAACAGATTAAATGTTTTAGTCAAGAGAAAAGACTGCAAAAATGGATCCTATGTGTTATTTCCAAGGAGACATGGGACACAATGCATACTGAAAGTAAAAGAACAGAAAAATACATATCAGATAAGTGAAAATTAAGTTACCCTAGCTTTATTAGAACAAAGTAAAATAAGCTTTAAGACAAAAAGCATTACTAGAAACAAAGAGAGTGACATAAAAAGTCCAAATCACTGAAAAGATAAACTACATACAAATGTGGATGTACTTAAAATGGTTTCAAAACAAATAAATAGTAACAGAAAACAATGTGACAGTACAAAAAAATCGAATGTAGTAAAAAACTGTTTCCTTGAAAAAAGACTAATAAAACTGACAGACGACAGGCTAGATAGATCAAGAAAAATGATAAGCACAAATCAATAACATTAGGATTTAAAGTGAAAAGTAACAGGTTCGGATTAGAAAAATAACAAAAGAGAATACTATAAACAACATATCAATAAATTTGAAAATATTGGGAACTGGAACAAAATACAGAAAAGTTTCTAAAATAGAAAAATAGTAATTATGAATGTTTTATAATCATCAGAACATTATTTTTATTCTTTTTCAGTGTTCCAAGAGTCATTGTTTATGCACCACACCCAGTGCTCCATGCAATACGTGCCCTCCTTAATACCGACCACCAGACTCACCAAACCCCCTTCCCTCCTCCCCTCCAAAACCCTCAGTTTGTTTCTCAGAGTCCACAGTCTTTCATGGTTCATTTCCCCCACCAATCTCCCCAATTCACTTTTCCTTTCCTTCTCCTAATGTCCTCCATGTTATTCCTCATCAGAACATTTTGATCATCAGTTTTTAAAAGTTCCACCCAAAAACTACTCAGCCCAGATAGTTTTATAAGCATGTTTGATCATTCACAGAAAAGATAATTGGCATGTTACATATAATAAAGAGAATATTGTGCTCTACTTCAGAGAATGGAATAGAAGTGGAATAGGAGGAAAAACACTCCCCAGATCATTTTATAAGGATAATATATTCCTGACACCAAAATCAGACAGGGACACTATAAGAAAGAAAATCCATGGGCCAATGTTACTCATGAACATAGATGCAAAAATCCATAATATATACATATATAAAACACTGTATATTATATATTACATAACTATGTAATAATTATACATAAAGATATAAAAACTATGTATAAAAGAAACTATATTCTACCAGGTTGTAATGTTGGCTCAACAACAGAAAATCTATTACTGTAACTCACCAAGTCAACAGAATAAAAACAAACATGCTTTTATCTGAACAGTCTCAGAAAAAGTATTTGTCATTATCTTCATTAAGGACAGTTACCACATTAAAATCAGATGTAGGATGACAGTGGCTGAGTAGTAAACAGTTTATATTGTCCTCTTTGGTGGTGAAGGAAATATGATTTCAACTTTTTCAGATTTAAATGAGGTCTTCCTGAAATATTACATCAAGGACATGCGTCAACACAAAGTGATCTGTGACTCTGCCAAGTCGGAAATATTAGCTATAATCTAACTCTCACAAAAGTTGTCTTGGTTTTGAATCAATTAGTATTTTCAAGTACTATAAAGAAAGTAGGAGGCAATAATGACCACTGTTATGAACATTTACCTTGAGTTTGTGTTCTTTCCTGTTCACGATCACAGCTGTGATTTGCTGGTCCATGAAAATCAGAATGGTGACCAACAAAGCAGGGATAGCAGCTGCAAGGTACACCCACCAGGGGTTTCCTCCAAATGGTGGAACAAACCAACCTCGGTTTGGACTTGTTGGCTTGAAGAAGAGAGAGAACATTTTCGAAGTAATATTAAAACATACTATTTGGTGAAAAATCAATGGGAAAGATACAATTTTATTTCTGAAGAGACAACATATTCAAAAACAGAAGCAGTCTTACTTAGAGGTTAAACAAAGATTAGTCACCAAAAACTTCCTGAAGGTGGTCATTTTAAGGCAGTATTTTAAATGAAGGAGAGTAAGAATATAGGCTGAAGGGAAATAGGTAAATGCCATTTTGTGCATTTAGGATGATCTAAGATAAGGACTCAAGATGCAAGACTGATTTAAGTTAAGAGGCACCATAAGAAAAACTCAAATAGTAAAGACACAGGCAAAAAAATGACAAAATGACATTGAATTTTGGCCATGAATTTTGGCAATTATACTGAAGTCGTTTCTACTACTGTCAAATCGTAATTGTTTCACAGAATATAAGATAGATATTTGTATATGCTATAATTGAACTTGTTTAAATACTCCTGTCTTTCTTATACATATGGAAAAAGAGCCAGAATAACTGGTTAAATCCTCAGAAATATTACCAAAAATGAAAAATATAATTGTTTTTCCAGTTCTCCATCTATCCTCTGTCAGATCATACATCTGTACTACATGGAAAAAGATTTTTTTTTTCCTTTCCTTTTCCTAATGCTAAATAATGCAAATAAACCAAAACATTTACTATCTCCACATTTACTATCAAGAAAGTCACTTCTCTGAAGATATTTCTGTCTTCCATCCCCTTTTGCTCATAACTACATCACTGAATCTATACACATCTTACTACCTTTATCAGGTTGAGAACTGGGAAGGGAAGGAACTTTCTCTTGTTCATCAGTGCATTTCAAACCCCCTATAAAGAGCCTAGCTCAAAGCAAACATTCAATAAATATTAATTTAAGTGAACTAATCACTGAATGATTGAAAACTTATCTTTGCTAATGAGTATGAGAGGGCAGAGACAGTGCAACAAATAGTTTGTTATACCATAGATACCCCTTCCTCATTAAGTAGTTATTAAGCTAAAACTGCAGTTAGTTTAATTTTTCTTAGCAAGTGTATAGTCTCAATGATGGAGAGAGAGAGGTGAGTAGTGTTCTACAAAACAAGTGGAAGACATAATGAAAAATTACAAAGGGGCATGTAAGAATGACTGAAATGTGAATTTTACCCATTAGGCCTGCACATACCAACAGATCTATAAAATGAATAATTCCTGTATCTTCTTTGTAATAATTAAAATGCACTTTACACACAAATGTGTGTACATGGCAGGTAGTTTGGTAGCAGGAAAAGAGCACTGAATAAGTAATATAATCTTGGGCATTTCCCTTAATCTTTATAAGTTCCAGCATCAATTTCATCAAATCAAGATGATGATAGTTACATTACATCCTAGAATTACTATACGGATCAAGGTGATAAGTTGTATGGAAATACTTTAGCTTATCTTAAATACTCTAAAAATATAAAGCAGAGTTTGTATTTTTCAATAAAAATCAGTATAATGTGAACCTTGCACTTGATCCTAATCAGGCATTAGATTTTAGTGAAGAAATAGACAAAGTGTATACACATGCCTAGCAAAAGACCACTTCTGAAATAAATAGATAATCATACAAAACCAACTCAAAAACATACAACAAAATATAACAGGGAAAGAAAGCCATAGCATCCCAGGAATGACCCAAAGCAGAAGTTCACCTACCTTGAATTCGTTTGGCACAATTAGTTTCGGAGTATCCACACCTACCAGGGCATCTATTACACAAAAGATGAGAATGGACAGGATAATGGCAAAGTCACTGATCAGTTTTCTTGCCTGAAAAAAATAAAAAAGAAACCAGGGACCTTTTAGCACCAGGTCAATATATTTGCCTGTGTTGGAAATGAGCAAAGTATTCTGCATTGGCGAGCAGTTTACAGTAACGCATCACCAGCAAATTAAAGGAGGTGTCTCACTGCAGAGAGATTATTTTTCAAATTGATTTTGCATCAGTTTCTCATCCGACCAGACATAATCTACACAGGACAGATCAGAGTGAGTGTGTGTGTGTGTGTGTGTGTGTAGGCAGGGGAAGGGAATCACAGATAATACATTCCTGAAATACTGTACAAACACTCTTCCTGTATGCAGCACAAGGATACGTACGTAAGGATGAAATCTCACGGCACACTGTAAAAATCTACACAAAAATAAAGATTTCTGTTTATTATTTGGGAAATAGCACTGTGTGTACAGAGCAAGATAATTCCATGAAGTAATCTGAAAAGACAGCGAATCTAGCAGGAGAGGGGTTACAAGTTCTAGGTGACTGAGTGGACTCAAGACCTCAGAGATGATGGAAGAGAGAAATGTGATGACGTCACTACCTTTGTCAAAGAAAATATTTTTCACTGTAGGCTAGTGCTTAACGTCTCTTGTATGTGGGGCATCTCTTGTCCACCATCTCTTAAGTGTAGCTGCCACCAGTTGACAAACTTGAAGCTTCCAAAGTATCTGCCTCTGGTCAAGACAAGGGCCGGCGTTTATGGGCTGCAGCATTAAACCCAAACTTCTCTAATGCAGTGGGTGCAGGATGGTCATTTCAGAGTCAGCAGGGGAGCATGGGACTACTGGCAGCTCCACTGTGGGATCCAGTGGCCCTGACAATGGCCTCGGAGCCCCACTAGAGCAGAGATATCTGTGTCCCCGTAAGTACATGCACATGGCGGTGTGTAATCTGATCACTGCACAGAATTTACCCAATGCCTTATACTCTGATTGGTGCTAGGGCTACCCCAGTGAACAACACAGACACAGTCCATGTCCTCGTGAAGGTCGCATACCCAAGGCAGCCTGCTTCTAAGCAAATCAGGGTGGACTCAGCAGTGGTGAAGTTTCCTCAGAGTGAGCAGTCAGAGTCTGGTACCACTGGATGAAGAGATCAGGCAGGGGCTGAGTACCTACACAGTTCTGTGGGGGTAGACTACTGAAGTCAGATGTTCGGTAGAAACGGAACTGAGGAACGCAAGTACTTGGCAAGTGGATATGTTGAAGGCCATCATCATGCTCTCTTCTTGACTGCTGCCCAGTGCCAGGAGCCTTGGGTCCTAACCAGCAGCAAGATCAAAGAGGCCCTGTTGGCTAGGAGCTCCTTTCCCTTTTGAAGGGCTGGGTTCTGCTACGCTTAGCTCTCTTAAGGGTACACAGAAGAAGCAGAAAGCCAGCTATGGGCTATGTTAGGGGCAAATTAACATCGATTACACAATAATGTCAAGCACAAAAAGAGGGCAGGGATCAATCTGGGGAGAAAAATAGAGTGCAGCAGGTTTCCGGGTTGGAATATAGTTTCTGGGTTGGATCTCCAGCACATTTGTTTCCTATCTGTAAATATCTAACCTTTCTTAGCTTCAATGACTCCATCTGCAAAATGTAGCCAAAATAATCCCTACAACCTCACCAGTGCATTATAAAGAATTAAATAAGATAAGCCATGAAAGTGCTTAACATAACATCTGGAACATAATAAACTCTCCTAATATATGTTAACTGTTATTATTTCACATTCCATGAGACCTCTTTGGCTGCAGAAACAACTGGAATAACTAAATAATCTACCATCAGGAGGTCTTTAGAAGGGATCATCAATTCCAAGAAACAAGATATAAAAGCCCAGTAATAATATGGAACTGCCACTCAGCTAATTTTGGTTGGAAGTATTTGGAATCCCTGCAGAAAAAGGATGTTTCCCAGGGCTCAGTACTGGGGGGAAACTCCCATCTCTTAAGCTTTGTGCAAGTAAGTGTTGACACAGGCAGTTCAGAATGGTCTGGCAAAGATGGTCATATGAAACAGGTTCAAGAATATAATAAGATGTTACAACAATCTCTCCAGTCCAGTAGGTTATAAATCATGGGAAGACCAGAGGTCTTTTTGCAAAGGCAAAAAAGAAGTTCTCTCTCTCTTTTTTATCACCCTCCCAGTCCTTATCCAGTAAATCCAATTTGTTGACAATTTAGACATGCTAGAATTTGTTCAAAAGGGGGGAATAGTTATGAAAAAGACAGTGCTCCTCTTTCTCATAAACAGAAGGGAAGTTGAAGGTAGCAAATGAATCAATCTTCAATTCCCTGGTAGAAAGCCCCAGGGGGCCTTATACCTCTGGCCCTGCAAGGGAACAGACCTCTATGACTAGAATCACTACCAAACACCTGGGACATTAGATTAATTCTTACCCTTGCCTAAACTGAACACTGAAGTCCTAAACCTGTAGTTCTCTCCATCTTAATTAATGGCCATTAATTTTTTTCTAAGGCTAAGGCCAAAAACTTTGAACGACCCGCATAACTCTTCTCTCTGTCATATCCTACATCTCATAGGTCAGCAAATTACCTTTCAGGATGCTGTCACTTCTCACCACCTCCACTGCTCTCCTGTCCAAGGTACCATTTTATCGCCTGTGGTTTCCTGCTTCTTATCTTATCTTCCTGATTCTACACTTGCCCGCCTCCCTTCAGTACATTGTCAGGTAACCCAGAATAGTCATGTTAAAATTCAGGTCAGATTGTGTGGTAGGCAAAATAATGTCCCCTTAAGGATGTAAATAAATATCCTATTTCCTGGAACCTATGAATATGTAATGTTGTGTGATTAGGAGGAATTAGTACACATACAGAATTAAGGTTGCTAATCAGATGACCTTGAGATTGGGGAAATGACCCAAGATTATTGTGGTAGGTCCAATGTAATCACCAGCATTCTCATAAATGAAAAGGGGAAGCAGAAGAGTCGGTGTCACAGTGATGCACTGTGAGAAAGACTCAACTGGTCATTGCTGGCTTTGAAGATGGAGGAAGGGGCCATGAGCCAAGGAATGTGGCAGGCTCTACAAGCTGAAAAAGGCAAGGGAATATATTCTCTCCCAGAGCCTCCTGAAAAGACACAGCCCTGTCAACACCTGGACTTTAGAGCACTGAGGACCATTTTAGCTTCTGACCTCCAGATCTTAAGACAATAAACTTATGTTGTTTTAAGCCCTCATATTTGTAATAATTTGACATACCAGCCATAGGAAACTAAAATAAATAATCTATTTTAGTTATCAGTTTACCTAACTAATACACATGATATATATTTGTGGAAGAAATATAATATATATATATATGTGTGTGTGTGGATGAAATACCATGTATTTGGAAGAAATCCTCAGCAATGGTATTCTTGTCAAATGTGGCACTTATGTATATTTATAGTGTAAAACTAGCTTAAGAGACAAATATTAATAAGATTTAGGACAACACTTCTTTAAATTTATGGGGGGAAAAGCTACTTTGTTAGTAATATTGCTTAACCTCATTAAAAATCACAACCAGGGTGATATGTTCCATATAAAACACTCACTTCTATTTCCCCTTCCTTTTCCTTAAACTGTATAGTACAGTTCAGTTACAGCAGAAATCACTCCTGGAGAGTGTTTATGATCAGACATGCATTTCTAAGATACTAGATCCAGTTTAAACTTCATAGTAAGGAAATTGATTTTTCCCAGAATACTTCTGTATTCAACTCCAAATCCTGTAATTGGAGAAGGCAGGTAAGGGTGCTATTTTAGTAGACTGTTCAACTCTTACCCTATACTAAAATTAAACTTTAATTTGAACAAGGGAAAACTGACAGTAGAACTATAAAGTACCCTAAAAATGTCAAGTGCTCAGTAAATATAGCTTTTATTAGATACACTCTAGGACCTGTGAACAAGAGCTTTGACTTTAAGGAGATAAGAATCACTCTCTTGAGGTCCTTCTCACATTTCCAAACACATTTAGAAAAAAAAAAATACATGAATTTCCCTTCATGTATTCTGTTTATTTTACTTTCCATTTTTATCAAACTTGAGCTCTTTCAACAACTCCAAAACAACAACCTTTTATGTGCCAACATATAAATAAAGAAATCAAATTAGAAACCCATAGTTGCTAATTCCCTTCTAGCTCTTCTTGGTAATGATTAGAAGTGCCAAAGTTTTCATGAGAAATCTGCTTCCACAAGATTTTGTACTTAATCCTGTGGTTTCGGGAGATTTCAAATCTAGCTTGGACAGACTTGTGTCTGTCCAACTTGTGGATGTCCTTCCAGCCAAACACTAAGTCCCTCCAGATTCAAACTTCAATATCCTAGGAATATAAACTATGACAATCTGAGTGAAACACAAATTAAGACAACTCATATACAGCAAGGGCTCACTACAAAAAAAAAAAAAAAAAGGGTTTATTTTTTAATGGTATACAGATGTGCTAAAATGTAAGAAAATTCCTACCTCCATCCATGAATAAGGCAAAAAAAACGTGTGTTTCAACTAAGATCCTTTTATATCAACTGGTTTTGAGCACTTTTATTTTTATTTACCATTTTTTTAATTATAAGAATGACGAGGAAAAAAAAATTTCTGTTCTCTACAAAATTAATTATCAAGTATCTCAACTAATCTAATAAGAAACACTAAGAAACAAGCTTACATATTTAAACTATCAAAGCAAAAAAGAAATTACACGGATGGGAAGAGAAGTTCAAATAACCATACACTGTTTGTTTTCTTGTTCTGGGGCAAAACCAACCTAATAAACTACTATAAACAGACTCTTCATGAAGGATGGTACTTATTAATTATTAAGAGAGTCCTAATCATGGAGACACCAGCAGGGAGAAGCTAGTTCATTTACAGGAGAAAAAAATGAATTTGGTTTCTCTGAAGCCCAAAGGACATTTGGTTTTCACTTTGTGAGGGCAGCAGCTGCTCCTAAGTTAAGCAGGGAAAGGCTGTGGGCCTGCGGAGCAGCTCTCAATGGATGGGGCTGTTACAGAGACAAGGACAGCAGCAGGCACCCTGTGGGTTCTCGATAAAAAATGAATTCATGATGTCAATTCCTCTCACGACGCTGGTGCTTGGAAACTGCTAAACAACAGTGGAAAAAAGCATTTATTGTAGAAGAGAAAAAGTATACCAGACAAATATGTGCCTTTTGGCAACCATGAAAAGGCACAAAATACCATGAGAATTTTGAAATTTGATCCCCCTCCACCAGTCCAAGCAGAGCACTATAAAAGAAACAAGCATTGATATCAGTATAGCAATCATAATATGCTGTACTTTGAATCAATAATACCCACTATAGTTAGAATTCAATAAAAGGAAAGTCTGATTTAGGCTCCAGGATTTTAATGCTGTGAATTCTAGAGTCAGAGATCCAGGGAACAAAGAAGGGAATTGGATTGGGCACTTCCTCTGGGTGGTGCTTAGAGCTTCCCGATGGAAGTCTACCTTTAAAAAAATTGTTTTTCCAAGCATGGAACAGAGGGGAGTAGGCCTACGAAGTCTTTGAGCAGGAATGCTAGTGAGACTTCAGCCCACTTGGGCCTCTTCCTGCATCCTGCTTCAAAACTGAGCAGCAGAACAAAAAAACCTAGTAAGTGTATGCCAGAAGCAAATGATCAAATCCTATGGGACATGCTGTGTCTCAATCTGGCCACTATATTCTAAGTAGAAAGTGAAAATATGGAGCTGATCCAGAGATGGGTAACCAGAGGAATAGGATTCTGAAAAACACTGCATAAAAAATGATGGTAGGCCTCAAGAAGTTGTTGGGAGACCTGTCTTCAATTATGTGAAATCTGTCACAGGGAAGAATGACTGACTTGTTCAGTGTAGCTTCCAAGGGCGAGGGCAGACCCCGCAGACAGAAGCTGTGGCAGGGAAGATCTGTGTTTCTATTAGGAATGCCTTCAGAGATATGAGTTCCTGTTCTAGGAGGCCTTCAAGCAGCCCACAGATGACTCCTTTGTCAGGAGTAAGAGACAGTACTGGACTAGATGGTATTTGAAGTCCTAACACTAAAAGGCAATGATTAAGACCCAATTATCAAAATTTCTTGGCTCTCTAATAGGATCTTTTGATATATTCCCCCAAAAACATTATAATAAAGAGTTCCAGGGGTGCCTGGGTGGTTCAGTGGGTTAAGCATCTGCCTTGGGCCCAGGTCATGATCCCAGGGTCCTGGGATCAAGCCCCTATCAGGCTCCCTGTTCCACAGAAAGCCTGCTTTTCCCTTTCACATTCCTCTTGCTTGTGTTCCCTTTCTCCTGTCTTTCTGTCAAATAAATTTAAAAAATTAAAATAAAAATTTTTTGAAAATAAATAAAATGTTCAGGGGTGCCTGAGTGGCTCAGTCAGTTAAGCATCCAACTCTTGATTTTGGCTCAGGTGGGGAATTGAGCCCCACCTCGGCGTTGCACTCAGTGGGAATCTGAGATTCCCTCTCTCCCTCTGCCTTTCTCCCGCACTGCACAGCTTGCTCTGTCTCTAAAATAAATACATTATCTTAAAAAAAGAAAGAAGAGTTAAGAAGAAAGGTGATTTTATAATTATATTAAGGTATAAAAATTGAAGTTTTAAATAGAATAATTAAGTCATATGTATAAATGAGACAATCTGGAAATGGAGCAGGAGGCCATTTTGTGTTAAGGAATGGATTTCAATGCTGATGACTTTTCTATGATTGGCAAGTAAGCTGAAAGTGTTTAGGACCACAAAGTACCAGGGTCAAAATTAGTGTCCATAGACTGCTTGAGTGCCACCATTAAAAGCTCTCAAAAAACACTTCGTTGATCAGTGCTCCCAACCTTATTTTTCCTAGGGCTCATTTCAGGATGGCTGCCTTTTTTGTCGTATATCCATATGAACTGAAGTATTTATAAACTTTGTTAAATGTTTAAGAGGTTGAGTTGGGCTTATAATCAAATATCCCTTTGCACTCTTAAGAAAAAAATACAAAAATCAATTTTGGATTAAACAAATTTGACTTTGAAAATTATATTGGTACAAAATAATACAAGAATTTGAAAACCTGATTCACCTTCACTGACAACAAAGTTATTTTCTGAATTAGTTTCAATGCAATGATGTGGTCTGCTGTTTCTGTAAGAACCAGCCAGATGTTACCCAGCATTACTAACACTAGAATAGGACAGAGAATACATGCCCTTTATTTCTTCCTAATTTTTGGATACGTTATTTGTTTTAATTTGATAGTTTTTCCCATTCACCAGAGAGTTTCTGGAAGAAAAAGAAAACAAATAGGGATGTCACCTGATTCTTATAAAGAATTGTTTACCAACTAAATACATCCAACTTTAATAGAACTGTCACAGGCCAAAATGTCAACTATAAGTCATGGAAATAAAGCAAATTGTGGAACTCTAGACTGTGTTTCACATGGATAAAAACTAAATGTGTCACCTAACTATAATGCTCATTATATTTCTGTTGAAATCCCTGAAGTCCTGTACTTTTATTCTCATCCATAAAGCCAGTTCCTCAAAGACCACCATATACTTAGGACACAGGAAAGCATCAAAGTGTGATTCCACAAAAGACAGTAAGCGTGAATGGAGCAGAAGAATCAAAACGAGTCACACTCATTTGAAAACCCAAAAATCTAACTTACTCAACAAATATATACTTAGTTCCTACTAGAGGCCAGGCGCATGAATTACCTGTCTTTGTATCCTAGTATTGTATTAAGCACACATTAGGGTCATGGTATTTTTTTTAAAGATTTTATTTATTTATTTGACAGACAGAGATCACAAGTAGACAGAGGGGCAGGCAGAGAGAGAGGAAGGGAAGCAGGCTTCCCGCTGAGCAGAGAGCCCGATGCGGACCTCGATCCCAGGATCCTGGGATCGTGACCTGAGCCAAAGGCAGAGGCTTCAACCCACTGAGCCACCCAGGTGCCCCGGTATTTTTTTTTTTTTAATATTGAATGAATATACTAATTAATTATAGAATGCTGATTTTTTTTTAAAGGATATCAAAGAACCTTCTGCTCAAGTGTCATCTAAATAAAGTGTAGAAAGTGTCACAGCTGTTGATGTTACCTGGAATTTACTTTACTTAACTGACAAGAGCAATCAGAAGGCATATTAAAAAAAGAATCTTGGGGCACCTGGGTGGCTCAGTCGGTTAAGCATCTGACTTGATTTCTGCTCAGGCCATGATTTCAGGGTTATGAAATCAAGCCCCAGCTTTGCTGGGCATGGATCCTGCTTAAGATTCTCTCTTTCCCCTTTCCTTTGCCCTCCTCTCTCTCTTTCTCTTCAAAGAAAGAAAGAGAGACAGAGAGAGAGAAGGGAAGAGGAGAAAATAAAATGAAAAGTAGAAAAGAAAAGAAAAAAGAAATCCTACCAATATGTCGATTCACATGAAGGTCAAAACTGTTACTTATTCTAACGGGGGGAGAAAGATGAAATTAAGTGGTTCCTTAAGAAAGACATTTTCATGTCAATTATATGCATCAGCCAGCCACACTATATTTGACTATATATCAAAGTACCAATAAATTTCGCCTAATTCAGAGATTCTACAGCTTTATGAGTTCTACTACCACTAATCACAATCTACTGCTAATTACACTCCTGCTCTAAGCTCCTGCTTCCACTTTACCAGTACAGAGGCGGGGGTGGCATCTCTGTTGCGTGCATATGATCACTTGTTGGCATGGCACTCTGGAAGAGCATTTCAGGTTGATGCCCTAAGCCATGTGCCACAGAAGATCACAGATGATGCTGTCATGTTCCTATAGAAAGCTCTGATGCCAAAAGCCTCAAGTCTTTTTGACCAAAAACTTGAGGCTGATATAACAGACCAATAACTGCATGGGGTAATATGAGGTAACAGTCTGATGAACCCCTCTAAAAAGAATGGGGAGTGCAGAGAACACAGGAAGTGGAGTGCTGGTATTCCATTCACATTCCCCTAGGCACTAGGGCTCTCTGGACATCCCTGATATACAAATTAAATTCCTGACAGGCAGGCTAGCAAACTCTTTTACCTCAAGTGCTCATACTGATGGATTGCCGCTAGCCTCCTGGGGAGAGAAAGTATGGATAATTGACCCTGGTCTTGGCCAAGGTAATGACTGAACTAGGTCATTGACTGAACTAGGGGGATAGAAATGTTAGTATAAGGGAGAGAGAATTGAGCAGGATAGTCAAGGGGACTGTGACAAGTTTAATTTGATTTAAAAAAAAAAAAAACTTATATAAATGTAAGAAATATCACCTTTTATCACACCAGATCTATTTTGTACACCTTGTCACCATGCTCTTGCTTTGGGAGATGGGCCTGCATGGTCTTCAGTAGGTTCCCTTGCTCTCCAGCTGGGTTTAGCCTGGAGCAGCGTGGGAAGGCCATCAGAGGGAAAAGAGAGATCAAGGTACTTATTCCCCAGGCTTTATTGCTATGAGGTTACCTCAGGCTGGCGACATCCCTCAGTCCAAGGTCACAGCAGCTCCCAGGACAGTTTTCTCCAGCCTTTTCTCTTCTTCTGGGTTCCAGCAACCACTCCTTTGGCACAACATTTGGGCCAGGGATAGATAGTAACAACTCCACTGTTATGAGTACTGGACACTACACTCTCCCTTGTGGATCCCCTAAACCTAACTGCACTTTTGTAAATAATGCTTTAATGGACCTTTCAAATCATCCCATCCAAGTGCATAATTTATTTCCTGCTGAGACTCACTGATCGACCAATTATGATCCTGAGATTTTGATCTTGGGTGGCTGTGAGGATAGATGATATTATTAGCTGAGATAAGGAATACAGGAAGATGAGTCTGTTCAAATGTGGAAAGAAAAACCATGTAACTAACACTGTCAGTGAACAGCAGTGCTAGTACTACATTCTACAGCTTCTGGGTTCTCACATCTGCACTTTGTCCATGAAACACAGCATTCATCTCTGCTTCACTGCATCCCACCAGTCATCAAGGATGGAGTACTGAGTCTGCGTCCAGGATTGCGCTAACCAATGTGAGGAATCCTATAGAAGTAAAACAGTTTTCTAGCAGTTTACAGTCTGAACTAACCTACAAATGTTTAGAAATGAGCATGCAAAAGACAAATGGCTGGGCCAGCTAAAGGAAAAGAGGGTATTTTGTATGACAAGGGTACTGCCATCCAGCATTAGTGTTCTGTTTTGTGTGAATGGTTGGTGTGAGCGAGGAAGTCGTAACAGCTGGTTGATTCTTGTCACAGCAGTCGAGGATTGTCTAATTTACTCTGTTTAAGCATACAAGTTGTAACTGTAGAACGTAATATGTAAGCATAAGAATCTATTAAACTATCGGTTCCTGCCTATAGAGACCACCCTTCTAAATGACAGCTTAAATCCAAACTATTTTGGCAAATAAAAGAGTGAAAAATATGTTACTAGTCGTGCATGTATGAATTTATGTATGGATTGCTACTGTTTAGCTGTAAATATAAAGTGAGTAGGAGAGATGACAGTCTGAAGCCTATACACCTCAACATAGCTCCTCAGAAATCACATATATTTTTTCCTGCTTATTTTATGATTGCTATACACAATTCTAAAGTATGCTAGGAAACCTCTTCATAGGGATTGAATAACCAGAATACCATCATTATTCTATTTTCATATGCTGATGACTTTTTCAGCAGCATTTACCAACACTGAGAAATGACTACTTGGGCTCTTATAAGGGGAAATTTCCTTTAAGTCTGAAGAGCTGTTATCAGTTTGGGAGTTCTTGTTGGAAGAAAAAGGTGATGCCTACATAGGCAATTGAAATGATCTTTATTCATCTTAAGGTCAAAACTAGCTTATTTTGCAAATTACAACTTACAATTGCTTCACAAATTTTCTACTTTCCACCTACTATGTCTATATAATTTCAGACTTTAGCAAATGGAAGAGATAAAAAGGGTGATAATTCCCAAGATGTGAGCCAAAAAGAGAGAGAGAGAGAGAAAGGTCTAATGAATTAATAACTAATAAGGAAAAACCTCAATAGGGAAGAAGAAATCATCCCCAAAGACATTTTACCCAAGGCATCTGGCCTACACAACACTACACCGTTAGCATGTAGTTAGCATGTCTTCCCGAGTGTGAACTAGTGTTAGGAGCTCAAATATCTTCCAGGATGGGCAGTTAATCTGAACATACAGAGCAGTCAAGTCTTAGATAATTGAGAGTTATGAGGACAGTAACTACCTGAAAAATACAGGTTCCATCTAAGGCCTCAAGCGGGTGCATGTGTGTGTGTTTATATAAACTATGACCTAAACAGAGAATGGCCATAGGCTAAATTCTGCCTGTTGACCACCATTTTGCAGCGCCTGTTTTAGACACATTAAGTTGAATACTTCTACATTTCACTTTGTGAAAATTTTTCATTCCTTGGCCCAGCTAGTTTGGGACATCTCATTATTGCTATGGTCTTAGTGTTGTGTCCCCCATCAAATTCTTATGTTGAGATCCTAACACTCCAAAAAGATTGTATTAGGAGGTGGTACCTTCAGGAGGTGCTTAGGTTGTAAGGGTGGAAGCTTCATGAATAAGTTTAGTGTTTTTATAAAAGAGGCCCGACAGAGAGCCCTAACTCTTCCTCCGTGCTTGGACATAATGAAAAGGGACTGGCTATGAGCCAGGAGGAGGGCCGTCACTCAACCTTGCTGGTACCTGACCTTGGACTTTCCAGCCTCCAGAACCATAAGAAATAAATTTCTGTGGTTTATAAGCCACCTAGTCTATGGTATTTTGTTATAGCAGCTCAAACAGACTAAAAACAATTATCAATCCTTCCTTTTATTTTCAATTTTATAAGAAAAATCAATTTTTATAAGAAAAAGTCAAAAAAATTCCTAGGTGTGAATATATTAAGCTTCATTCCGTAGGAAATGAAAGAATAATTTCAGCAACTCTATCTGGTGTCTTCTAAAATCTTTCCATTCCTTCCATACAAAACACAAGGGGAGAAATTTCATGAGATTCTGGTTGCAAAGAGCAGCTCGTTGATAAAAATCAGGTATAATCAAGATAACCTAAGAAATACTGGCATCCTAAACACTGAGGACTGAACTGCAAAGCAAAGGATTATCTTAGTTTCACTCTGCAGGTAAAAAAACAAAATGCCATTAACTAAATGTTGGTCTTATCTTGTAGTCTCTCCACGAACCACAGTTTTGACTTTACGTTCACCCAAGCATATTAACGGGAGACAGGATGTCTGCACAGCCCAGCTCAATTATCTGTTTTTCTGTTCTACAGCATTCATCATTATGGGAAGAAAATTTTGGCTCAGATGACGGTCCTATCTTGTACCAATACTGGTATAAATTTACTCCCACAGCCCATAATTCAACGACTAAATTACCACATGTACAGCTCATGAATTAGAAATTCTACCTCAAAATTCCTTGCTAGTATGAAAAGTGTTTGCTTATGTACTTTAAAACTATGGATTTAAAAGGTCTTTTCTTACTCATGCATTTTTAGATATTAGAATACATTCCACTTTTTCCTTCAGTACAATAAGAATTATGATAGAATTTATGACAGAATTATGTGAGCAAAATTCTTGATAGTCTTTTCAAAGCTGGACATTAATTAGATTAAAAATACATAATATGCACATAGACAAAAACTAGATATCAATGTATGCACAAAATTGTATTGTGAAAGCTGAATTACAGGAGACTTTTTAATTCTCTAACATTGTATTATTGTTAATACAGTATATATTCAGTGAAAGGTATTTAAAGCTCAGGTACTTACCGTGGTTGGAAAATAACGGCTAGTTTTGAATTTTTTCAGAGCCATAGAAGAGGTGTAGGTGCCCAAGAAGAGGATGAAAGACATGAGTGTGATATCGGGAACAAAATCACAGTTGTTCCCCACGAGCTTTCCTCCATATTTCAAACACTTCTTCGTTGACAAAAACGCCCAGTCAAAGGTAGCATTATGGTACTGAAGAGGAAAAACATGAAAATTTTTCTAGAAAGCACCCACGCAAAAAAAGCAGCATTTGATATCTGATGGGCTCTGTAGGGATTAGCTAGAAGTCTCTGCCCAACATCTGGTGGGCAACCACTGGAGGGCGAAACCTGAGGAAGTGTTAATAGACTCACAGATAAGGGAGGCCAGGAGGCTAGCGATGACTGAAAATACAATGCAAATGATGCAATCTGTTAGCTAGGCTGAGCTACAGTCCTACAATCATCCATTTGTTCAACAGAAAACAAACCACAAAATCCTTCTTTCCTGTCAACCTTCCTGAGAGTAAACTGAGACACACTAATATCCAAAATGTGAGACTCTCTGAAACACCTTTGTTGTTCAAAAAGTACTTTCTTTTGTAGTCCACAGTTTCTTTGCATTCAAGTTGATGGCCCTATGGTCAATGCTCTCTAAAAGCTTTATTAGGCTAACCATGAACTTACTCAGCACTTTCGCAAATGAGCTATTTCTTTTCTAAATCACTAGAGACTAGTGGTTTACAGAATTAGATGGTAAAAATGCTGATGGTCCCTGCTTTTTCAATTGCATATCCTGATAAAATATAGCTTTTTTTTCTTGTTGACTCCAGGTCAGCTTCATGAGTAGTCAGTAGTGGAATACTCTGTGATGGGCTATGGAGTTGTGTGGGGGATATCTAATCTATCCCAATGTTATATGACCTCAAGTTCATGGGTCAATTTTCAAATTTTCTTCTATCTCATGAATTGCTATTGGGTTGTCGGTACTTCTTGAAGCAACTAACTCCTGTTCCTATTTCTTGTTTCTAATATGCAGGAGAATCTTTTTGCTAGCATGGTGGGTAAGGCCAGAGTACTCATTTCCTAGCTGTTCAGTTTTAGTTGCCACCAGCTCACACCTGCCTCCTTCTCTAGAGAACTGCCTTCAGTCATGTAAGAGCTTCCTCACCTAAAATGTGATGCCCTCTTGCAGCCACTTAGAGACCAATACTAAATGGGATGCAGACTACAGTTCCCCTAAATATGTTGAAAATCATATGTGATAGTGTTTGGAAGGTGATTTGGTCATGACAATGGAGCCTTCATGAATGAGTTCATGTCTCTATAAAACAGACCCCAGAGAGCTCCCTTGTTTCATCTAACATATGAAGACGCAATGAGAAGAAGGTTGTCTAGGAACCAGGAAGTGAGTCCTCATCGGACACTGAATCTGCCAGTACCGTGATCTTGGACTTCCTCTCGGGTCCAAGGCTAATGATTATGTCACGTGCTAACAGAAGAGTTATTTGAGAATACCTTGCAAATAAATATGGAAAGATAAATTTCTCCTGTCCTTTGGAGCAAGAGTTCTATCTCACACCAAACATATCATCAATATACATTACTATTCAATGAATTATCTTGATGTAAGTACCCTAGTCATAAAATATCACACATGTAAAAGAAAGATTTCTGGCCAGAAAGAGTTCATATTTTTATAGAGCTCAAAAGATAAAGTGCTTACGTAAGTCAATAAAAATATAAACTCTAGATCTTTCCCTGAAATATTTTTTTCTGTATTAGTTTCAACTTATAAACAGCTGAGTTACATAATTATTCTTTTATCAAACTCTTCTTCTGAGGGGTGATTAATCATGTCTCATCTTGTTTTTCAGATTTCTGCATATGGATGTTTTTAGCAGAACACATTTAAAGTTTAGAGGTCATAATAGGTAACAGATTTCTTTGTTTTCAAATCAGCAAAAATTTACCATAATGTCACTTCAGCATTTTAATATCAGCAGACTCCTTCTTTATAATCCAAAAAAGTAATCTGTGTTAAGACAATCCCAACAGGCAATTTTTATTGATTTTCTTACAGAGATTCAGGATGAGGCGAAAAACAATACACATGTACATAAAAATGATAGATACGTTTTCTCATTTATATCAACCTAAAATGCCAGTATCACTATTTTGTAAGCCCCAAATGATTCTATGTATCATCATGCAGACAATTTAGCTTCCAAAACACCTAAGGACTTTAATACAAAAACTTCAGGTAGCTTGCATAGATCTCTCAGGATATATATACGTGAAATTTCCCACTCCCATAAAAGTTTAACACTAGTGTATAAATAATTCTATTTGAATATCACTGAAGAGGTGTCTATATTTTTGTGTTATTTCAGTGTTCTTATTCCATAAAGCTAATATCAATGAAGATTATCTCCATTGGACTTGAGGAAGCACTGATATCACAAACAAACTAAACATTAAGACAAAGCATGGCTCATCTATTAATGGTGTATATATGTAAATCTGAAAAGTAAAATTTTAGACAAATGGCTAATAATTTAATTGTCACAGATACTATTTATAAAACTTTTACCCCAATATATCTCATTTTGTTATCTATGAAACAGAAACTTTTGGGTACAAATGATATTTTTACTTCAAAGATCCATTTCACTTTGCCTATGTAAAGGGAACATAAAAAAGAAACTGTACAGATTTTAGTTACCACTTGCTATAACCCAATAGTTTTCAAATTTTAATTATCAGTGAAATGCTTCTTCATGTAAAATTTACATGAAATCCTAATATTTAAAACTGAGCTATTCTGTGATATGTAGTTAAGAGGCATTGAGCTTCTCTATCTTAATACTCCTAATCTACCTCAAAGCACATTGCTGAGTTGCCTCTCAGGAATCCTAGCTTAGTCTGTAGGGAAGACTGCTTTAAAAACAATGCTGCCTTATTAAAAGTTATCTATATCTGGGGCACCTGGGTGGCTCAGTCAGTTAAGCATCTGCCTTCAGCTCAGGTCACGATCCCGGAGTCCAGAGATCAAGCCCCTCATCGGGCTCCTGCTCAGCAGGGGGTCTGCTTCCCCCTCTCCCTCTGTTCCTCCTCACCCACCATGTGTACTCTCTTTCTCCTTCTCTCAAATAAATAAATAAAATCTTAAAAAATAAATATTATCTATATCTATCACTTATAAGTTGTCTCAAATTGCCATGAGTAGTTTAACCCAAGACTGATCAAAAGATATTCCACAGGCCAAATTCAGCCCATGTCCTATTTTCATAAATAAGGTTTTTTGAAACACAATCATGCTTATTTCTTTACATAATGTTCATCACTGTATTTGTGTTATAATGCAGTGTTGAGCAATTTCAACAACAACCAGATATCTGACTCATAAATCCTAAAATATATACTCTCTGGTCCTTTACAGTAAAAGTTTATCTTCCTTGATTTAATTTCTTATCTAAGACTCCTATATTACTTTCTATTATCCTTTTAAATAAAAATTTCATGCTTCATTCATGCTAGTACATTACACATTTTGTTTGACAGCTTTTCATACTTTACATTATCATTTCATGGATAGTGTTTTTGATACTGGTTGATTCACTGTAAACAGTTGTGGTTTTGATCATTTGTATTTTCAAATTGTGGTAAGTGATAGAAAAAGCAAAAAGATGTAAATAATTCTTCCCCAGGTTCATACAACTCCCAAAGAATTTACCTGACGTAAATACTGAACATATATCAAAAAAGCAGACTGGGAAAATACTATCATGAGCTTCAAGCTCAGCTCTACCACTATTTAATTGGAAAACAAAAAAAAAAAAGTAATTTCACTTCCCTGTGTAAGTGCCAGTAGGACTTCTCACATGGCTGAAAAAGAGGCCCATGAAGGTCACTATGGTCACGGTACAGAATAGTACTCTTCACATGCAAACCACTCCAGTTATGTCTCAGGACGTCATGGCAGAAGGTGTACACCACGTAACACTGCCTCCTAAAAGAGGCATCCTGGGCTGGACATATCTAGCATGGATGCTAAGTGACCTGAAGAAAGAAATCCCTGAGTCCTCTGAAATATCACGTAAGACACTGTGTATGAGTGTGTATCAAGGAAAAGCAATCACAGATTTCATTAGGACCTCAAAGGAAGCAGCGACGGAAGAAGCTTCAGGAGCACTGCTCCAGTGCTGGCACCCGTGGGATCATTCCATCCTTATAGCATGGCTTTCTTTTTGTATGTCAACCACACCAGTTTTCACGGACTCGAAGAGCCAATTCACGATCACAAGACTAATGACGATTTGTTAACACATCAGCAAATGTTCTCCAAATAAGAGAAAAATTGTTTGGTAACTACTTCTTGGTAAACTCCATCCCTGTTTGAATTCTTGTGGGCATTTTAAAGTTAACATGTCCAAAAGTAACTTCTAATCCCTCTTGTTCCCCTAGGATCTTGCCCATCTCTGTTAATAGCAACTTCATCCTTCTAGAGTCTAAAAACAGAAAACCCTGAAGTCATTGTTAATTCCTCTCTTTCTCACATGTCACGTTATGGCAAAAATGATCTCAAATCACATCCAAAATTAGGTGTACCAGGCTGGCTCAGTTGGTAGAACATGTGACTCTTGATCTTGGGGTTGTAGGTTCGAGATCCAGCTGGGTGTAGAGTTTACTTAAAAATAAAATTTAAGGGGCGCCTGGGTGGCTCAGTGGGTTAAAGCCTCTGCCTTCGGCTCAGGTCATGATCCCAGGGTCCTGGGATCGAGCCCCACATCGGGCTCTCTGCTCAGCGGGGAGCCTGCTTCCTCCTCTCTCTCTGCCTGCCTCTCCGCCTACTTGTGATCTCTGTCAAATAAATAAATAAAATCTTTAAAAAAAAAATAAAAATAAAAAATAAAATTTAAAAAAAAAATCACATCCCCACATGGACTACATCTCACCCATAACCACTGCTGTCACCCTTATTCAAGCCACCAGTATCTCCCCTGGGCTTAATTTGGGAGCCTTTTATCTCATAGCTTCTATCCTTTATTCCTTATAGGTAATCCTTACTCCTCTGTGGATTTGACCTTTATTCTCTATGCAGAATTCTATACACCATAACTTACTACTTACACCAAAAATTTAAGAACAAAACAAAAGGGAACATAATCTCAGAAGTCCCTCCTGTCAGAACTCTCAGAGCACATTTATCTCTATTTCTTAGGATGCTTAGAACTTTCCATTACAAGAATACTGTGGCTGTGCTGCACAGAGAGATGTCTAATGCATTTCAGATGTGAAGATGTCAACTTAGGGGAAGGAAAAGAGTGTAAGACATCTAAGGTATCCACAACAAAATGAAGATACCACAAAAGATTATGAATATGCCATGAGAGTGATGGGTAAAAGGAAAGGTATGTGAGAATGCTGAAAATCAAGGGAGGAAAGGGTCATATGTGGAGGAGAGCAGAAAGGGTCTAGTGTTGCAAAGAGGATGAAGGATAAAGACAGCAAAATCCACTGTTTCTTTTTTTCTCTTAAATTTAACATGTTCGGGGCACCTGGGTGGCTCAGTGGGTTAAAGCCTCTGCCTTCGGCTCAGGTCATGATCCCAGGGTCCTCGGATCCAGCCCCACATCAGGCTCTCTGCTCAGCGGGGAGCCTGCTTCCCCCACCCCCACCCGCCTGCCTCTCTGCCTGCTCATGATCTCTGTCAATAAATAAACAAAATCTTAAAAAAAATTAACATGTTCAAAACTAACTCCTAATACTGAATACTCCTAATACTGAATACTGGAGGGAGATTCAAAGGAAAGAACTGACTTGAGAAATAAGAGGAAGAAAAATTGAAAAGGCTATCCCAAACTACTTTTTCAGGAAATACAGTAGCAAAAGGATAGGCCAGTGCATGTGAGCACTACAAGATCAAGGGAAGTTCTTCAGGGCTGATGAAGACTTCTGTAGTGTTTGTGGTGGGTGAGAAAGAACCTGATGATGGGGATGGAAGGAAGGAGGGCATGCTGGGAAAAAACAAGGACAGAGAAAGGAAGGTAAAAGACTAAGTGATGAGAGAGACTGACTAGGGCTTTGGGAACTCTTTGCACCAGGGATGGGGAAAGGCTAGAAGTGACCGAAGTATAGACCCTGCACACTAAAGGGAATGTGTGTCACTAAAAAATAAGAAAGAACTGACCAAGACAGAAGCGGGGTTTAACTTAGGATACATCAGGCTCCCAAAGAAATTTTAGTTAACTGAAAGCATTCATCAAGATCTGACTGGCTGACATAGTCAAGGGAGATATCTACCAGTTTATCTACTCTTTTTATCTGGAGAACAAATCTGAAGTAAAATAAACTTTAAACGGAAAGTTGCCACATAAAGGCATAAGGGAGGAGTTAAGATGGCAGAGTAGTCAGGGATCCTAGGCTTGCCTGGTCCCTCGAACACAGCTAGAGCAACATCAAATCATTTTGAACAACTAGAAAATCGATCTGAGGACGAAGAAAACAATCTGCATGACTGGAGGGAGAGAATGTGGCAGATGCGTGGTTCAGAGCCGTGAACTGGGAGAGAGAAAAGTTATGGTGCCGCAAAAGGTAGGGAGTGATTTTCATGGACTGAAGTCAGGGAGAGAGGGAGAGAACAGGAGGAAGATCAATGCGCAGGGCTTGTTCAACATGCTGTGGTGAGAGGATCCCCTCGGTTGCCCTGGGTGAGACCGTGCCCCCCTCTTTTTTTTTAACATTTTATTTATTTATTTGAGAGAGAGCACAAGCAGAAGGAAGGGGCAGAGGGAGAAGCTGATACCCCACTGAGTAGGGAGCCTGCTGCAGGACTCGATCCCAGGACTCTGGGATCATGACCTGAGCTGAAAGCCGCCTCTTAATAACCAACTGAGCCACCCAGGCGTCCTGATCACACCACTTCCTGGAATACATTTGGAAGAGGGTATATTGCCTCTCCAAGGACAAAAGGCCTGCTGGGAGCCTTTGAGGACCCATTCAACAGCAGGGTACAAAGGCACACATGGAGGGCGGATAACCTGGTCCCAGCTTTTCACTTATCATCACAATATACCTAAGCACTGTGTTTGAGCATCATGGGACTGCTTTTCTGGAACAGAACAGTGCCAGGTGCAGCATTGTGAGGCTTTCCTCTGGAGCAGGCAAGTGGGTCCATGGCTTGTTGCACCCTTTAAGATTTGGAGTTTTGAATCCCAGCCACTGGCCAGAGATAAAACACAGGAGAACTGTGGTGCCACCCATGCCAACAGCCTGGGAATGGACAGGTTGAGGGCAGAGGTCTGATAAAAATCTAGGACACAGGAGGGGAGACTATTCCCTTTCCTGTGAGGGTCTCCTGAACAGCAGCAGCCACAGGTTCCCCTCCCCAGGGATGAGAGGGTGGAATGATGCCATCCTCCAACCCCCACCCCTCATTAGCACAGTTAGACTTCAGAGAGAAACACAGCAGCTCCAGTGGAGGCTGGAGTTTCTTATACCAAACTCTGTACCTTCTGCGCCCAGCAGGGGCATCTTTACCAGGGCAGGTCTGACTGTAAGCCTGCACAGTGCACCTCTCTCCCAGAGGACCAACACAGGCCCCCTGCATGTACCAAGTCTACCCATCATAGAGTGTTCTAAAGCATCAGCTGCAGTTCTGGTGAAAATAGGACCAGGATTTCTTTTAATTTTTATCTTTTTTTTTTTCTTTTTTCTTTGGTATCAGATTAGTTTTTTGTTCGTCCCTTTGCTTTTGTTGTTCCCTTTCCTGTTCTCTTTTCTTAGATCTGGACTTTTTAAAAAAAATCAGTCTTATCTTAACAAGCAAATCAAAGCACACCTAGTTAAAGGTCCAAACAATTCTCAATGCAAGCAAGGAGGAACTCTGTAGGGGACTGCCCTGTGGGAAAGAGCAGTCAAAACACAACAGTAGGGTATGCACAGCATATACCAGAAATACTTCCTGAGGAGCCAGGCCCTGGACAGTATATAACCCCTTCTTAATATAGTATTACTCTCAAGAGCAGGAAACATAACAAGCTTTCATAATACGCAAAAGACAGAAACCTAGACATAATAACAAGATGGAGGAATTCTCCCTAAAAGACAGATCAAGAGGAAATCACAGCCAGGATTTGTTTAAAACAGATATAAGCAGTATATCTGAACAAGAATTTAAGTCAACAGTCATAGGAATACTAGCTGGGCTTGAAAGAAGCATAGAAGACACCAGAGGAACCCTGGCTGCAGATATAAAAGATCTAAAAACTAGTCATGTGGGGGGGAAAAATGCTATAACTGAGAAGCAAAACCGACTGGATGTAATCACAATGAGGACAAAGAAGTAGAGGATCAAATAGGTGATACAGAAGATAAATTTATGGAAATTAATGAGTCTGAAAAGAGGGAAAGAAAACCAATAGATCTTGAATATAGACTTAGGGCATTCAGCAATTCCACAAAGCACAATAGTATATGTATTGTAGGTGTCCCAGATCAAGCCCAAGAGGCACAGAGAACTCCCCTCAAAATCAACAAAAACATGTCAACATGACAACATGTCACAGTGAAACCTACAAAATACCAAGATAAAGAGAGAATTCAGAAAGCACCTACAGGAAAAAGGTCTTTAACCTGCAAGGGTAGACACATAAGACTGGCAGCAGACCTGTCCACAGTGACTTAGCAGACCAGAAAGGAGTGGCATGATGTATTCAACCACTAAATGGGAGAAATATGCAGCCAAGAATACTTTATCCAGCAAGTCTGTCATTCAGAATAGGAGAAATAAAGAGTTTCCCAGACAAGTAAAAATTAAAGGAGTTTGAAAAACTAAATCAGCTCTGCAAGAAATATTAAAGGGGACCCTTTGAGTGGCAAAGAGAGACCAAAAGAAACAAAGACTAGAAAAGAACAGAGACAATGTATAGGAACAGCAACTTTACAGGTAATACAATGGCACTAAACTCATATCCACCAATAATTACTCTGAAAGTAATGGACCAATCAAAAGATAGAGGGTATCAGAGTGAATAAAAAACAAGACCCACTGATACACTGCCAACAAGAGATTCACTTCAGACCTCATGAAGTCACCTCCAGATTGAAAGTGAGGCAGTGGAGAACCCTCTGTCATGCTAATAGACATCAAAAGAGAAAGCTGGAGTAGCCATACTTATATCAGACAAACTAGTATTTTAAACCAAAGACTGATTTAATAAGAGATGTAATAAGAGATGAAGAAGGGTACAACATCATAATAAAGGGATCTATCCAACAAGAAGATCTAAAACTTGTGAATATTTATGCCCCCAACTTGGGAACAGCCACATACATAAATCGACTAATAACAAACTTAAAGAAACACATTGATAATAATACAATAATAGTAGGGGACTTTAACACCCCATTCACAGCAGTGGACAGACCATCAAAGCAGATCAACAAGGAAACAAGGCTATGAATGACACACTGAACCAGATGGACTTAACAAACATATTCAGAGCATTTCATCCTAGAGCAGGAAAATATACATTCTTTTCAAGTGCACACAGAATAATCCCCAGAAAAGATCACATACTGGGTCACAAATCAAGCCTCAATAAGTAGAAAAAGACTGTGATCATACCATGCGTATTATCAGACCACAATGCTTTGAAAGTTAAAGTCAACCACAAGAAATAATTTGGAAAAAACACAAATATATGGAGGTTAAAGAACATCCTCCTACTAAAGAATGAATGGGTTAACTAGGAAATTAAAGAAAAAAAAAAAAATACATGGAAGCAAATAAAAATGAAAACATGACAGTCCGAAATCTTTGCGATGCAGCAAAGGCAGTCATAAGAGAGAAGTATATAGCAATGCAGGCCTTCCTCAAGAAGAAAATCTCAATTATACAATCTAACCCTACACCTAAAGGATCTGAAAGAAGAACAGCAAATAAAGCCTAAAACCGGCAGAAGGGAAATAATTACGATCAGAGCAGAAATAAATGATATAGAATGTTTTTAAAAGTAGATCAACAAAACTTGGAGCTGATTCTTTGAAAAATTAATTGGTAAACCCCTAGCCAGACTTATCAAAAAGAAAAGAGAAAGGACCCAAATTAATAAAATCATGAATGAAAGAGTGGAGATCACAACTAACCCTGCAGAAATACAAACAATTATAAGAGAATATTATGAAAAATTATATGCCAACAAATTAGGCAATCTGGAAGAAATGGATAATTCCTAGAAACATATAAACTACCAAAACTGAAACAGGAAGAAATAAAAAGTTTGAACAGACCCAGAACCAGCAAAGAAATTGAATCAGTAATCAAACATCTCCCAACAAACAAGAGTCTAGGGCTGGATGACTTCCCAGGGGAATTCCACCAAACATTTAAAGAATAGATACCTATTCTTCTGACACTGTTCCAAAAATGGAAAGGGAAGGGAAACTTCCAAACTCTATGAGGTCAACATTATCTTAACTCCAAACCAGACAAAAACCCCACTAAATAGGAGAATTACAGACCAATATCCCTGGTGAACATGGATCCAAAAATTCTCACCAAGATACTAGCTAACTGAGTCTAACAGTACATTAAAAGGATTATTCACCATGATCAAGTGGGATTTATTCCTGGGCTGCACGGGTGGTTCAATATCCACAAATCAAACAATGTAATAAACCACATTAATAAAAGAAAAGGTAAGAACCATGTGATCTTTTCAAAAGATGCAGAAAAAGCATCTGACAAAATACAGCATCCTTTCTTAATAAAAAACCCTCAAGAAAGTAGGGATAGAAGGAACACATCTCACTATCATAAAGGCCATATACAAAATACCCACATCTAATATCATCCTCAATGGGGAAAAACTGTGAACTTTTCCTCTAAGGTCAGGAACATGACATGGATGTCCACTCTCACCACTGTTCAACATAGGACTGAAGTCCTAGCCTTAGTAATGGAACAACAAAAAGAAATAAAAGACATCTAAATTGGCAAGGAAAAAGTCAAATATTCACTCTTTGTAAATGACTTGATTCTCTACGTAGAAAACCCAAAAGAGTCCATCAAAAATTGCTAGAAATAATGCACAAATTCAGGAAAGTTACAGGATATAAAATCAAGGTACAGAAGTCTGTTGCATTTCTACACACCAGTAAGGAAGTAGCACAGACAGAAATCAAGGAATCAATCCCATTTACAATTGCACAATAAGATAGCTAGAAATAAATCTAACTAAAGAGGTAAAAGACCTACACACTGAAAACTACAGAACACTTATGAAAGAAATTGAAGAGGACAGAAAGAAATGGAAAAACACTCCATGCTCATGGATTAGAAGAACAAATATTGTTAAAATTTTCTAAAATACAGAATGTCTATACTACCCAAAACAATCTACACATTCAAAGCAATCCCTATAAAAATAAGATCAGGATTTTTCACAGATCTGGAACAAACAATATTAAAATTTGTATGGAACCAGAAAAGACCCTGAATAGCCAAAGTAATATTGAAAATGAAAAGCAAAACGCTGGCATCACAATCTCAGACTTCAAGCTGTATTACAAAGCTGTAATCAGCAAGTCAGTATGGTACTGACACAAAAGCAGACACACAGATCAATGGAACAGAATAGAGAACACAGAAATGGATCCATAACTGTATGGCTAACTAATCTTTGACAAAGCGGGAAAGAATATCCAATGGAAAAAAGACAATCTCTTCACCCAATGGTGCTGAGAAAACTGGACAGTAACATGCAGAAGAATGATACTGGACCTCTTTCTTACACCATAAACAAAAATAAATTCAAAATGGATGGAAGGCCTAAAAATAAGACAGGAAAGCATCAAAATCCTACAGGAGAAAACAGACAGCAACCTCTCTGACCTGGCAATTTCTTATTAGACACCTTTCTGGAGGCAAGGGAAACAAAAGCAAAAATGAGCTACTGGGACAAAATCATGATAAAAAGCTCCTATACAATGAAGGAAACAATCAATAAAACTAAAAGGTAATGGGTAGAATGGGAGAAGATTTTTGCAATGACATATCTGATAAAGGATTAGTATCTAAAGTATATAAAGAACATATATAACTCAACACCAAATAAACAAACAATCCAATTAAAAAATGGGCAGAAGACAGACAATTCTCCAAAGACATACAGATAGCTAAAAGCCACATGAAAATATGCTTAACATCATTCAGCATTAGGAAAATACAAATCAAAACCACAATGAGATGCTACCTTACACTTGTCAAAATGGCTAAAATTAACAACTCAGAAAACAAGAGATGCTGGTGAGGATGCAGAGGAAGGGGACTTTTGCACTGCTGGTCGGAACAGAAACTGCTGTGGCCACTCTGGAAAACTGTATGGAGGTTCCTCAAAAAGTTAAAAATAGGACGACCCTATGGCTCAGCAATTGTCCTACTAGGTATTTATCCAGAGGATACAAAAATGCTGAATCAAAGGGGCACATGTACCCCAATGTTTACAGCAGCATTTCTAACAATAGCCAAATTATGTACAAAGTCCAAATGTCTATCAACTGATGACTGGATAAAGAAGTGCTATATAGAGAATGTGGAATATTACTCAGCCATCAAAAGGAATGAAATCTTGCCATTTGCAACAACATGGATAGAACTAGAGTATATTACGCTAAGAGAAATAAGTCTGCCAGAGAAAGACAAATACACAATTTCACTCGTGTAGAATTTAAGAAATGAAACAGATGGACACAGGGGAAGGGAAGGAAAAATAAAGTAAGATAAAAACAGGAGACAGACTATAAGAGACTCTTAAAAATAGAGAACAAACTGAGGGTTGCAGGAGGAGAGGCAGATGGGGGGGTGGGCTAAACAGGTGATGGACATAAAGGAAGGCACTTGTTGGAATTAGCACTGGGGGTTTCAGTAAGTGATGAATCATTAAATTCTATTCCTGAAACCAATGCTACACATATGTTAACTAATTTGAATTTAAATTTAAAAAAAAATAAAGTGAAATTACCAGATAAAATATAGGATGCTCAGTTATATCTGAATTTCAGATAAACAGTGAATAATATTTTAGTATAAATATGACCTATACAATATATAAGACATATTTATACTAAAAAAATTACTCATTATTTACCTGAAATTCAAATGTAACTGGGACCCTTGGTTTTTGTTTTATTTTGTTTGCTAACTCTGGTGAGGCTATTTCAATAAGATATAGGCTATTCTGAGTAACAGCAGCATGTGGAAAATAGAAAAATGTAGCCAAAAGAAAACAGAAAATGCACTGGATCCTGACTAGATAAAGGAACTAAGATAGTGTTAAGGGAGCAATAAAGAAGAATAAAATGAAAACAATTTTTTAAAAGTTTCCTTGGAGAAATAAAATATGTCCACTTAAATATTAACTAATAATGCAAGGCAGTGAAAAAAGTGTCTGAATGAACAGTATAGAGATTAGTGGATCAGAAAAAGGATGAATCAGTTTCATTTAGCACAGAGAAAACAAAGTTAAGCTAAGCCTTAAAAGAAAGACAGGTCCTTGTAGAACTCTCATACTCCAAAGGATAGAAAAAAGAGTGGCAAGAGAACAAAACTAAAAAAGAATGGCAGAGAGAGTAACAAAACTGAGTGGAAGGGGAATAAAAAATGAGAAGCTTTGGATGTATAT
Source organism: Enhydra lutris kenyoni (assembly GCF_002288905.1). Taxonomy (NCBI): domain Eukaryota; kingdom Metazoa; phylum Chordata; class Mammalia; order Carnivora; family Mustelidae; genus Enhydra; species Enhydra lutris. The sequence continues at coordinate 10,714,583 of NW_019154105.1, forward strand.
TTCTTCCAGCACTGGCATAAAACAAGAGGTAAAGCATTAGAAAAGGAGAGGAGAAAAGATGCTGATTCAGGGACATACAACACTTCATTCACTTATCCAGTAAGTCCTTTCTTCAAAATTTACTGGATATTCACCAGGTGGAGAAACTAACAGTGAGTGGACCAGGTGAGCCAAAACAGACTGACTGTGCAAATGCATAGTTTAAAAAAAAAAAAAGTTATAAGAGAAATGGGACCAAGTTGCTGAGGATCATAATTGTGGTCAATCTCATGAAAAAGAAGTATCAACCTGTTTTTCTGGATCTCATTTTCTAGAGAATTATTCTGTTAACACTGAATGGATTTGTTTGTAAATCTTAAAAATCCAAGGTATACTGAAGGATGAATTTTAAAATTTAAAATTCTATAGCATCCTCCCAATGACAAAAGTGGGAGATACATATGTGAGAGAGGATGAGCAAAATGTTCATTGAAGCTAAGTGATGTGTATGTGGGGGTTCGTTGTACTATTCTCTGTACTTGACTGCATGTTTTAAACTTCCCATAATGTTTTTAAAAGTAGGAACATGTGATATTCAAGGGGATTTAAGGACAAAATGGCACTTAACTTTCTCAGTGAGAGAAAATCACAAAGATGTTATGCACAAGAAGATTAATAAGACATTCTATTTCCTATGAAAATGACTGTTAACTCCTAAAATCACCCTGAACGTACATCAAATCAAAGCCCTTTTGCTTCCATGTCTGACTGCCAAGCAGAATTTATGAAACTATAATAGTTCTTAGTTCTATGATTAACAGCATTTCCATGTAGACATGATATGCTTCACTGCACAACATAATAAGCAAAAAAATAAAATAATAAAATAAATAAAAATGAAAGATCCCCTATTGCTCTCCTTAGGTATACTGCTCAACTGGTAAAGTATGGGCCTTTTAAAATATATACAAACGAAGGTAATGCTACAAATAAAAGTCTCAAGGTTAAGTGGTTAATGTACTCCAGGGGTTCTTCCCTGCAGTAAGTAGGCCAGATTTACAGTAATCTGCAATCTTACTTTATGAACTAAAGGATACATTTGAGCTGCAATTTTCTCTAGCTGTATGTGTTGTTGTGAAATATCAAAACTAACTGGTGACTCTACTTTGATTAAAACATAGACTGTAGAATGAAAATAGACCACTTTCTCATAACATACACCAAAATCAATTCAAAATGGATTAAAGACCCCAGTGTAAGAGAAAACCATCAAAATCCTAGAAGAGAACACAGGTTGTAACCTCTTTGACATCATCCACAGCCACTGCTTTCTACATATGTCTCCTGAGGTGGGCGAAACAAAAGCGAAAATAAACTTCTGGGACCTCATCAAGATAAAAAGTTTCTGCAGAGTGAAGGAAACAACAAAACTAAAAGGTAGCCTACCGAATGGGAGAAGATACTTGCAAATGACACACCTGATAAAGGGTTAGTATTCAAAATCTATAAAGAACTTACCAAACTCAACACCCAAAAGACAATCCAATAAAAAAGAGGCAGAAGACATGAATATACATTTTTCCAAAGAAGACATACAGATGGCTAACAGACACCATGAAAAGATGCTCAATATCCCTCACCATTGGGGAAATATGAATCAAAACTACCATGAGATATCATCTCAGACCTGTCAGAATGGCTAAAATTCACAGCTCAGGAAACAACAAATGCTGGTGAGGATGTGGAGAAAGGGGGACCCCTCCTACACTGTAGGAATGCAAGATGGTACAGCCACTCTAAAAAACAGTATGGCGGTTCCTCAAAAAAGTTAAAAATAGAACTATCCTACAATTCAGCAACATACAATTAGGTATTTACCTGAAGAATACAAAAATACTAATTCAAAGGGATACATGCACCCCAATATTTATAGCAGCATTATCTACAATAGCTAAATTATGGAAACAAGTATCCACTGACTGATGAATGGACAAGGAAGCTGTGCTATATATAAATGTGTGTGTGTGTGTGTGTGTGTGTGTGCACGTGCACACTGTGGAATAGCACTCAGCCATCAAAAAGAATAAAATATTGCACTTACATAATCTCACCAAACAAACTGAGGTTTGCTGGGGGGTGGGGGGGGGAGAAGGGATGGGGGGGTGGGGTTATGGACATTGGGAAAGATATGTGCTATGGTGAGTGCTGTGAAGTGTGTAAACCTGGTGATTCACAGACCTGTACCCCTGAGGCTAATAATACATTATATGTTAATAAAAAAAATCTTTAATTAAAAAAAATGTTGCACTTACAACAACATGGATGGAGCTAGAGAGTGTTATACTAAGTGAAATTTTAACAGTCATAGAAAGACAAATACCATACAATTTCACTCATATGTGGAATTTAAGAAACAAAACAAATGAGCAAAGGGGGTAAAAAAAGGGAAAGGGAAAGCAAGGAATTAACTCTTAACTATAGAGAACAAACTGATGGTCACCAGAAGGGAGGAAGATAGGGATTAAGGAGCTCACTTGTTGTGATGAGTACCGGGCATTGCATGGAAGTGTTGAATCACTATACTATACACCTGGAACTAATATTACACTGTATGTTAATTAACTGGAGTTTAAATAAAAACTTTAAAAAAAAAGGCCACTTCTAACCTCTCCAACAAGTTGGATAAGGTATAAAATCATAGTTTCTAAAAATCTACCAGAGAGATAAGGATATAGAGAAACTTAAATAAACTCTAAAAAATTACAAGACCTTCATGGGAGAGAAGAACTCCATGGCTGCCTTGTGCATGCCAGAGCAGCACATGGAAGATAAAGCCTCTGCAGATGGAGGTATGGACAAATAAGTCAAATCTTCAATGAGTTTTTAATGGCTGCATGTAGACTGGGGTGACAGATCAGAAGTCCAAGGAGCCCTAGGCATTTAGACTCAGCCTGCATCCATCCACCAAACTTTCTCACGGTCTTGCCAAGTGCACAGGTCATATACAAAAGGTGGGAGGTTTGACAGGAAAGTTGAGAGAAATCCCCCCTTAGATACAGAGCCCCTACCAAATGTAAGAAAGTCACTTTGCTAAGATGGGAAGCAGGGCAGGAGAGTGGAGGAAAACCCCTCTGAGGCATTCAGGCACTCCTTTATAAGGCATCTGCCCTCTGAAGGCTGGGACAGAGTAGCTGGGCAAAGAAAGATCTCCCATGGCTCAGAAGCTGAGGCATAACATAAGACAAAGAGCATTCCCCATCGGATTTCCTGGGAGAATGACAATGTTCTATACATGCCCTGTTTTGGGTGATGATTACATGAGTCTATAAAATGTCAAAACTCATCACAATGACCATGTAAGAACTGTGTGTTTTAAAGTGCATCTCAAATTTAATAATTTTTTAAAAAAAGAATCTAATATGAAAAACAAAAGGCAACTAATCTATTTAATCACTTCCTTAGAAAAGCTTTGATGTTGTGAAATCTGGTCTCTCCCTCTGAGAGCTGCTAAGTTGAAGCCAGCAGATCCTAAGACTCACTGTATCCATATAGTGTGGAAAAGCTGTGGCTGGTCTCAAAGTTTTAGAAGGACCTTTCAAAGAATGCTGTTTGCAGGCTGAAAGGGTATGCCTACCTATAAGTCTACAGGAAAACTGACGAAGGTGAGAAGCATTAAAAACACAGTGAATCCAACAATGAATGGAAATAATGGAAAACCTGTCTTTTTTATCTTGAGGGATGGTTATTCTAGAGTTCCAGGCAGTCTAAATGCTCTAGTGCCTATTTTTCCTGAAAACACACTGCTACTATGAAGAAAAAAAGTTGTCTTCGTGTTAATGAAGCTGAAGAGAAAAAGCCTTCCTTCATCTGACAGGATGTTCTCAGAACCTTGTGAGACGGAGGCTTGCTGGTGCCCCAGGGCTGCATGTCACTTTTCCAGCACTTTCTTTCATAATCTAATTATGGCTGAATAAAAGAAAGAAATTAAATCCTTGATGACTCTGTGTCCCAGGAAAGACTGAGGGTAGCAGAGCTAGCATGGTCGAACACAGAGAGGGCCCAGTTGCCTGTCAGAACAGAGACATTTAATTTATTTTCTCCACAGACCTGACTTACGGTGGCAACATGGCCTAATGGAATGATAAAAATACCCAAACAGAATAATTATAGTATCTAACTTGCTTGAGAAATAAGTATGTGCCAGTCACCATGCTAAGTCCCAGACTTCTGCAGAGCCAGTGAGATAAAGTACTATTCTCATCGCCACTTCACAAATGGGAAACTGGGCAGCTACCAAAACCTGTTAAGTAGTGGATCCCTAAGTTTGAAACCGGGCATGAGAACTCAGTATCTGTAAGTCCTTCTACATGAAACACTACTCTGCTTCCCCAAATAATGGAAAGAGGCAGATTTTGGAGTCAGAAAGACCTGAGTTCAAATCATGATTTTACAGATACTGATGATACAGCTTTTGGAAGAACAGTTAACCTTTCTAAGCTTCAATTCCATTCATAGGACACAGGTAACATCACAAAATAGATGGACATAGGGGAAGAGAAGGAAAAATAAAATCAGATAAAAATTGAGAAGGAGACAAACCATAAGAGACTCTTAATTATGGAAAACAAACTGAGGGTTGCTGGAGGGGAGAGGGTGGGGGAATGGGGTAATTGGGTGATGGAGAGTAAGGAGAGTACATGATGGAATGAGCACTGGGTGTTATGTAAGACTGATGAATCACTAAATTCTACCCTTGAAACTGATAATATACTATATTTAACTAAACTGAATTTTTAAAAAAAATTTTAAATACAGGTAACATAATAACTCAAAAGTTATTCTTAGGATTTTAGACAATGTGAGGAGCCTGGCCCTTAGTAGGTGCTCAACAAATGGCAGTTATTACTGGTGATCATAAATCATATTACCACTTTAAAACTAGTTTCTGGATCACATATATACATAAATTGTGTGTGTGTGTTTATGTGTGTGTGTATCCAAGCAAAGCATACCTAAAGGCATTAATATGGATAGAAAAGGAGAAATGATGGACAGAATAGAAGTTGTTCTTCAGAATTACACACATACATATGCACACACACATTTTCCTACTTTCTTCTCTAGAGGTGCCAAGCATAGCAACTTAACATTTTAATTAAGGTGTGTGACTGATACACACGAGGGGACTATTGTCCTGGAGTACAGAACATGCGTAAGAACTGAAATTGTAAACATTTCCATCTGCAAACACTGAAGCATCACAGTGTGCTAGAAATATCACTGGTCTTAGAACCACTCGGGCTTCTGTTCAAATCTTTGTTTTAATAATTTACGGCTATGTGACTGAGAGCAAGAAAGGTTATTTACCTTCTAAAGCTTTAGTTTCTCTCATCTATAAAATGAACATAATTATACATGGCAGTTTGTGTTAATGATCATAATATGTGTAAAACACCTGGTCTCTAGTAGATGCCCTGTAAATGGTAGCTAAATTGTAACCATTATTGTTCCTTTATGTCTTCTAGCATAGTCATACTAGAAGTCAATCACAATTTCCATTTGTTTTCCATAAATTTTATACTGACATCTTATAACTATATACCAATTGCTAGAGTCACACCAGAATTTGCCCAAAGACAGGTCTTAAAAATTCATTGATTTTAAAGCTTTCCTTGATTAGTTACAAAAGGAATTAAGTTAGAAATAATCACTTTTTAAGTCAGTGGAAGTGTTTTATTGATTTTTAATTGCAAATTAACTTATGGTTTTAATTATATATATTTTAAATTTTTAACTAGACTTTAAGTTAAATTATTTCAAGTCTGGAAGGAACTATTTTCCTCTGTATTTTAATCAAGTTCTTTTAGGCACTTGGCTGGCTGGCTCAAAGACTGAAAAAAAAGAGGCACAGTTTGGAGAAAATCAGGGAGAACTTTAACAGTAAGGAAAGAAGTCAAGAGAGCCACAAAACATGAAAACAAGAGAGAAATAGGGTCAAGTGAGAGTTGTCCAGGAAAGATACAAAACATCATCTTTGAAAGGGTGTTGTGGGCACTCATTACATAATACCCGCAGAAGTGTTCTGGTCTCCTGAGAGATGGGCGCTCTCTCAATACAAGGTATTATGGTTTCTATCTTTATAACGGAGAGATTGATATTCTTTGGTAAGACTCCATATCCAGTGTAGAAGCAACACAATTAGAAGCCTGAAATAGCACTTCTCCCTTGTTCTCCAACACAAAAGTCTCCCTCCAGTGTGTGACCTTCCATGCAAAACAGCTCATTTTTAAAGCTTGGTTCCAGTCTTTTAAAGGTCCTTGGTTACAAGCCATGGGAAAGGATATCATGTGACAGAAGCACAGTCCTTTCTAAGTGACAGGGGAAATGTCCTTAGTGAGGAGAACACAACACCATTTGATAGTCAGAAGAATTCTTAATCGTACTAGAAACAGAGAGAGGATACCATGCTCTCACGTTGCGACTGCCCTCACTTTCCCCTGTGAAAATACCTCAAGGTGACAATGAATGGATATAGTAGTTAAATTCCTAAGAAGGTTTAAAAAGCATGTTGTAGGGGTAAATGTTCACTTGAGTTAAAACGGAAAAAAAAAAAAAAGCTGACTAAAGCAAGAAAAGTGTTTCTTTCTGTCCCTCCACAATCACTGATTTGTGAAGTTGTATTCAAGCTCAGATTGTGGAAAGGGCAGGAGACATCATGTTATGAATATTATAATTAGAGTATACAATATGCAAATGACTTGAAATATTAAGACACTTACCATGTCAGAAGAAGAAACAGTTGGCAAATCCTCTGGGGCCAATGTAGTGTCATTAGATATTGAGATATTAACTGTAAGAAAAAGACAATTTTTACCATAAAAACAAAATAAAAATGACCTTAATTTTGCAAACTAAGGAGGCATTAAAATGTCTTCAACAATAAAATAAAGCCCAATGAATTTTTCTTTATTGTAACTGTAGTTACCTCTCACCTAAATAAAAATTACCAAAGATATGGACACATCTCTTGTATTTTAATTTGATAAGAAACAATGACAAATATTTAAGAAAATGGTATTGCAATTTGTTTCAGGTTTCAAAAACAGAAAAAGGAAAACACTTCACCATTACTAAAAGGCACTCAATATATTTTGCCTAGTGAAATAAATGGATATTAGTAAGTGAGTAATTTGATCACTGGCTTCATGTAGTCAAATCTCACAAAGTGGCATTTCACTAATTAACTAATTTGGGATTTTTGGAACTTTGGATTGCATATGAGAAAGTGTATCTTTGCAAAATGTGGTAAAACAAAAAATCTTTCAAATACATAATAAATCATATAAATATAATGGGAATAAATATTTATCTAATTTTTAAAAAATTATTTTCATATAATTTGGCATGATTTATAGATTTATTAAGAGTTTACTTTTGGAGGAATCTAATTTATTAAACCAACTCTCCTCTTGGAAATATTTCATTTTTTAAAATCTATGAGTCTAAAATTAAAACAGTATTTAAAAGGAATTCCATAATTAAAACGTGATTTATCAGATAAAGCTTTTTCCTACTACATGAAGTTTTATATGTTATAAAATAATCTGTTACTCAGAGTATAGCTGCAATTTGTGGAGATACTGTAAAATGACACTTAAGTTTTTGTCTCTGAGTGTCATATTTAACATCCAATTTGCTAATTGTTATTTGGTCCCCTTCTGTCTGCCCCCTCCAGCCTCCAAGCCCCCGACTATCCTTTTAGCTTGCCATGTTTTAGGTCCTACCTACATAAGCTCTTAAGAAGAAACAAATAGATTTATTTGACTGTTGAAATTTAGAATATAAGATCCATGAGGAAAGAACAGAAAGGGCGAGTCTTGTTCACGCTTTTCCCCAGAATCTGCCCAGTCTGGCATGTAACCAACAGGAACTCAAAAATATTTATTATTTAACCTTGAAAAAAGGAAAATTCTGCCATTTGCAAAAATATGGATGAGGGCATTACGTTAACTGAAATAAGCCAGACAAAGACAAGTACCATATGGTGTCACTTATAGGTAGAATCTAGAAAATATAATAAAATAAAAAATAAGTACAACTCATAGAAATAGAGTAAAATGGTGGTTGCCAGGGAGTTGGGGGGGGTGGATAGGAAAAAGTTAGTAAAAGGGTACAAAATTTCAGTTATAAGAGGACAAGATCTGAGGATCTAATGTATAACATGGTAACTACAGCTGTTGATACTGTATTACAGTACTGAAATTTGCTGAGCGTAGGCCTTAAGTGTTCATAAAATAAAATAGCATAAAATAAAATAGAATAAAATGTGTGGTGATGGATATATTAATTAAGTTGGTGGCAATCCTTTCCTAATGTATACATATATGAAATCATCATTTTGTACACTTTAAATACATAACAATTTTGTCAATTTTACTTCAATGAAGTTGAAAAAATACTTGTTTACTGTCAATAAATAAGGCTAGAATAGGGGCCAACCATTTAATGACTTGAAACAAAGGAGAGCAGATAAAGACAAAAGAAGTGAGAAAAGGAAAACAAATAAAAGGGAGAAAATATTTAGTTGAGCCCTAGTTTTTCTCAATTTTGGAATCCATTCTGATCTCTGAAGGTTCTGGAATTGTTAAACTCTTCATCTAAAGCTCACTGCTGCTAGGGCATCCCTACTTCCTCAGTAAAACAGACACATGTGCAAACTATTTTCTTTTTTTTTTTTAATTTTATTTTTTATAAACATATAATATATTGTTATCCCCAGGGGTACAGGTCTGTGAATTGCCAGGTTTACACACTTCACAGCACTCGCAAACTATTTTCTTATTCCATTTCATTGCAGGTCATGGAAAGAATCAAAATAGGCTAAAGGATGCTTGACCCAAACAATAAAGCCAAACGTGAATCCATTCCCAGAAGTTAGAAGATGTTAGTAGCTTTTCATGAACAAAACCTAGATTTTTATTATGATTTTGTTTAAAAAAGCCTAAAGTACATTTCATTATTCCATTTGCTCACTTAAAAGCACCTGAAAGCATGTAACAGATATATTTTTATGCCCACTTTATGTTCGCTAGACTCCGAAGCAAGATGTGCCAGGTTTCTTGCCCAGGATTGCAGAGTCAACCAGAAATAGAATCGGTACCAAAATCTCGTTTGGCATTTTTTCTTTTCCTACCCAGCATTTGATTTTTACAGCCACAGAATTCAAGGTGGGATAATACTCTCCAATGTTAGGGGACGTGAATCTCAACTTAGAGCTGAAATGTCTTCTGGTCTGAGCTTTTGAAAGAAAACAGCGTATATGAAATCACAGGCACTATTTAGATGGGGTCTGGGAAGCTGTTCTTCCTGAGCAAGATTCAAGATTCTTTAATGCAATTTTATGAGCTTCCTATCATAAGAGAGTGAAGGTCTTTTTGCAACATACTTCTCTGCATAGAAACAAGGAGTAGGAGTGAGAAAGATATCCAAGCCTCCTTTTTTGTGAAATGAATGACAGATAATAAAGCCACAAGTGAACTAAAATAGGATTCCAATCTGAACTTTCAGTAACTACTTTCAAGTTCTAGATACACATCAATTCTGCTCATCTAAATTCCTTTTATCTTTCCAGTTTTCCTCTGAGACAAGCTATTAAAGCATACTGGCTCTAAAAATCCTGAAGACTGTATCAAAAGGACCATAAAAAGTATATGCCTTTCCTACTTACTTTAGTATGTAGCTGCTTCAAGAGAACTTCAAAGTAAATATATAAACAAGCCCTTCCATAAATCTATATTGGCAGAATATAGTAGAGTCCATAAGTAAGATTAAAAGTAAATTTCTTTAAGCTCACCTAAGAGGAAATGATCAATTCCAATTGGGAGTTTGGTCTATGAGAGCCATTGGTCACCATTTGGATCCATGTATTTTGGCAACCAAGTGCAGAATGATCTACGTGTATAGAATTTGTAATACCCTTAATTAGGATTCTGAAAAGGTCAAATAGAAAAGCATAAACACACTGCACTCTGTCTTCACTGTTTGCTCAGCACCATGGCTTATGAAGCAAAGAAGGTCTTTGCCGTAGGAATCTGGCTAATGTAGAATTAGCCAATAGTCCCTGGGATAGTCTGTGTCCCACGCTTGGTTTCAAGGAGTTTTCACAGGTTGCTCATTTTATGTTCCTTCGATTTTCACTTCTTGATCTTCCTTCCTATGTATCAAATTCTAGCTGATCTTCTGGAACAGGGGATTGAACACTATTGTAATGGACATTTAAAAATGTGCCTGGGAGTGTTCCTGTCTTAAGCTAGCTTTTTTTTTATTCCTTCTATGTTTAATGAGAGATCTACAGAAAGAACAGGTTACAGGAGCTATGAGCAGGAAAAAAAGATGACATCCATATGTCACTGTAAGTACACCTCCTGCACAGGGACTACCAATGGCACCTTTAAGGTTGTCCTTCTTTATCCTCTAGCACCTGGTACCAGAAACTACCCTAGGACTCCTCTGCTTTACACATTAGCAGGAACTGTAACATCAGGAATATATACAAAATTTCCAAGGTCAACTAGGAACAACAACAAATGGCCATAGAGGCCAATCTGTCTGCTTTGACGTACCACCGCATCACAAGTTAAAGAAAGGACTGCTAAGAAAACTGGGCTGGAAATCTGTCTGTCTCCAGCACCTTCTGGGGCACAGCGCCACCTCACTGCAATTGACCATGGGTCTTTCACTTGTGAAATTGGATTTATAACAATCTGCCTCATAAGGTTACTGCGCAGGATGAAATAAGACAATGTAGGCAAAATTGTTAGCGGGTTCTCCAGGAGCAAGTGGACCTAAAATAGATGCTAGCCAGGGTTACTGCTAGCTTTATGACCTGGAGGAAGCAAAACATCACCCCTGGAAGAAAGGCTGCTACCTCACAAGCTTTATGTGATGATTAAATACATATATATTACAATATTACAATATAATGTATTGAAACAGAGTTTATTAAAATCCCTTAGTAAAATGTCTGGCACTTGGATGGTGCTTAATAAATCTTAGTCAAATCTCAATCTATACCCTCAGCATAGCTTCTTAGGGTTACAATAATGCAGAATTGGTTTACCTGCTCTGAATGACAAAAAAATTTAAGAGTATTCTCCATGATAATGAAACTTTAATGTTTTATTCCATTCTACTTGAGCAAATTTGAGGAAACAGAGTAACTGGAAAATAGATACAGAATAAAACTGAAGAAGCTTCTTGCCTGCGGGGTCACATCAGACTTATTTAAGGGTCCTGGATAATTTCAGCACATGAGCACCTCTTAATAAAATCAAATATTTATGCTTTAAATGTCGAGATCAATAAAAGGCCAAAGTGGCTTTTGGAGGGATGACAAGGTGAATGAAGAAAACTGTGGGAGAAACAGCTCTTAGGGAAATTACCTGCCACTATCTCAGCCTTGAGCCTTAAAACAAATAAAATTACGAGAAAATTTTTCTTCACTTTCTCTTGTTATTATCCCTTTCATTTTCCTAAGTATTTTTACCAAGCCTCATGCTTGAGGTTTTCACTGTACCTAGATAAGTTCAAGTTAGGACACTCTCCAACCAGGGACACTTTTCCACGTGTTCACTTATGATACTGCCTTGGAAGTCAAAGAGCTCAGCTACTGTCAGATATTAAGGGGGACGTATTTAGCCACTGTTTTCACAAAACAAACAAACAAACAAACAAAAAATACACACACACACTTCTCTTCCATACCCATTCATCGTTACATTTCAGATGTGTATAGACATTACTACGGCGTATATTTTCCAAATCTGCGTTTCTATACAGACCCACAGCTAGAGAATTAATACAAGTCTGGTGATTACCCAAATTCATTGTTTCTGATTCCTGCAAGTGTTATACAGAAACTGCTAAAATATTAGGCTAGGAGAGAAAAAGGAAACTAAAATGATGGGTGTTTCAAATTTCTATGGTTTTCTCAAAAGGCCATATAGCCAGAATGAGAAAACTGTCAGCTGTGCTGGTAAAGTCTCCTTGCGAAAGCAAAGCCCGAGTGGTACTATACCAGAAGGCTTGGTACCTCCTGCCTAACCATTACTTTGTGATTTAAACCTACTTTATAATCCAAAGAGGGAATGATACATAATAAAAATAAAATTTCATAGAATATGATGCAGGTCATGGAAGATAAATTGGGATTATCTTTTGTTTCCTAATTTTATCTTTTATTTCCTAATTTTCTTTTAATGGACTTTCTAATTATGAAACGCATATTGACTATAATATGGGACCACAGGAGACACAATCCAGCAGTTCTTTTTAATGGCTGTAACATATTGGTGCATAGCATTTATTAAGATAATAGAAAAATTATATAGAAAGAAATGGTAATGAAATTCTACGCTAGTTACAACCATTTTAGAGCATCTGGAAGCCTCCTCATGCTGGGAATAAAACAAAGGCACAGACATGGAAGCCATGACTACTTCCAATCTCTTGACTTGGTCTTACAGTTTTACATCAGGGGAAAAGCCATCTTTTACTTAGCGATACTATAGACAACAATGTTTCAGTGCCTGCAAAAGGATTTATTCCTCTTAATCATTCATCCATTATTAAGCATGTTCTCTCTGGAATAGTCAACAATGAATCAATAAAATATATCCCTTCTGTTAAAAGTATAGTATCTATTCTCTTGGGGCGATTTTCTTGCTTTTCCAATTTATTTACCATTTTTAGCAAGGCTTCTTTCCCCTCCAGATATAAAACCACATTTGGTTAGAAAGTTTATTTTGACCCTTTCTAAAATATTAATATGCCCTTGAGAGTACAGTCACTGCAACCTTGACACATTAGGCAAATGAAAACAGGTACCAAAGTAGAAATGGATTTCTGAAAATGTAGGTCAAATGAAAATCTGAGCTTGTTCATTCAAAAAGTAACACAATTTTAAAGACAACACATTTTATAAAAATCTGTGTGTCTGTGTGGTATGTTTGTGGTGTGTGTGTGGGTATGTATGTGTGTGGTGTATAGGTCTGCGTGTGTGCAGTGCAATTTATAGGTCTGTGTGTGGTGTGATGTGTGTGGTATGGTATGTAAATGTGTGTGGTGTGGTGTGGTGTGTGCATGTGTATGTCTGGTGTATAGGTGTGTGTAGTACGGTATAGAGTTACGCATGTGCATGTGTGTATGGTATATAGGTATGTGCGTGTATAGGTGCATGCAGTGTGTATGGTGTGTGCTTGTGGCGCAGGATGGTGTACAGATGTGTGTGACGTGGTATGTGGTGTATAGGTGTGTGTATATTATGAGGTATAGGTATGTGTGTGGTGTACAGGTATGTGTGGCACGGTGTGTGTATACAGTATGGTGTATAGGTGTGTGTGTGTGTGTAGGTGAGTGTGGTGCACACATACAGTGTAGTGTATAGATAGGTAAGGACATGTGTGCTGGGTGCATGTGTGTAGGATACATGTGTAGTGTACCTCATCCCAAGCACAATTCTTAAAAAGGAATGAAATGGACCCACGATAAATTTTTGCTGAGAGCAGAAGGGGAAGGATGAAAGGGCAGGAGGAGGAGAGGGGAAAAGGAAAGAGGAGAGCTCATGACTTCTTCCCTATTTACAAAATTCTATCATTTATGTTTTTGAGTGAATTAGACCAATTCCCCTTAAGAGAACTGAACATTTCACCAATAGGACTTTATGGCCTTCTGTGTGACTGCATACAGTGTCCAACCCTTGTGCATGCTTGGGATCCAGTGGAGTAATCTTAAGTGATCTAATTACAACGTACTGAACTCCTTAACACTTTTTTCTTTAAATATGGCTCCAATGTTTCATATTTATCTACAATAGCACATTAGTTGTTAATTTGAGGGGAGCTGGCTTCTAAGAAAAACCTAGTTAGTATCTTCCTCTAGGAAAATTGGAGGGAAAAATTATATTTTGAACACCTTTAAAAGAATACAACTAAAAGATAAAACTGGCAGGGGCCTCTTTTGTGAAACAATGAGAAATGAGAAAAAGAACAAATTTTTACTTGGTGTCTATGAGGTGTCAAACAATGTGCGTATACTCTTTCATTCAATCCATCTAGCAGTAACTTCTAAGAGTAGGTACAACCACTAACCCAGCTCACAGGTTATAAAACAAGAAATCAGTTAATTAGCCTAGCCCAGGGTCACGCTGCTAATTAGAGCTGAATACACACTCACTTTCCTTTATTCCAAAGCACATACTGTTTACACTTTATCACACTAACAGTTTCCCAAACCAGGATGTTGGGGATGAACTGTAAAACTGTGAACTGTCCTCATTTGGATACTTTTTAGTTTTTACTATTGGCTTCTGAAACAGATCATCTTCCTCATATGCCTCTGCTATGTAAGCACCGGGCTCAGTGGTGGAGATATGGCCTCTATTACCTCAATTAACAGCCACTCTATTTCTAAGAAAAGGAAATTTTAGCTCAAAAACCATGCATCCACCCTGACCGATATGCCAAATCTCACGGCTAATTTTCCTTTTAGCACTTGCAACTGAGCTTTCTCAGTTCTCAGTAAATGAGAACCTAAGGAAGTAGATGATTTTGGCCGCTGAGCAACAGATGGGGCAAAATGAAAGGGGAAAAAGATGCAGGAAGAAACTGAAACTCGGGAAGTGATGAAGATTTGCGGAAGCAAGTGACAACAAGAAAGACAAGGAAGGAAAAGAGGAGGGAGAGTGGTCGCCACAAAGCACAACGAATTCATAATATTATTGTGGCCATGAACAGAGTTTTCTTAGTGATTAAGTGACCCCTACTTTCCTCCCTCTAAAATCACTTCTCAGTTTGCAGGCTCATGACTCCATCTGTGTAGTTGCTGGTTCACTGTTACACACTGTCCCAGTGCTGGAAAACAAGTCATCCGCCAGTTCAAATATTATTGACTCATCGACTGAATTCTTTTACTAGGAGTGCATGTTGCGATGAAAGGCTGGGCTCTTGTTGTTTTAAGAAAACTTACTCGAGCTGTACATGCAACCGTATTATTCTCTAACTATCATTTTTCAGTTTGTTATCGTGAAGGTATAAAATTTATGGTGGTATATAGTTTTCTATCAATAAGTATTAAGGTTATGAGGGAAACGCAGTCACTCATACAGGGGGGTTTTGAGAACTGTTGTGAAAATGCAGACATCCACTTGCCTCCTCTCAAACCAAAAACAGGCTTTATTTCCGTAGATTAAATTAATCTCTCACACTCATGAGCATATCCTTCAGGAGTTCCTTTCATCTGGACAACTCTAAAAATATGGGCTGCAATCAAGGGTCTGGTTGCAGAATAAGCCAACTGCCCAGCAATATTCGCTTAGAAGGGAGGACGATGAAGCGGGCTTTGTTGGTTCCGTCATTCATACTTACTCACCATAAGTTTTAATAAATTATACCAGCAGTAACAATGGCAGTTAACACTTAGTAACTTATTACATATCAGAAACTGTCCTGAGTACTTTG
Source organism: Enhydra lutris kenyoni (assembly GCF_002288905.1). Classification (NCBI taxonomy): domain Eukaryota; kingdom Metazoa; phylum Chordata; class Mammalia; order Carnivora; family Mustelidae; genus Enhydra; species Enhydra lutris. The sequence goes on from NW_019154105.1 coordinate 10,730,077, forward strand.
AAATACCTCATGTTTTCCTATTCGATACAATAATTCTGTAAGGTAAGTACTGTTAATAACTCCGTTTTATGGATGAGGAAGGTGAGGCAGAGCTTCCGTGGGAAAAGGAACTTGCCCAAAGTCACACACAGGGTTTTATTAGCTAAGCTGGGACTCGAATACGAGATTTTCTGACTTCAAAGCCCAGCTACACTACTTTACTGGCACCACTCGGAGGTAGCAGAATTGTCAGAGTCCTTCCAAGACAACTCCTAGCTCTTTAGGACAGACTTTCCATCCGAGCTAAAGAAAACAGGTCAAAGGAAAAGTCATCTATCTCCACTTCAACTAGTACTTCACTACGCGTGTTTCAAGCCTCAAAATGAGTTTTCAAGAAAACACGATCCTTCTTGGAAGGAAAATTACATGTGAAATCTTTATATGTTTTTCACAGTTAAAACACATTCAAATATGTCTTCCTCGGCTTTATATTACCCTCTCTGTCCACATCCAATCGAAACAACGAGGACCAGTTTCCATTAGCCTCAGGTAGGTAGATCTTTTTTGTGGCAGAGCTGACAAAGCCCTCATCTGGCTTTATGACTACCTCACACCTCAAAACAATTGAGAAAGTATTTTTTTCCTTTAGAAAAATTTGTTGTATAACTCCTCAGACTTGCCTATGAAGTCAGATTCCTGACTTTTCCATAAATAAGTATTTACATACAGACAAACACATAAAGATAGACAGAAATAATGAAGAGGAATGTTCAAAATCCCACAGTTCAATATGACTATGAGTCAATATTTTGGAATATGCAGAGTCTGGACTTCTGCTGAAAGTCAACAATGGAGGGTAACCCCCTCTTTCTTTTAGGACCTGTTCTACGTGGTCATGTAATGCTTACGTCTGTGTTTCATGCATATTCCACTGATCCTAATGATAGTATCTATCACGCATTGAGTACTTACTCTTTTCAAAGCAGATTTTATGTTATGAAATATTCATAATCAGTATACATTTTAATAACAATAAACTTTTGGACCTATATGTCATTCATGTTCCCTGAATCTTTAAATTTCCACCTTGTACAAGTCTCTGCTTTGTTTTTAAGCATGCCCTTTATTTTAATGTGTGTTGACTGTCCTTAAATAAGACCAAAGAACCCATGAGTGCAAAGCCCAACAATGTCTTATCTTTCCATCAGGGTTACTGACTGACCCAGTTTTAGGGAGATACTGTTCTCTTGTCTCTCACCCTTCAAGACACATACAGGTCTTCTAAGATTTCTCTGCCCAAGTGTCAGAGAAGAACACAGATACAACACCAAAATATCTGAGAGCAATCTGACACAGCCAAGCCATAAGCATTAAAATGCTTCGTAGTATCTCATTTAGTTTTTAAATTCATAATCATTTTGTTTGCATTCTAGTCTATAATATATCCACGTTTGCTTCACTGTAAACATTAAGAGGTTCTTCCTCAGAATCTCTAAGTAAAAGTGCACAGGGCATGAATATGCCCTACATCTGCGCTCAGGTTCACAAAGCCCTCAGCACGCCATTGTACTCCTGGTGCTACAAGACCTCAGTTCGGAAGCATGGAGTGTATGTCAATTTTTATTTTAAGGGACAATGACCTGCAGCTAATTGCATGACCTGGGATAAATAACTCTATTTCCATTTAATTGTCTGACACAAATGTCTACCCCTCATTCTCCCAGAGCAAATATAAAACGACTTTTCCTGAAGTGAATCATTTCTCCCAAATGCCTTCTATATTATAAACTGATGACAAATTACTCAAAAAAATTTTTTTTCAGAGGGCAAATTGAGCACTTTTTTGGGAAAAAATCCTGATGCTGACTCAGGGTTGGCAAGATAGATATTAAAGTGCTAAGATGTGTAGAATCATATTCCTCACCCAGAACTTACTTTTTACTTTTATGTCTTTCCTAACTCTAGAATATAAATCTTCTGGGCCAGCATAACATTCCTTCTTTTGTTTCTCTCATTTCTTCTTTCTCCTTTCTTATTTACATTGTCTGGCACAGATGAACTATAAGGCTCTACTTTGCCACTAGGTGACTCCAGTCTGAATTTCTTTTTTAATTTCATGCTTCAAATTATATAAAGTGAATGAGGATCTTGTTTCTTCTGTAAGCTTCAAATAATTTAGAGTTTACTTTAGGAAGAGATTTCTACAGTAATAAGGAAACAGCGAAATATGGGATAGAAGTTCAGAGGACTCGGTTGGTCTGGACCTTAGATCTGATAATATTTGTACTTGGTTCCCTCAACTTTCAGATAAGATTAAGAATAATATACACTGTATGGTGACTAACATAATAAAAAAATGTGCATTAGACTTCTTTGCAAATACTGCAGTTTGAGCTAATTTCAAAGTACTGGGCTAATTACATTCAGATTCCAAAGCTCCTGATTTCACCTTCCGATTGAATCATGGGGCTAAGGCACCTTGGGTAATGAGACTTCAAATTCAGCAGGATGGTTTCTCAGAGAAAACACCATGTTGAAAGCTGGCACGCATGGAGCCCACACCTTCCTCCCAACACAGGGAAAGCACAAACACCGAGCATGATGTCCTTACCTGGGTCAGGAGGCATACAGGCACAGGAAAACTGGGTATTGTAGCCCACTTTGAAGTTGGAGTTGATGGGGTAGTAGTCCGCTAGCTTGATCATCTTCTTGAAAGCATCGTAGATAAAAATGAAGCTAATCAGAGAAGAGAAGCCCTCTTCGGTGAAGCGAGTGAAGTACTGAACCAAGAAGCTGGCATCTGTGGCTACCAAAATGAGACACAAGAAGGCTGACCACAGGCCAATCCAAAGGCGAAACTCCAGGTAGTCAAAATTATGGTCCCTGGAAAGAAAGAAAGAAAGAAAGAAAGAAAGAAAGAAAGAAAGGTAATCAGACTGCTCCTCCCTGGAACACAAAGAATAATATAAAACTACCCAATAACTGCAGAATGATTGCTAAAAACACAAGATCACTTGTAGCCACTAGATATGAAGCTCAGTCTTGATTTCATCCAGAAAATAGTAAGCTTAAAGAGGTGGTCTAGTGATATCATCCTGCTACCATAAAGAAATAATCCCAGAAGTTTAAGAATGGCATATCAAAAGCAGTCCCAGCATTTATATGTAAATAACAACTTTCTCATTCAAAAACTCTGGTCCCTGCCTTTATGGAGTTAATAAAAGAAACAATTTGAAAGCGTCACGTTGGTAGCCAGTACACACTCAATAAATGTTTGTGAGCTTAACCAGTTAATGAAGACACTAAGCTAAATAAGGTCTCTGTCCCCACATCATTGCAATCATTGAGGGAGACAAAATGATGAACGTAATCACACCATAAAATAGTACATGATATCTAAAGGTTCCACAGAGTACCCCAGAGGAACAACTAATTCTGGCTGGAGGAGGACTAATGGAGATGCAGAAAAATCTCAAGGAATTTAAGGATAAATAGGATAAATGCACTGTAGTCAGATCAAGAAAGGCTGTCTTGCTGTGTTATAGCCAGATCCACTGCTTCTCATGAACTTTGCCCACAGACATGATGTCCTCCTGCTAAAGTTGTGTGTAAAGCATCTTGCGACCACCTTGTTTTTCATCTGTTCCTCTCCCACAGCAGTCTTAGAATAGGCTGCATCCATCAGAGGATGCCTTTTTTTTTTTTGAAGGCCTTTCCGTTTCTTATAAGTAAATTAGTTCACATCTAGGAAAAGATGGGTCAAGTGTTGACATTCTACCATTTCATATTGATTCTTCTAAAATTATCTGAAGATTACTTTATAGTATTTCTTTCTCATTATTCGCAATGAAAAAGCAAATAGTAGCAGTCATATTTCTTCTACGAGAAAAATAAATAAATCAAGGAGCATGCATGCTTGAAGCTTGACAGACTTGCTTTTAAACAATGAGTTTCTGATGGTGACATTTTTTAATACTTTCCTAAAGGCATGGTATCGATGCCTTCACCACCACCAACCCAGGCTGGGCCACCAAGAAGTTGTTGCTTGATTAAAGTCCTTACTGATATCCATGTTTGCCCTGCCCCAAGCCATTTTCCACATCACAGCCAAAATGATCTTTATAAATCTAAGTCAGATCCCCCCACCTCCATTTAAAACCTTTTGGTGGCTTCACACTGCTCTTAAAATAAAATGTGGATTCTCTAAACTAACACAATGTTTGGCATACAGGTTTCCAGTGAGAACTTGCTGGATGGAATTAAGGCATAACTATGGTTTAGGACTTGAGACAGTTACTGACATGACCTATAAGTATAAGCTATTACAGGGAACCAGGAGATCCTGAGTGAAAATTTTATAGAATATTAGAATTAAAAGGTCCTTAGATACTGAAATGGTTAATTTTATGTGTCAAGTTGACTGGATCATACAGTACCCAGATACTTGGTCAAACATTATTCTTGGTGTCTCTGTAAGGGTGGTTTTGATGAAATTAACATTTAACTTGGTAGACTTTGAGTAAAGCAGATAGCTTTTCATATGTGGATGAAACTCATCCAATTGAGTTCTTCAACCAAATACAGAAAACTACCTGCCAACCTCACGCAAGAAATTTTCTCCAGCAGATAGCCTTTGGGCTTTCTCCGGAACATGCCTCTTTCTGGTTCTATAGCAGACACCCTTTGAACTTGAACTGGAACATCAACTCTCCTGGGTCTCCAGCCTCCTGGCCCACCCTGCAGATTTTGGACCTGCTGGTCTCTATGATTGTGTGAGCCAATTCCATAACAATAAATCTCATTATCATATTGGTACTGTTTCTCTGGAGAATATTAATACAGATGCCAATTAGTCAAATACGTCTCGTTTTATAGATGAGGACACCACTAAGGCCAATGGAAGTTAAGCCATTTATCCAATGTCAAGGTTTTAATGGCAGAGCTGAGCCAGAAACCAAATTTCTGCCTTCCTGGATGACTCCTTTAAAAAATTACACCATCATTCCCTTACCTGGTGCGTATTTACAGTGGGCCTTAAGATCACTGCCCTTTGTAACCCTCTTTTCACCAAATCACATAAACTGGAAATACTACAAAGCAGCAGACTATTAACACTTGGGTAGAGAGTTATCTCCTACAGGTTTCCTGGAATCTCTCTGAAGACATCTTTTGCATTCCCTTTCCATCTGGAACCCCACTGCTTAATCCTATGCATGTCTTTGTGAGATAAGTAGACTACAGAAAAGCTAAATTCTAGGAATTTGAGGTAATTTACATTATCATACAATGAATCAAGTCTCAGTCAGAGCTAAGAAACAGTTTCATCACTTCTGAGCCAACAAACTTTTTTCATAAAATAAAAATTTTGAACAATTACCTAGTTTTGCTTCCCTAACAAGATGACAGGATAATCTTAATTTATTTTAAGAATGCTAATGGTTGTTTAGAGAATCTATGTTTACAGGACAGGATGAGAAACAAATCCAATAACTAGCTAATGGTTAGGAACACTCGGTTTGAGTACAAAGGAAAAAAATGCATGTATACACTTAAATCTTAGGATCTAAACGATATACCAAAATAGGGGCTCTACAATACTTAAATACTCCCAGAGTAGCTCCATAAGAATAACCCAAATAAAATCACTAAAACCCATGGAACTTCATTATAAAAGTGATGCGTTTACAGCAGCAAGAAGGAAGAGGAGTAAGACATGAGAAACTTTTTAGAACAAGTTGATCAACAGGAATGACTACACTAAAATGGCAATAGTACATCCAATAAGCTTATCAGTCCCTTTAGTGCCAAGTTTAAGTAGCAATTAAGTTATAAAAAGTAACAGGAAATGACAGTACAGACAAAAGGAACTATTGTGACTAAACGGGCTTACATCCTCTGATACCACTTGAGTTATAGTTTCTAAGGAGCATAAAACCAAGGTACAAATTGAAGAACTCATCTGAAACATGCTACAGAAATTAATGTTTAGTCTCTGACAGATATAAACTCCCTAAACTACATGAATAAATCCAGTAATATAATAGAAGAAAATAATCATTTGAAGTCCTCTAAGTAAAATGTTCAAAGACTAGAAGGGAAAAATTATTGAATGACCAAATGACAATTACACAAGTTAAACTCCAACTTTAATTATGAGGCTTGTACATAGCTTAGAACACAGGGTAAAACTTCTTGCAGATTCCTCACTCAAGAAAAAGAAAAGGTATCTAATTTTCCATTACTGGTGTATAAGGTGTAAAAACAGTGCAAAAGAGGCTCCAGAATTAGGAAAACAAAACTACAACTGGCATTTGGAAAGCTTGTAAGCTCGTGCCTTCGTTTTGCTACTAATTTTAAAAGGTGAAAGCACATCTCTCATATTCCTTTATGGTTCTCCGGTTTACAGGGCAAACATTAAAACCTGTATCCCATGTCAGGAGGAAACCAGTGAATCAGGTGGAATTTGCATTCGAGTCCACTGAAGCTACAAAACAAGGATTTACCCACTTCTCAAAAAATGGTAAAATATGTCGGGAAAAATCTGGGTAAGACAGACCGAACCAGTTTCTTTACCGAAGGACTTCTCAGATCCTTTAGTAAGCTAAAGTGTAAGGTGAATTACTGAGAGGGAGATAAAATATACAGCATTTTCTGTATAAAATCTGTAAATCCAGAAAATGGAGTTATTGGGATTACAGAAGCTTTTTGTCCAAGGAACACCTACAATGGGATTAGAAATTGAGGAAATACAGTTTGAGAAATAGTGATCTACACAAAAATAATCTGTATCTAGACACAATATTAGCCCTGTTGTTGTAATATTGAGGCAAATGATACAGCATTGTGAATAAAATAATAAGGTTTGCCAAATAAGCACCACATGCTACTCAGTGATGAATTTAAAGCACAGTTTCTTGAATGTTTCTTGTTGCTTTACAACTGTTTTCAAATAAATCACTTGGAACTATGTTTACATTACCAATTATGATGAAACAGAAGGGAAAGTGAGAAAGGAACTTGCTTAGTGAAAGGAAATAATCTCTATCCTACAATTATCTAAAGTAAACTGGGATACAAACATTTTCTGTGTATTAAGGCTCTGATCACATTGCATCCAATAAATCTTTCTGCAAAGGTTGCACATGTTTGTTCCTGTTTATAGAACATGCTTGTTTCATCTTCCCACAAAAGCTTTCTTGTCTCACACAATGTTTTCTCAAACATATAAAAACGGTTTGACTTTCTATAAACTGACACGAACAGAATTCTTTCCAATGTCCTGAGAATTATGACGGAGGAGGGATCTGTCGTGGTGAGCCAAGAAAATTCACATTATTTAAAATTTAGAACTTTAAATTTTCTTAAGATCCTTGCTGATGTCCTCAACCCAGCTTTCAAAACACAAATTTCAAATCCTCATTCCCTCCTCTGTCTTGGGATTGTTTTTGATAGCTCAGAGTACTAGCACTTAAGTCCATGAGGTATCATGTCGGTAATAAAATTTCCAATAACAAAATCTTAAAAATTGTGTAACAATAGAAGAATACAGAAATTCCAACAAGGAATGCCAGCAAGTCATATAAAATGCTTCAATCTACCTAAAGGATTGAGATCTGCTGGGAAAGGCAATTCTCTCTGTGAGGTATCAAGTTCATTAGAAAGAGGCCAGAAGACCCAATTTGATTTTGAATCTATTTGTGTGCTAATGTGGTCACTTGGATAATTCTCTTAACCTGATTTTCTCCTTCTTAAATTGATCCATCAATTTCAAAAAGAAAATGTGATAGCACAATTGTTATGTCCAATAAGAGTGTCTAGTGACTCTGTAAAAGAGGCAGAAAGTGAAGCAGGAGTTCAAATCCCAGCCCTACCTACAACAGATGATGGAGCCTTCAGCAATGCACTTACCTCTCCCTGCCTGCTTCCTCATCTATAAAACAGGGTACGGTCCGTCCCTCAGTACTGCTGCAGGACTCCAATGAGGGAGTACATCTAACACACTTAGGGTAATACTTGGTGCCTTGGTACATGATCAGAGCTCAACAAATGCTATTACTCAGCTGACTCTTGAAACGCATCTTTAGTTAAGCACACCGAGATGAAGGTTAGGAACAGTGGATCACTGGAGCAGCTAGTTTCTTTCATTAGAGTCACAGGACCTTGCACAAGACATTGCATTTCTCTAGTGTGAGTCAGGATCATGGCAGGAAACAGAGGGCATTCTCCAACGGGTTTGTGAAGAAAACATAATAAATTGGCTATTTACAGAGCTGTCAGTAACCGAGAATGGCAAGGTGCTCAGGGACTAGCAACATCGGGGGGCCATTTTTACCTCCTGGCTTGGAAAGGCCAGGGAAGGACTGGAGTCACCCGACGCTGGAGAGGCCTAGAACCAGGTCTGAGGAGGCACCTTACAGGGGTGATACTCAGGGGACAAAACCCTGCAAGACAGCAGTGTTAACCAGGGACAGGGAAGTGCAGGGAGGTAGATGCACACCCCGACTTCTCCCCCTCCCTGTCCTACAGATGCACTACCAAGCCCAAGACGAAGCCAGCAGGAAAAGGAGCCTTAGTGCTGCGGTCCACACTGGGGTCAGCCCCAGAGGCCCAAAGCAAGACTAGAAGGGCAGAGAATGATGATGAGGGCAAACAGAAAGGACATCACGTGGACCTCAGCTGGATCGAATGTAAAATGAGCGTTGGAATACCCCATCTTCAAAGGCCTTTCAACCTCCACATCTTAAAATTCCCACATTCTAATCGACCTAATTATGATTCTATGCTCAACCTAGACGATGAATGCTCTACAATTAAACAGTCCTAATTTATCATTAGATATGTATATACATACTTGCTGAAATTAAATAGAAGCCTCTCGAAAACTAGAACAGGCCCCGTGCTGCTCAAAATCGTGAGGGGCTGACCAGCGAACAGGCAAAAGATGGCTCCAGAGACAGCCGTGCCCAGGAAGCTCTCCAACACGCCCTAATGGAAAGAAAATAAAGCTGTTAAAAGAAACGTCTTTTTTCTTCCCATGCGTGATGTCACTAGGGAAATTGAGCACATGAACATGCTATTACAAGGGCCATAGCAAACGTAGCAAATAGACGTGAAGAAATAGATTCTTCCCAGTATGAACATCCCCATTAATTTCACCATACGATTTAGTCACCCCTCCCTACTCCAAGGGTCGCTGACCTACTCCAAAGAACTGTGGCGACGATATTGACTGGTGGCTGACTACAGAAAACAAAAGGGGACTCTGATCCACTCTAAAACTGCTACCTGAAGCTTCTGCATGTAAAAGCACACTATGCAACACCACCACGTGGGCAGGAGCGATTCAGGACTTCCGGGGTTACCTTCAGTCTTTGTTTCAGCCTGATTTTACCTTGCACATAGCAAGAACTTATAAGTAGTTACATTTTTTAAAAGATTTTATTTATTTATTTGACAGAGACAGAGAGAGATCACAAGTAGGCAGAGAGGCAGGCTGAGGGAGAGAGCGAAGGAGCCTCCCTACTGAGCAGGGAGCCTGATGCGGGGCTCGATCCCTGGACCCTGGGATCATGACCTGGGCTAAAGGCAGAGGCTCAACCCACTGAGCCATCCAGATGCCCCAAGTACTTACATTTTATACCCCAAAGCTATTTTTTCTAAAGGAAAGATTTGAGAGGGGAGCAACAGGGGCAAAAAAAAAAAAAAAAAAGTAATCCCAAATAAAAAAAAAAAAAAAAAAAAATATATATATACATATATATATATATATATATATATATATATATATATATATAAAATTACCTATTGCTTGTCCAATGTAAACTTATAGAAGAGCTTTAATTCATTTTAGAGGAAATACATGGGTAGGGACACAAATAACTAAATCTTTGTGGCCATACCTCCCTGTAGTTATCCCTCTGGAAACTCAACCCATTGTTTTCCTTTAGCCAAACAAGAACAAGGAAACATGAACCATGAAGCATCATTGAATTAAAAGATTATCCTGTCATCTTATTGTAAGTTATTACTTAATCATGTCATTTGGGACCAATGCCTCAGATGACAACAAACTAGCTCAAATCCTCTACTTTTCATCAGTTCAATTTTAGTTAGAAAAGCACATGTTTATTTGTGAGAGGATCCTCTTCTAAACTTGAAATAGTATTCTATCAAGGGATGACTTTTTAAATATAAAAAGATGACAGAGTCCCTTTATTCATACATAAGGGTATACATTTAAACCATAAAACTTGTAAGATAAACATTTTTCAAATGAGTAAATATTCTATAGCTTTAAAAGACATATATATATATATATATATATATATATATATATATATATATATGTAATGGTAGGTTAATTTATATAATAGAGCCAAATTATGTGATCTCTATATGTGTATACTAAAACAAAATGGTGCCAGGAATATCTTCCTCTCCAACTGAACAATAAGTTACCTGTTCATAGAAATATGATTTATGTTTACATAAAACAAGTCATCTCTTAATCTAAACCACCCTCTGTTTGGAGCAGAATGGATTTCTGGGTAATCTGAGACACCACTCAGTTATTCCCTGCCCCCGCCCCACCAAAGAGTTAACCTGTTAGTCAACATTCACTCTCCACAGCCCTGAAACTTCTCCAGCAACTTTTACTCACTTATCATAAAATATAATGAAATGATTACACAGTCATTGTTTTTTAAAATCAAGTTACAGTTACGGAATAAATAAGTCACGGAAATAAAAGGCACAGCATAGGAAATATACTCAATGATACCGTAACAGCATCGTATTTTGACCGATGGTAGCTACAAATTGTGGTGAACACAGCATAACATATAAAGAAGTTGAATCACTATGTTCTCTCTACACCTAAAACTAACATAACACTGTATGTTGGCCAAATTCAAATTTTAAAAATGTTTAAGTAAAAAAAGTTTAAATATCAAAATGGAAAAAAAAATCCACTTACAGAACTTAAATACACTAAGTGCTAGACCTACTTAAAAGCCATCCTAAGAGACGTTTATTACTATGATTACTCAAAATATTTTTTTCCCATTGCTTCAGAGCCAGCAATATCCTCTTTAAAATGGCACTGGCAATGGCACACCCTCCTCTTTGAAGGGTAGAGTTCAATTCAGAAAGCAGGTAAGAATCCTTTAGAATAGCACTAGATCATAATAATGGGGTTGGGGTGTGGAAAGGACAAAAAAAAAAAAGGTTGACAAATAAGACTGGCTTCTCACACTGTGAGCACCCACATTCTGAAACACTTCAGAACCATTTCTGTCTAAGAAGTCTAGGCTAAAAGCCTGGCAGGAGGACACCCAGTTTCCATGGATGTGAGCTCCACGGCATGACTGAAGAATGCCGTCTCATTACTTTACAGCCATGCCATACATAATCAGGGGATCCACCTCGTTCTTCTTCAGAAGGACAGAATGAAGAATAACAAGCAAGGCTGGCAGAACCAGGTCTCATTTATGCAGAGAAGAGACTCCCTTATGCCCAACAAATAGTTCTGACCGCTTACCTGTGAAGACATTGAGATTCAGAAGAGTTAAATGGTATGAACAAATCCATATTCAGTGTGGCACAAGTGTATGGAGTATGGGTACCTACCCAACCACAACCCCACCCACATTAAGGCTAGAAAGTGTATCCACAGCAAGGCTAGAAGGTGTGCCCTCCGCGGGGATTTTCGAGGACATGCAGTGTTTCACCTTCTGTGCATTCACACTGAGGGTTTTGTTTTTTTTTTAATGTCTTTTAATTTTTCTTTCTCCTAACTTACTTTAGCATGCATAACATGAAAGGGTAGGAGTGGAATGTTCCATGTGGCAGGACAAGCCATATTCTGGGCATAGAGGACAGGCAAAGTGACTGCATCATTCTTTATCAAGCACGGGAAAGTACCTATTTCCCATGGCTACTGCAGGATCAAAATACAGTACAGCCTGGGTGTAAGAAAGAACATGAAGGAAGAAAAAAGAAAGGCGGGATTCAGAATTCTCTACTTGAAAAAAAAAAAAAAGAATTCTGTACTTGATTTGACATTGCTATTAATCTCTCTGAGGGCAAGCACAGGGTCTCCGGGGGCCTTCCTGTTTTTCTTCCTCCTATGAGGCTTTGCACTATCCTCCCATGTGCTCTGTAAGCATGAAGGAAATCTCAAGGAATTGAAGAAGAAATACACAAATCACACCCTAGGTTCCACTTAATCGAAGGTCAACAGCCGTTGTTGCTCACTCAGTAAAGATAACAATGAATTTCTTCCAAAAAATGGCTTTGATTTATGGAAACCATGTGACTGTTAAAAGGCAGATTATTTTTCTTTCAGTACTTGATCCTTTGGTAAGTGCTACAGTTTCCATTCTGTTGCTGACAATTTTGAAACAGAGACAGGTGATTTATTATATACACTGCACTGGAAACTTGCTTAAACTTAGAGATACTTGCAGCCATTCTGAGAAAGGAACTATTTTCACCACGTTTTGATATGTTACTCTTGATAATACAGAAATTTTAAAAATAATCTCAGGCACTGAATAACTCCAGTTCAACTCACTAGAATTTGAAGCAATTTAGAAGGTGAACTATCAGAAACCCCTTTTCTGATTTATTATATTCAGGGTTCATGAAGATTAAAAAAGGAAAATAATATGTAGGTGTGTGTATTTTTAATTGCTGCAACTCATAGAGACACTTTTAACCCTGATTTCTCCCTGCCTCTATTATTTTTCATTCAGTTCACGAGACTGCGTGTGGCTGAGCTCTGAGGTGTGGCGGAATCAGGCAGCACAAAGTGTCCCAGCTCCATTTTGCTTAGGCTTTCATCTCCTTCCATTTCTGATGAAGAATCCCCCGCCGCTGAGGAGCAGAATGAGCAAAGAACCAGCAGTCAGGAAATCTGGAGTCTAGACTTTGTTCTGTCACCAAAGAGCTGGCGATCTTGGAATATCACTTAAAGTTTGTCGATTCTAGTTTCTTCATGTAGGAAACACGGGGTTGACACAGTTTAACAAGGGACTCTGAAGTCAAAAAACATCTCAAAGTGAGACTAGGCTCTACCATTTACTCAATCAATGACTTTAAGATATAACAGTTGTTATACATATTAGATAATACATGTAAAATGTTTAGCATAGTCTTTAATATATAATACATTTTTTATGAACAGTAACACAAACATAAGGTATTTGTTTAGATAGAAGAGAGAAAGCTGATTTCCAACATCTGCTCAAGGTGGCTCGGCATAAACAGAACATCCTGGAGTCGGGGATATCTGAATTAAATCCCAGGTCCACCAGTCACCAACCTCTCCACAACCTAATTCTCTCTTCTGTAAATCAATTGCTATTTCACAGGCAAATTATGTGGACTAAGAAAGACAATCATAGATAAAGAGCTAAGAATAGAGATACAATAAAACATGGGTTTTCTTTCCTTCTCTAGTTCTCATCCCCTTCTTTTCCCAGCCTGCCTCTATTATTCCTCTTTTCATCAAAAGAGGGAAAAGATGGAGAAAGTCAAAAGGAGTGACATGAAAGGAAAAAAATGAAGACTAGTCCTCAGAAGAAATGGGGGGACCTCTTTAAATCTTCAATATTTCCCCAAACAAATCCTAAATCAACAGAAGCCTTCAGGAACAACACTACAGCCATTGAAAGTTGCTTCTTTTCATTCCTTGTGTTACTAAACACATGGAATTAGCTATAATAAGACAGAATAGTTTGTTTTACTTTACAGCCATGAAGTCAAAACCCACATCCCAAACAATTTATGAACATCTTTCTGCTTCTATCAGGATTTGAAGTTAAACCAAAGATGGTCCTTATTTTACAAAACAGCCAAGAAAATCAGCACAAGTCCATGATAGAAAAATCAAGCATAAAAGAAGTTGGACCATAAGAACAAGATTCCTAAAAACAAAACAAAACAAAATTCAACCCTAATTGGTAACACCAGCATTTTAGGTCTTGGAGCCACCAGTGATCAGGGACCCAAGGCCACCATGCCTGTCAGCACCAATGTCCAACAAGCACATTCAAAAGATGATGAAAGATTAAAAATTTTAAAAAATTATGCTGTCAACTTTGACTTTACTGCAATTCAGTATCTTCACAGAACACTAAAGAATGACCCTTCTTGTTTTATGTCTTTTTCATTAAGGAATTCATTATTTAGAATAATCATCACAACCATTTAGGGAGTGTGGACAGCAGTAACAGGAGACAAGCAGCACAACTGCCCAAGCAAACAAAACATTTTCTATGTCTTTGACAATTTTCAACCAAGTAAAACTTGGAAGATAAAATATTTTGGTGGCAGTAAATGATAAAGTATTCACTGACTTAATTGTAATATTTCAAGCTTCTCAAAAGAAACTCAACTGTTTCTAACCATAAAAAGAGACCTCAGCCCGTGTTTGTGGTAATTTATACAAACTGTGTAGAATGTTGAATAATAAAATTAAATATCTCTAGCTCCGTCTTTGAATCTGAAAGTTAGCCAAAAAAAAAAAAAAAAAAATGACGCAGGGGTGCCTGGGTGGCTCAATGGGTTAAAGCCTCTGCCTTCGGCTCAGGTCATGATCCCAGGGTCCTGGGATGGAGCCCCGCATCGGGCTCTCTGCTCCGCAGGGAGCTTGCTTCCTCCTCTCTCTCTGCCTGCCTCTCTGCCTACTTCTGATCTCTGTCTGCCAAATAAATAAATAAAATCTTTAAAAAAAAACACACACACACAAAATGACACAGCCTAATGCCATTTAGACATAGCCACTGGAAATAGGCAGGCGGACCTGAATTATCTACAGGAGTTCTGATGGCAGGTCCCCAGTGGAAAGCCAAGCCACATGATTAGAAGTAAAGTGAAGAAATAATGCAAGTCTCTAAATCAAATTTGGGTCACATGACAATTAGACGGGAAGCTTTTTTTTTTTTTTTTTTTTAAAGAAAAAAAACCCAAAGACTGATTCTTTACCTCTACCTTGAACAATTAAGTCAAGATCTCTGAAGATCTGGCCTGGGGAATCAGAATTTTTTTTTTAAAGTTCCCCAGGTGATTCTCATATGGCTCAAATTTGAGGAGCACCCATTCAAAAAATCTCCCTTCCTCTTTCCAAATCAGAACCACCTGATAGCATTTGTTAAGGTCCAGTTACACAGACCATTCATCTACACTGGGGAAGAAGACTGGAGAACCAGCCTTCATTGTTTATTTCACCTGTGTAGCTATAGCCCATACATCAGTGACCTCTGTCCTGCCAGATCTCAGCTGTGAAACCCTTACTGTCATCTATTCTGCCTAAAAGTGCTTTGTCGCCATAAACAGGATTTCTCTTTACACTGCCCAGCAAGAACTGAAGAAAGAGGTAAGGCTGAAAGACAAATTAGCTCCCTGCTTGAAGAAAAGTATGAGCCAAAACCTTCACCAAAGAGCCACAACTCCAAGGCTGATAGAATGGATGGGCAAGGTGGGGAGGCTCTATGATATTTTTTGGTTTGAAGAGCTATGATTATGTGCCTGGATCATCTGAAGTGCCCAAACATCAAATGCTAGGACAACCTTACACAAAAAATCAATTCCGGATGGATAAAAATTTAAATGAAAACATAAAAGTACTAAGATATGTGGGTAAATATTTTTCTAATCTTGGACCAGGAAAGCCTCTCTCAGTATATAATGAAAATAAAATCTATAAAAGATTAAAGAATTTGACTACACAAAAATTAATATCTGTATAGTGAAAGAAATCAAAAATAAGTGAAAAGACACAGGATAGATCTGGGAAAATATATTTGTCATATTTCTGATAAGAAAAGAGAAAATATATTATTATACAGAGTTCTTATGAGTCAATGAGGAAAAAAACAAATGCCTAAAAGGACAATATTCAAAGGACACAAATACAAACAAGTATATTAACAATTGACAAGTCAAGAAAAATGCAGAAGGATATTCACCCTCACTAAAAGTTAAAGAAATTTGAAATGACTATGAATGAGGTATCATTCTCAACCCACTGAATGGCAAAAATGAGAAGAGGGGACAAAATCTTGTTTTTGCAAGAGTGCATATAAGTGGGCACTCTTGTCCATTATTGGTAGAAGTATAAACCGGTATAACCTTCTGTGAGTATAACTTAAAACAAATATAAAAAAATAAAATAAGCCTATCCTGCAAACATTCTGCTAGGGATTTTACTCTAAGGAGAAAATTACAAAGAATGAAAACACAGTTAAACACCAAAGTTTGCTTATAAATGAAAAAATCTGGGAAAACTGAAAATGTACTAATAGGGGATTTATTAGGTAAATTATAGGACATGCATCATCATGTGTATAAAGAGCTGCAGTCTTAAAGATAATGCTCAAGATGCACACTAAAGTGGAAGAACTTCCATGAAAAGCTAGTCACGTTATGAAACAGCAGGTATATGATCTCATTTATATACACTCTTACACATCAATCTACCTGTTTACACATGCATCGCAAGATACACAAAAGATGTTCACGAAAATGTTAATAATGGTTATTTCTGAGTGATGAGTTTAAGGGCAAACTACTTTTTATTGTAGTTTTTCTGCATTGTTTGAATTTTTTACAACACAATTGTATCTTATTAAAAATAAAGGTATTTCAAAATAATTTCAAGACAAACACAAGGTAGTTTTAGAAGGTCACAACATTTGGGATCACCACCCTGCCCAAATCACTATCCTCTTCTAATCACCAAGAAAACAGAGTTGACAAAGGTCTTTCAGTTGAAAAGCCAACCAAATATGTTCTGGTAAGTGAAAAATTTGGTTACATTTGACTTAACCTTAATCAAACAGGCTTAATTCAGAACTTGTACATGAAGTGAAGTAAATTCTTTAGCTAAGTTCCTTCCTAGGAGAAGGAACAGCCAGCATACACATTTGAGGCAAGAAAGCAATGGGAGCCCCTTACTTTGTCACTAATACACATTTATATTTTTTAAAGACTGTACTTATTTATTGGAGAGGGAGAGAGAGCACAAGCAGAGGGAATGGCAGGCAGAGGGAGAGGGAGGGACAGACTATCTGCTGAGCAAGGAGCCTGATGTGGGGCCCATCCCAGGGCCATGGGATCATGACCTGAGCCAAAGGCATATGCCTAACCAACTGAGCCACCCAGGCACTCCAATACACACTTGTTTTGACTACCCAAACAACTCACCTATATCATTCCAACAGACTATCTCTCCCTAACTTTTAAAAAACTCTCCTATGTTTCTGAAAGACTATTTCAGGCAGATTAACATATCACCTTCCATTTCCACCTCAAGAAAGAAATGCATTTTGGTGCCCAAGTGCAACATTTAGGGAAGCTGAAATTCCTATACTTTCCTCACTATAATGAAGCAATTGCTGTTATAAAGTACACATGATAAACTTCATAAAGAAGTGTCTATCTTACAGAAGATCTATATGAAGAAGAAATGATACATTTCCAACCTCAGCAGATTGATTAAATATTCTCAGCACAGCAGTATGTTAAAATAAAGCTTTAAATTTGGAGATGCCAGCTATAAATGTTCCTTATTATGAGACAAATTTCCTTAAAATGTGCTCTGTTAGGCTCCATAAATATCACAAAATTCACAGAATTCTAAAAATCTGACTATATCCTTTTGCTAAAAGGTTTGTGAAAATAGGATTATATTTACTCTGGGGAAAGAAATTAAAATTACTTTCTTCACTCTAGACTATACTCAGTCATTCACAATCAACAATGTGGATTTGAGCTAAAAGATTTTTTTTTTTCTGTGTTCCATAAAGCTAAAAACAACTTTAAAAAACACAAAGACTTGCCACAGAGTATCAAAAAGTGTTCGCTGTATGGGTAACTTGCCCATAGACTAAGCTATCCATAAATATTTGTTAAATCAATGTTTAACAATTTAATCACACGTATCTCAAAGAACAGAACAGTGAGCCCGCCTGGCAACCAAGAATATCAATGCAGTGCCGTGAGTTGGATGCATGGTCACAGAGCTGAGTTCTGGAAAGGACACGCTTCTAGGATGGTGAGGCTGAAAACCCTTTGTTTACTTCAGAGTACTGCAAGGGGACCAGAGCATTATTACAGTGGGATGGACTGAGAAGGATAATAAGAGTGTTGCATGTTTCCCGGACCTCAGAAACCACATGCTCTAGTCCTTTGTTGTTGAACCACAGGAACAGGAAATAGGCACAAGCCAGGGCTGGATCCTAGATAAATCTAAAGGCCAACTCTTGGCCAAGTGGTTCAGTCAACCCAGAGGCCCAAGCTAAACTTTACTGTCTATACCTAAGGAATCAATGAACACACCCTCTGAAAGCCTTAGAGTCCTCTCAGAGCAGCCTGATGGGTCCAATGAGTGTGCCAAGTTGGGAAATTTGTAGTCATCTAGGAGGCCATTATCAATTGATTATAATGGAAGCCGCTGTAGCTTCGACAGTTCCATTTCAACTTGGGTCCGTGGGAAACGATCCATATGGCTCCCAAGATCTGCTTCTAATGATGTGAAAATAGACAGACACACAAGTGTGTATGTGGGAATACTAAACATACATCTATTTTATTACTATTAATATTCATTATAGTTAATATTACATATATAGATTTCAGCTCTGAAAGAAATGCTTTAATGTAAATTTCTGTCTTCGAGCAGGCAAGACCTCCTGCACAGAAGTTGGCAGAAGAGTTTGCTTAAACAACAACAGTGCAGTGACTCATCTGTGTTTTCACAACATGTTTGCACCAGCACCCATGTCTATTTGTAGCCTGACAATGAAGGCCGTATTTGTGAACCATCTCTGAGCTGTCTGCCTTTAAAAGCAAGGACACTCTTCTCGGTTGACTCATTTGAGCTACTTGGGCTTTTCAGAATAACCCGCTGCCACATTATAAAGGCATGTGATATAACTGAAGATTACTTCAGGCTATGCCAATGTTCTGCTTAGTCTTGATCTAGTGTTTCGAAAAGCAAATAGACCAAGGGGACTTTATCCCCTAAATAAGCCTACTACATTCCACTACTGGTACCTCTTGGGGACACAGAAAAAGAATGCCTTATCAACACCCTAGACTGTAAACACCATCAGAGTAGGGATTCTTATCTATTTTGATCACTTATCTGTATCCCCAGCACTTTAAAGAGTGTCTGTCACACAGTAGAGACTCAATAAATATTTGCAAAGGAATAAATCAGCCTCTGCCATGCACCTGGGAAATGATCTGAGACTTAGCACCAAATCCATACAATATTTTGTTGTCCTGATGCCCCGTCAAGATTTCTCCTGCTAGAGCATCAGAACTTCTGTATACTCAAGGACATGCTCTTTCAGTACTGAGATGCTTTCCAACACATTAAGTCACCTTACTCTCTAGTCCCTAAAATAGATAAAACCAATAAAAATCTCAATCTGAGTCATCTACCACTGCAAGCAAATCTAGAACAATGACTACAGGTAAAATGTTTCCTATTAAAATACTGGGATATGTAAAATCACTGTAAAATGACTGAGTTGGGGAGGGGAAGTGTGGCACCCTAGCTAGTCAGTTCCAGTTATACAGATCATTTTAGATCTATAAATCCAGAGCTTGGCTCTATACACCTTCACTAATAGCACTAGTTTCCCCAAAAGAAAGAGATTATAGACTATTCAGTTCAACAAATATATATTAACAATCATTAATGTCTTATCCTTCTTTTTCAGTGTTTCTGCCACCCACCATGACTTCTCCAAGTACCAAATCGCAGTACTTGCCCAATACGTTCTTCAAAGAAAAAGACAGGAACTGAGAGAAAAATAGACACTTCAATATTTCCAAAGACCTAAAACACTGAGTTCACAGTTTCAGTGAAATTATCAATAGGGGTTACAAAATCTATCAATAAAATAAGTAGAATATGTCTGGCAAATATCCTCCTAGGTTAGAAGCTGATTCACTGAATTAATTTATATATGGGAATATGAAACATACATGTATTTTATTATAATTAATATTCATTATAATTAATATTACATATATAGGAGTACCTCCTAGGAGTGACACCCAGCAAATGGTCCTTTTAGCAGACAACCTAGCATTCTGATGAGCTGAAAGCATTTATGTTTCTCCTAAAGGCTGCAGAACTCAGAAAACTGCTTACTCTACCAGCAAGGCCCATCCCATGACATTCCTCACAGACGAGATACCCACAATAACTGCATATATTATACAACAGAATCCTTTACTTTCTCCCAAACTTGCATATATGGAAATTAATTCACCTCGGAGAGATCAACAATAGACTTTAACAGATTTCTTCCTCATCTCAGATGCGGCATTTTAAAGCTACGTCTTATGAAGCTGGAAAGGGGTTCAACTCAGTTTAAAAAGCCAATTCATTAACATTTAGGAAGTGTTGTAATTTCTCCATCTCTATGAAAAGAACATTCACAGAAAGCTACATGTTGAAAAATTATCTGCACAAGAAAGTCTCCATCTATTCTGAAAGACAGAAAGAACTTAGCTTGCCACTCTCTCAAAATCACAGCTTTCTTTCATTTTCCTAACGTGGCTGCCTGTCTTACGTTCTTCGTGCTGGCCTCATGGTGCTTCCCCAGTCTCTCTTCTCCACTTGTTTTCTTGAATAATCTGATTTAGTTATCATTATGCTATCACTTGGAGGAAGAAAACTGCACAATCTGGATATAGAGCAGACTTAAAAAATACTATCACTGACATCACTGTTACAGTTTAATTTATTCATTCTTATCTTATGAATAAGGGGAAAAACACCCCATCAGTATATTTCATCTTTTTGTCCTACCACATTTGGTTTCTATTCCCCACACGGCAGGTCTCTCCTGGGGACATAACACATAAGCGTTTCCTGGCCAGTGTAATGTTATTTTTTTAAATGTTATTTAGCTCCAAATATTTAAAAAATCACTAAATTTCACATAAGAAGATTTGAGTTTTCAGCCTCTTTTTGAAAATCAGAAAGTGAAATCATACTGAGCACATATTCACATGAAAACAAGCAAAGCTGAGAAGCCACTGGCCCCTTCCAACAGGGCATGGGCTCTCAAGGGTCACCACATTCCCAGTTATGAGAAAGCCAAGCTAGCCACGTGGAAAAGTCATGGTCAGAGTCCTTAGTCCCCAGCTTTTCCAGACATCCCAATCTAGGCACCAGACCTGTGACTAAGAAGCCTTTGGGTGACTCTAACCCCAGCTGCCGCCGCACTACAAATGTGTGAGGCCAAAGAGGGAGCCACCCCAGATGAGTCCGCCAACCAACCCCAGAAACCTGAGAGAAGCATAAAGTGGCTGTTTCAAGCCTCTAGGTTTTGGGTCGATGTGCTATGTGATAGCAGATAAGGGTTAAGAGATAAAAACGCTCTTCACTGACTAAATACAATGGTTTAAAGTGACTTCCCCCTTGTCACTTGGGCCAACATAGATGTCCTATGTCCTCTCCATCACGTTTTTGTGTTTTGGCAGAATCTAAAGCATGAAGATGCACAGAAAAGAAAACAAAGGCAGAAGAAAAGCAATCTTTTGGAATCAGCTGTATTTTTTTTCTTTAATAAGCTGGCTGGCAACACTGACGAATGTCACATAGGTTAATCAATAATAAGCTCGAGTAGAAGGACTGGGTTTGGAAAGGGCTTGAATCTGCTTCTTTTCATAAGAATATCAGCTTCAGGAGCACCTGGGTGGTTCAGTCAGTGAAGTGACTGACTCTTGGTTTAGGCTCAGGTCATGATCTCATGGGTCCTGGGGCTCCACGCTGGACAGGGAATCCGCTTGAAAACTCTCTGCCCCTCCCCCACACATGCTTGCTCAAATATTCAAGCCCTCTCCTCTCTCTCTCAAATAGACCTTAGAAAAACAAAATACCAGCTTCACTCACTACTCCGTATTCAGCACCTAGCACAACGCTTATTTTTTTCTTAGCTTTGTACGTACTTTTCTGATTCATAGAGAGCATCCAATATATCTTTTCTACCACAAAAACTTTAGCTGTTACTGACACAAAAGGAAGGCAAATGGCACCCGCAGAGTAACCAACAAACTGTGCTTTGTACAAATTAAGTTAAGCCAGGGTCTTCACAGCTTAATGGCGGGCAGATTCAAGAACAGGAGAAAGGACTCTTAACTTCCATTCCTTAAAGCTGAGCTCTACTGATAGATATGCAAATTAGACCTCAAGCAAATCACTCAATTTTTTGATGACTGTTTGCTCATGTGTAAAATGAAGCTAATCACACATTCCCAGAAAGAGTGTGTTCATCAAGTTCAACAGAATATGGTCTGTGCGCTCAAGGTAGTAGGAGATCTAAACCTGGTGCCCCGCACAAAATTAAAGCAGCTGAGATGCTTTTGCCCAAACAGAATTGTATATCCGCATTTCCTTTCCTTCTTCTCCCCACTTGTGACTCAAGCCAGATTTCATCGAGCTATTTTTGTAATTACTAAAATGCTGGAAATATAGCAGCAGGCCAGAAGCAAAGTAAAATGCAGCATCCAGCAAAAGAAAGAAAATCACGCTGAGTAACTGAAAGGCCATCTGCTCCTCGCTGAGTTGGAGGGGTGAGGAAGGCAATCTGGGCTGTACTATTTGTGTCTTCCCCCAAACCAAACCCACCTGCATGTTGTCAGTGGCATCCCCAAGCAGTCCTCCAAAAGTGATAGCATTAGTTACAGTTGCCAGATAAATGAAGAGAATTGCTGAAAGCGCCTGAATATTTAAAGCATCATAAAAATCACTGGCGAAAAATGGTGCTTTCCTCTTTATGTCCTTAATTAGTCCACCACAGAACCTGGGCAGGGAGAAAGCAAACATGTGACAATGTAAAACAAATTGCCATCAAATTAACCCAGAGATAACTTATGAAGCCACAAAGAATTTGTATTCAAAGTGTTTGAATCAACAAGCTCTACTTAACCACTTCAGGGAAAACCAGAAAACTGTAGAATACATTTTCTTCTATCTGCCTCTGTTGTGGTCACTAAATTGGGTGTCACATTCCCTAAAAAACAGACAGTTGGTTTTTAGACGAGAGTGAATTGTGTAGATAAATTAAAATTTCTCACTGTTTGAAGAGAAACGTGTGAGCACAGCATGTAAGGCCCTTTATAATCTTGCCATAGTTTCCTTTCCGGCCCCATTCATCATTCCACAAGTGTTTACTGAGCACCTCCGATACGCCCAGCCCGACTCCGGGTGCTGGAGACGCACCAGGGAATGACACAACACAAACACCTGCCCGCAGGGATTTTGATTTCTAGATGGCGGACAGACAACAGAAGTCAAATTCACGGTGCTAAAAATCAAGGTAAAAATTAAGTGGGGAAGACGGTTATGAAGTGCTAGAGAAGCAATGGCTGAAATATTAGAGTGGCCAGAACGGACCTCCAAGTGGGGGACTTTGGGATAAGGTCCCAGAGGAATGAAGGGAGGAAGTCAGGCCAGTATAAGGAGGAAGAGCATTCCACATGATACATGAATAGGTCAGCGGCCTTGTTTGGGCATCGGTCCACCTATCCTCCCAACCAAACCTCAAATCTCAGCTTTCCCCATGACCTGCCTGCCGTCTAGGAGGCCCACCCTCCTAATTCAGCAGCTCTCTGAAGTCCTGACCCTCCACTTAGAGCTCAGATTTCCACCACAGGCTATCATACTTTATCAGGACTGTTGGCGGCGGGGAGGGTAGGCGGAGGGGCTTCTGGCCCTCACTGCCCTCAGTGGTCTACTTCCGTTTTCTTGGTAGGCACAGGGCTGAGCATGGTACCGGGCATGCTGCACACACTCAGTGCATTTAGGAAGAAGGGAAATATACAAGCATGGAATTCTATTATTTATTTATTAAATGAAGGAGTTGAATTTTTAAAGACATGATATAATTCTATATGTTGCATGCCAATGAGCTCATTTTCATAAAATTATTTTTAAACTGTCAAAGAAAACATATATAAGGTATTAATCCTATCATAATTACTATTATTTATCATTATCAAAACTGATCTTCCTAGTGACCTACACTTTGTAAAAGCAGTCGTAAAGTTAACAGCAGATAAAGCAAGGAATTCAGAAATCCATATTTCCTCTATTAAAATGTTTCATATATTGAAATAAACAAATAGAGAAAGAAGTTGAATCCTAGAACTCATACCTATAGAAAATGAAAAGGATATTCATACTAAAAATAGTTTGTGAAGAACTATTCAGGAAAAAAATAGGGGGAGAGAAGGTTTTGTGTTCTCTATTCTTTAAGAAAAAAGGGAAGGGAAATAATGTCCCCTCAATTTCAGAGAGAAACCCAAGCAGTCATCAGAGGAATAAAATCATTTTATTTGGATTCAACTGCATATTAAAAAGGCATACTTTTGTGTTTCAAAAAAACCCTTGATGTCCTTAAAAAGTTCTATCTTCATAAAATGAGTACCCTACTTAAAATTTTACTTAATCCAAAAGAAAATGGAAAATCTAACAGGGCAAAGAAAAGGAAGATGTATCATAAAAGGAGACTTACAAAAGCAATTGGAAAACCTGAATCCCCAACTGCAGGCTAGGAAGACCATGATCTGTGGGTCCTTCATGTCTATAACACGTTCCCCATTAGTAAGTAAACGTACAGAGAAGAGATGGAATCCCAAAAGCCAAATGAGGAAGACAGGCCCATGGCTGTCTTGTGGCCACTCACTCACACCCACCTGTAGGCCCGCTGACTTTCTAACACCTCCTCTCTCACTTCATGGCCTGGATGCCAACCCACCACATACCACAGGCTCTTTGCTGTCTCCTCTCCCCACCCCCAATCTGCTGGGTCTGTCTCCACACCACCTTCAGGACTTTCCTCACAGGCTACACTTCTCTGCAAAGCCTTCTCTGACCACCCTATTTAAATTGGAATACCTTTCTCCCATCACTAAACTCCCTACTTCTGCTTTAGTTTTCCCCCAGAAAACCATCACAAGGTATTTTCACCTGCTTAGTGTCTGTCTCCCACTCCTACAAAGGAAGACCCAAAAGGACATGGGGTTTTTGTTTAATTCAATGTTGTGTCCCTAGCGCCTGTGACTAATCAATATAAAGGTCTATTGGCCAGTGATTCAAATGCCAATAGGAAGATGAAGGGAAATTAAGATCTCAAGAGAGCCTCATCATGAATGTCAAAAGAATCCATCAGTTACCGTCCAGTTCGCTGCAATTCTTCACAATCTGCGTGTCCCCCTCCTCCTCCTCCGTGGCCTCCATCATGGGGTGTGTCCCCATTCATCTGAACATTCTCTCCACCTGAGTACATATTCTTTCTAAGCAAGACAATAGAAATCAAGAGAATTATGAGTTTATTTTATTCATCTGCTTCTTAGCTGTGTCATGCACTAGACTGATGAAGAGATTGGGAGAAAGGTCATTATATCCTTCTGCCACCCTGGCAGGCAATTCTTAAAGCGTTATATTTAGACAGAAGACAAATGACTGATGAATAAAAAGCTGAATGAGTTGTATATTATACAAGAGGAGAAACTGTCTCACCTAGAAAATAACAGATTTCCAGAAAATGACTTCTCCAAAATTATCTCACCCAATTTCTTGACCTCTTAAGTCTATAGGGACTCATCTTGAGGAAACCGATCTTTCTACACATAGAGGAAGTCCCCAACACATTCTCTCCAAAAATCTCTGCGGTGTATTCCAATATCACAATCTGAGATCTCTAGCTAGCAATCACCAAATAAAATAACAACATACACCATTCATTTTACAGTGTCAACGAAATGCCAAGCCAAAACACCTATGTGATTCCTTTGAGAGAATACATCAAGTTAAATGGGAACCTGAAAACACAGTATTAGGACAGTCACCTGACCCCATTTCTTTTTCTGCACACAGCCTCCTCCCCAAGGATGAAAACTCCCAATTGCCTGATAATTTACCTTTTGTCAGATGATGGAAGACTCTTGGGAGGCTCTATCCTGATTGCTGGATCCCATTCTCCAGGGGGAAGGACAATGACTTCATCTAGGAACTCGTCGATGCCAGCAATCAGGTCCTGCCTGTCTTTCGCTTTATAAGCAATGTCATGGAACACCTAAAGGATAAGAGATGTGCTGATTGACAAGAGAGCCCTCTATGTGCCTCTACATGCCTCACATGCCTCACAGCATGGTGAGCCTGAAAAGGGCAATCTATAATCCATTTTGATATTTAATATATATTCAGTATAATCATATTCTCATACTTCCTATCAGCTTGTCCCAAACTATTTTGCTATTCTGATTGTGAACCCAAAGAATATAAGTAGAGGCAGGAGAAAACAGCTGTGTTTCTTTTATATGTTTTTTATTTTTATCAATACTGCAACACCACGTTGCCTTTCATCTCCCACTGGTAGGCACCATTACTGCTATAGCTGCTGTGGAAGCCAGATGAAAATGGTTTGGAGAAATACACAAAAGAGTCATTCTCTGAAATCAAAACGACTGGGACAAACCATTGCTGGTAATTCAAAAAGGAAAAGTTCAAGCTGAGTGTTAAGATCGGGTTAAGACCCAAACATTGCAACTCTCAAACACACAAATAATGTCAGCTATTAAAGGAAGAAAAATCCAAGTTATACCAGTAACACATAAAGCAAAGGGCTTTAAGCAGGTGATCGTCTGTCTAACCTTTTAGCGAGGCAATAACTAAACCATTCAAGGCAGCAAATGCATCGTATCTTTTATATAGATAGCCAAAGAAGGAGCTTCCAGACGCACATAATCCTCTTCGCCAACCTTCCCATTCTTCCAACCTAGCTGATGATCTGAAAAGTCGTTTATACCTTTTCATACCTCATAAGTCAAATTCTTTAGTCTTCAGGAGAAAAGCTGGCTCCTGCTTAATATCCTTGCCTATGCCTAAAGACTGCTACTAAATCTCTTCTCTTCGACAAGAATTTTTTAAAAGCTGTCAAACAAATAATATGTCACAGTCTGGGGGTTATGAGGTTGAGGGCAGGGCCATCCACGGTGCCAGCACCTCGTCCGCCACAGGCACAGCAACTGCAGAGGCTGGAAAGTCAGAGGGTCACTCTTCCAGCTGCCCCCGAAGATAAGGACTGACAGTTTTGACCAATGAGATAGAAGGAAAAAGCTGTCTGGAAACCTTTAGGATACCTGTTAAAAGAGACAGCTCCTGCTAACATTCCAGCCCCCTTTTTCCTGCCTTGAATACAGAAGAGATGGCTGGGGCTGATGGCAGTAGCCATCTTAAGATGCCAAAGCAAGAGCCTTGGCTCTTGATTTATCATGAAGCGGTGACGTTAAACCAACTCTGGCCACTGCCTACCTCCAAATTTCCTGACATGTGTGTAAAAAAAAAAAAAAAAACCTGAATAGTTTAAGCCACTATAAATCAGATTTTTTTTTTTCTGTCACTTAGAGCCTAAAGCATTTCTCATTGCTACATCTTAGGCGGAAGGATTTTTTTTAAGAAAATATAAACATACAGAAATCAATAAAAGAACCCCCTGAGAGGCTTAGTTGCCTCAAGGGGGAAAACCAGCATAGCTATACATCAATGCTCTTGGTCTCACATTAAGCAACCATGTGAGTAATCACCAAGCTGAACTACCATAACTAAATGCCCTATTCTCCACTTAACACACGGAGAAGCTAACAATCAAGTAATAAAGCAAAAGTAAAACATCTGGGAAGATAGTAAGCTAAAAAGAAACAGAGGCAGAAATCAATGATCCCATATCCTAATTGTATTTCTCCTACTGAGACTAAGGTTTAGGGTTTCATTGTGTCTAAAACGTGTGTAACAACATTCAAGCTGTTATGAGAGTAAGGCTGTAATTCCAAAGTACTAGAGACTCTGCCGTAATGGTTGCTATGGCATTTTAGTGTGTGTATAATTCCTTCCCACAAGATAAGAAGACCATAAAAACAGGTACTTTCTGATACCTAAGAAAAAAATGCATGATCCATTTCATTATGCGTTACTTTATAGAACCCATTATTTCTGATGTGATATATGGACACCTGAACTCCCAGAATGAATATGTTAAACATTTTAAGAGATAAAGCTTAAATTAATACAGTGATGTGAACTTTTTAAAGAATATTTCACATACATCAGTTTGAAGAATTACAATGCTTAGAAAAAGAAAAGAAACTATATCTTGTTCCAGCATAATTTTTTTTTTGTTTTTGAAAACTGTATAGAGATCAGCTATCTGCCATGAATGACTGTGCCTCATGTCATAGAGAAGACTGGTAGCCACATAATTCTAACTGAATACATTGTGACAGCCAATTCACAGTACAAAAACTATACAAGTGGGACG
The DNA here is from genome assembly GCF_002288905.1 of Enhydra lutris kenyoni. Lineage (NCBI taxonomy): Eukaryota > Metazoa > Chordata > Mammalia > Carnivora > Mustelidae > Enhydra > Enhydra lutris. The sequence continues at coordinate 10,758,405 of NW_019154105.1, forward strand.
TTCACGGATCACCATGTGCTGGACCGCCTACCTCATCAGACATCAAGGTGGCAATGGCTCTGCCAATCTCATGGTAGGACTTGGCTTTTCCCTTAGGACCTAAGAGAATGAACAAGAACCTAATGGAAGAGGAAAGAAGCAAAAGCTATAAAACACATTTCATCAAAGTTAATATACATAAAACTGAGACACGTTTATCTTGGTTGATAAAAAACACGGGTCTAGAATTCATCTTTAAAACAAAGACAATATTCTTGGTAATGCGACAGATGCTCTTTCAACAAACTGTTGTTTCTCTGGAGGCAAGGGAGAACTTCACATGGAAACCCTGAGATTTCCATTGAGTTACTGAGTTACTGAGTTACGTTGAGTTACTGAGCCAGAGAAATGCACTTTGGGAGTCATTCAATCTCCTTTTTTTAAACTTTCTTCCCTCTCCATTTCTACTGACTTTCAAAATTTTGAAGAAAACCCATTAAGCACAATAACCAGAAAGACTTAGGACATCTTCAGATTTCTCTGACTTTTCCTTACTCAATACGAACAATGACAAATGACCCTCTCCATACTTTTATGAAATATTTCTGCTCAGAAGTGACTGGAGGTCAGCAAAAACCAAATCCTCTATAAGTAAGCCACATGCTGACAGCCAAAGTAAAGAAAAAGAAATATGAGAGAAATATTCAAAATAAAGCATCATTCTCAGACGGTTAAAATTCTTTTCTGGGTGCCCTCGTTTTCCTTTCCAAACTTGTTTTCTTGATAATGCACACTCACTGCTCTATGGTAAGTAGGTCCTGAAATTTGCAATAATGAGCTTATCCGCACTTAGGTTGTGTCTTGACTAGGGAGGGAGAAACCCAGTAAGTAAGTGACTAAGAAAAAAATAAATAAAAGGCAACATGGATACATCTCTGCCTTGCTTATGATCATGGCTCACCTAATATGTAGACAATAAGGGCAATAAAAATGATCGTATCATGTTTGCTCAGCTTTTTAAAGCTTGCAAAGCATTTCACATTCATCACCTCATTTAAACTCCATATACCCTTTTGCAATAAGGATGTTCTCTTATTCCCATTTAATGGTGAGGATGCTGAGGCTCGAGGAGGTTGGTGGATGAGCCAAGATTGTGCCTAGTAAATGGGAGAGAGCAGACAGGCCTTCTCACCTCCAGTTCTTCTTAGCATACAATTCTGCCTGGTATTACCTGCCCAACCTACGACTTCCACGGGTCACCCTGGTGAAAGATGCTGTGGATACTGAGTTGGGAACAAGAAATCTTAGGTAAAATTTTATGGGACCAGGGACAGTGGGGGAATTGCTTAATAAAATTTTATTTTTTACTTATTTATTGATATACCTTACTTCATTTTTTAAAGATTTATTTATTTATTTGACAGGCAGAGATCACAAGTAGGCAGAGGCTGGCAGAGAGAGAGGAGGAAGCAGGCTCCCCGCTGATCAGGGACCCCGATGTGGGGCTCAATCCCAGGACCCTGGGATCATGACCTGAGCTAAAGTCAGATGCCTAACCAACTGAGCCACCCAGGAACCCCTATATGCTCCACTTTAAATAAAAATGGGTTGAACAGCAAGTATTCTTCAAAGTATTAGGGTTTGTTCCCAAAAGCCCTTGAATAAATAATTTCTTCTTTTCATTATAAAATTCAATCCAAAAGGGAAAGGGGAAAAGAATAGAAATTAAGAATATAAGAAGGTATCTCAAAGATTCAATGTTTTGATTTTATACCGAAATAACCATAAAACTGTTCAATACTTATTTGCTTAGAAACCAGTTCTGGCATGAGGCGGCACATTCACTTTCAAGTGTTATCACAATAGATGAAAAAGCAAAAGCAATCGGCAGGCACAAAAGTCTGCTCAAGTATGAAGGAAGTCATTATTAAAATTGGATTTTTAGTTCTTCTAATTCTGAAGTTCAGTTGATACTAGAACCTTTCTTTGTTCAAAGCTGGACCTAAATTGTATACCACTACATATAGTATTACAAAGTGCTTCCTTATGACAGTAAAATGTACTTTACTAAAGGGACAGATCACTGATTTGAGTGCAACACATGCAAAAAATATTGAACCACTAAAGCGAAATATAAATCCAGTTACAGATTTATATCAGTACTCATCACATTCCCCAGTCCTCCTTGCCTGTCTAGCAATGGCAAGGCATGTCTAGGCAAAGGGGACTGATGACTGAAGCTGGGTAGCAAGAGAAAATATCAAACACCTGGATCCTTTACCTGACACATTTTTAAATAAAGGGTTTCCTTTACCCACCATCTTTTGCTATTTTAATGTGTCTAAACATTAGTGTTTCAGTAAGACACAATATCTAAAATCTTTCCAGAACCACTCCGTACCTCTTCCTACCTTGCCCTATATCTCCATCACCATGATAGTTTACAAATACACATCATGGAAATAAATACACATGTATCAACTGACATGTGAATTAATTATCAGGTTGGCTATATGGCAACAAAGCCAAAAATACTATTTTGTTAGAAAGTGAGACAAATATGCTCAGTTATTGGTCATCCTCAATAAACTCTGGCAGATGATGGGTAACTATTCCAAGAGCTGGGAGAGTAATGGAGCCTCTAATTTAAGCCCTATGAGATGAGGGCATATGTTTTCTGCAAATATTTACTCTGGTCTCTGCTAACAGGTACCAAAGAACGAATGGAAGTAGTAGACCAATAGTGACTAAAATATATATTATAGGAATAAGCCCAATATATGAGAATTATATTATTTCGGTAACTTAAATATAAAGGTACAATTTCTCTTTCCTGGATAATGTAATTTTTCCTTTAAAAACCCAGGTATATATTATATGTAATATATAAATATTTATTAATACATGTATTTATTTATTTATTCTTTAATGGAGAATCAATTCTGCCCAACAGAAACAAAATGTTACATATCAGTGAAAATTTTCCATTACTCCAGTCAGAGACCATTCAATAAATTCAAACTTTTAAAATGATAGAGAGAAGAAATCTAGCCATCTGTAGGTAGCAGGAAACATCACCTCAGGTCAAGAATTTCCTCTGTAGGAACAGAAACCCTTAAGAACCCCCTAATTTGGACTGCATTGTTGAAATGGTGATGAGAGGTCTGGAAAACTAGCAACAGAGAACAACTCATCAAGTTGAAGTTCCCTCTGCCTGAAACATGTTCTTTTCCCTTTAACCCTCAAAGAAGCAAAAGCTGTTACAACTTTTATGATAAAAGTACATCTTGCCAAACTCAGCTTTTATAACATACTGAAAACTCCTTTCATGACCCAAGCTGGTTTTTGTCAATGGACAGATGTTATTTTTAACCAGAAGCTTTTTTCTTGATTAACAAATTAGAGTAAACATCACATTTGTGTGGCTGGAAGGGCACAGCCATGTTGACAGCTGGGGAAAATAAATTAATTTATGTTACTGAGTTCTTTTTATCCACTCATAACCAGAAATAAAGTCATAGTTAGAATTTTTGATAGTGCTAGTTGTCTCAAGAATCTGCATGAGGTTCCTCTACTCTTGTGAGCTTTTCCACAGACCTAATTATGCCTGAGGAGGGTGCCTCTAGCATTCTCCACAACAAAAATAAGTACCAGATGATCTCTGTCCGGAACCAATGGACTATACTCACATTCACAAAATAATTATAGGCAGAAACAGGGCATAATATCAGAAAAAGAGCCAGCCTTCCTAAACCACTCAATCTTTTCAGAAAGGATGTGCACCCCCCCTTCCTGATATATCACAGCTATTTCTAGAATAAACTCAGCATGTACCAATCCTTTACTCCCTGCTCTCAAAACAGCAGTGATCAAATAAGCCATTATTCATATTTAGCAGCTTTGGAAACGATGGCTAAACTGTAGCTTCCACAATAGATAAATGAGGACCACAAATGCACCATAACCAACCACATTACATATGGCAAGCAGCAGCTAGCAACTGAACTGTTGGACACGACAGGACTGAAGTAGTGGGATCTCCATCCCAATCCCCAAAATGAGATTTTCTATGGTTTTGATAATTAAGCACAAACTGCTGCTCTCGGGCACATCACCATGTATCACGTAAAATAATATTAACTGACACTGATATGGAAAGGGTAAACATCCTAATTTTGTAGAGGACCAGAACTTACTGAATAGTATTTGCCTTAAATGTAAAAATCAAGATCAGAAAAGAGCAAACTGATCAGGGTCTTTTATTTTTCTTCATGGAAAACCTTAATGTACTTTGCTCAAGTCCACTCTACATAGCTCCTTAGATTCTCCCCAAAAGCCTGGCTTCAAGTCGGAAATCTGCAGTTCTGTTTCTAGCACTGAATATGGTTCTCCTCGTTGCCTCCATCTCTCAGCTGTGAAATGGGAATAATACTCCTTATCCCCTACATCGCTCATAAATATGAGTGAGTGGCAGACTCCGTGGACAGACAGAAGATGACAGCGAGCCAAGTGTCCACAAGATACTGGGAGAATCATAAACCTATTCTATCAAGTCACCAAATATCAAAGAACAGTTTGTTTGCCTTCACATGGATGGCAAGAAGGGCCCCTAGGCAGGTAGCATCCACCCAGCTGGCACCAGTCCAGGTCCAAGCACCACGCTCAAGTACATTCAGCCAGTAACTAACTAGAGAACCTTGTTGCTACATATAGCTGCTAGATCCAGCTTCTCAAAAAGTGCATGGCCATAATATCACTTATTACATGTAGTAATAATAACAATCATAAATGTAAGAGCATAACTTTCTTCCCACTTCTCAAGGAAAAATGACATTTAGCAAATGTCCACAAAACCAGACTTTTCAGGTCTCCCCACAGTAGGACAGGGTAGCGCCTTAAAGCACACCACTGAGTACAGAGGCAGTCCTTCACAATAACTACCCAGCTCCTTGTGGGATTTCCTTGATTGGATTTCACAGGATGCAGCCATTGTAAATGGCCCCACATTACTCACACACAAAAAGGCTAATGAGACTCCCTACTCAGTGATTATAGCACGCACTGGTTCAGAGGACAGCAAATGGATAAAATTGTTTCCTGGAAAAATGTTAACATACTTGGATATATTGTTCAGATTATTGCCCTGAAATAGTTTTATGGCATTATTGAATTACATTCCCTTGAAATACCGAGCATCTTTTGTTCATTCAAATGATGCTGTATTTCACCTGTAGACTGGAAACACTCTCCTGTACAGAAGAAAAGAATAAGCCAGATGGGAGCAGATGATAAGAGAGATACACAAATGGTCATGATTGGCTGCACAATGAACTCCTGTTATTGTTAAATAAAAAGCCCTTTGAAATATTTTTTCTTGTAGCTTCTAGATAAAAGTAAGAAAAATGAAAATGCAAGAGCAACTTAACACTTCGTGACATTTTTTTTTTTTTCCTTCAAGCCCCAGTAAAATTAGTCCAAAGACACATGAAAGAAACCATAGGGGCACAAGAGCTGGACGTCAGCCATGATCTGAGTCAGCGAGCGGCCTGGCAGGTGATTGCTCAGGTAGAACTGCAAGGCTCGGCTGGAATGTTTTCAAGTGAACAACCAAGTTACAGAAAACATGAATTGTGATGATCCCATTAATTCAGTAAGATATGATCATTTTCTTTCCTTTGCCATTTGTCCACTGACTGCCTACTAGTGACCAGAAATAAGGAATAATCCTTATTCCCATTTTAAGTGTCTAGGAAACAGAAGAATAAGGAGAAAATACCTGTATGAAAAGAAAAAAATAGCCTGTAATCTATGGCTCAGGAGGCCACAAGGAAAGGTTCTCATTTCTCTCCCAACCTGGCTCAAAGCAAACCCGGAGCCCCTTGTCTCAGGGTATGAGGCTGAGACCATCTGAGATCACTGAGGAGGAGTCACAACCCTTCTTGCTCACGTGAGGAAACCTAAAAGAGATGGAAGTCACCTGTCCTTGCCCAGTACCCACAAAAAAGCACCCCCTTCACGTGATAATTTTATGATGTCAACTTGAAGATTACAAACTTCTCTTTAAATGCTTCTTTAGCACAAGCTGAAGTGAAGTATTAACTCCTGTTTACCTGTGGCACTCGGTAACTCTAGCTTCGAACTCTCGAGCTCAGCTGCAAGGTGGATAGACTGGTGCGGTGGGGACGTGGTCGTAATAATCCTAATACGCTCCCTTTTAGAATCAGAATTGATGTGATACAACACAAAATAGTAAAAGTGTGCATATTTAAGTGTGCAGCTTAATGATTTTTCTATGTGTGCGTATATATATACACGTAGTCACACACACACATATATATATATATATATACATACACATGTGTATGTGTGTATATATATGTTACCAATTATCTGATAAAATGTAGAGCAACCCAAAGCAACTCTGACCTCTGAAACATTTACCATCTATATGACATTGGACAAGTTACTTAAATTCTCAGACTCAGTTTCTTCATCTGTAAAATCCATATACTTATAGTTTAAACTTTAAAAATATTATTATGAGAAGCTGGCTCAGTCAGAGGGGCTCTTGATCTCAGGGTTGTGTGTTCAAGCCCCATGCTGGATGTAGAGATCACTTAAAATAAATAAACTTTAAAAATATATATATTACTGTGAGAATTAAACCAACTAATCCTTATAAATAAATTAGTACATGGCCCAAATAATTATTATAATTGTTATTATTACTATTATACAAGTGCCAAGTAATTTAATAGCATGAAAGGCTAAACCATTATTTCAGATCAAACCTTTCCAATATGCGTGCTCTGGATGCATCTCTGATTCTCTAGCCAAAACCACTCTATAAGCACACAGTAGACCCCAGCAGGTCAGGGAACAGCTTACCTTGTGGGCACAGGGACCTCAGTCAGGGCACCCAGCATGACTGCCTGCTGGAGCCGAACAAAGGCAATGAAAGGAGTATCCAAGAAGTCAACTTCCCCAACAAGCACATTGGAGGCTTCTGCATCACGTGGCAGTTTTTTCATGAACTTATTCTTCAGCTGCATGGGAAGAGCCAAGAAAACACAATTTATTTCCAGAGAAGGGAACAAAAACAGATAATCCATCTATCACCCAAGGCAATTCCTTTATATGAGTCTACACACAACAGGCTCTAGCTAGCCATTTTTCTATTACATTTAACCCTTCTATTATAATAAACATTACTCTGTACTTTGGATTCAAAAATATTGAAGGTATAATCACATGGCTTACACCTAAAACTATGTTTACATATAAAACTATTTATTTATTTATTCACTTGCTCAATAAATGTAAGTTGAGAGTCTACTATGAGCCAGGCATTGATCTAACCCCTAGGAATACAGGGATAGATCAACAAATTCTATCTTCCTTGGGTCATATTCCACCAGAAGAGAAATAAAGTATTATTTAAAGTAATGATAAGTGCTAAGAAGGAAAAATAAAACAGGCTGGAAGGTACTATTTTAGACAGGGTAGTCAGGGAAAGCCTCTGAAGAAGTACATTTTACACTGGATTGAGGGGACAAGCCATGCAATGATCTGCTCAAAGAATATTCTAGGCAAAGAGAACAGCAAGTGCAAAGGCTTGAGGCAGAAAAGAGCTTGGCAGAGAGGTAGAGTAAGAGGTGAGTGCGGGGGTAGTTAAAGGAGCAAAGAAGAGAAAACAGCAGCAAACGAAAAATCGCACAGGTGTGGGGGGCAGATGGTAAGAGCCTTGAAGGCTACCATAAGGAGTTTGGGAAGTTTTAGGTGGGACTTGCCTACTAAAAACCCAGGTGGAAAGGTGAAGTTGGAAGACGTACATTTAGAAGATATTACCACATAAAGAGAATTTAGGACTATGAGACAGGATGACACAACCTTGAGTGTGAGTGTAGATAGAGAAGAGGGATAAGACCTAAACGCTGGGCCACTTTATCTTTTATAGGAATGGGAGGAGATCTCAGCAGAGGACACCCTCAAAGAGCAGCCAGTCAGGTCAGAGGAAAACCAGGATACACCAACTATCAGGTGAAGAAAGGGCTCGATGAAGAAAGTATATCCGCTGAGTCACAGGCTGCTGAAAGTTCAAATAAGATGAGAACTAAGAATGGATGAATGAAATTCATCAAGATGGAGGTGCTGGGTGATCTTGACAAGAGCAGTTACGGTGGACACCAGAGTGCCCAGTGAAGAACAGGAAGTGAAGAAGTGGAGACAGGCAGTAGAGAGAATTATTTCGAGAAATGTTGCTACCAAGAAAAGGCAAGGAATAGGAAAGTAGGTAAAGGAAAACATAAAATAGAGAATTTCTTCTAAATGGCAAGTGTGCTAACACTTTGGAATGTTAATGAGACAGATTACTGCGGCAGGAGATACAGGGGACAACCACAGAAGTAGTTCAAGTAACCTTGAACTATGGAAACAAGAACTGAGAAGTAAGCTGAGGAGGAAGGGAGGGATGGTAGGTGGAAATTTGAGGAGGGTGGTAAAAGTATAAAGAGATTTTTCTTGGGGAATAAAGGTTGCTTCTTATGGTCACTTGGAAAGCTTATCTTATAGGTGTAATTTGTCCCTTTCCTGGGCTTCCCCAAGTTCCACTTAGAACAGACCTATTCAAGCACTCTTCAGTGAATGGGAAACACCTCCCACAGCTCAAGGAAGACATTTCAACAATTGTGGAAGATGGAGATAAGAACTTTGCAGGGCTATATGAAAGGCACAGATTTCTGATATATACTAATCATCAATAGTTACCAGGGAACTCCATACTTTTTGCCATGAATTACTGTTGAGATGGGAAATGGCAGACATGGTCCAATCTCCCCCAGTAGTAAAATGGTTACAGTAAAAAAAAAAAAAGTTATAGGGGTTATAATAACAATTTCCATTTTTTTCCCTTCATCACACTCTTCTTTTTTTTTTTTAATTTCTTTTCAACATAACAGAATTCATTGTTCGTTTGTTTGTTTTTTTTTGTTTTTTTTTAATTTTATTTTTTATAAACATATATTTTTATCCCCAGGGGTACAGGTCTGTGAATCGCCAGGTTTACACACTTCACAGCACTCATCATAGCACATACCCTCCCCAATGTCCATAATCCCACCCCCCCAACCCCCCTCCCCCCATTAACCCTCAGTTTGTTTTGTGAGATTAAGAGTCACTTATGGTTTGTCTCCCAATCCCATCTTGTTTCATTTACTCTTCTCCTACCCCCTTAAGCCCCCATGTTGCATCTCCTCTCCCTCATATCAGGGAGATCATATGATAGTTGTCTTTCTCCGATTGACTCACTTCGCTAAGCATGATACCCTCTAGTTCCATCCACGTCGTCGCAAATGGCAAGACTTCATTTCTTTTGATGGCTGCATAGTATTCCATTGTGTATATATACCACATCTTCTTTATCCATTCGTCTGTTGATGGACATCTAGGTTCTTTCCATACTTTGGCTATTGTAGACATTGCTGCTATAAACATTCGGGTGCACGTGCCCCTTCGGATCACTACGTTTGTATCTTTAGGGTGAATACCCAGCAGTGCAATTGCTGGGTCATAGGGTAGTTCTATTTTCAACATTTTGAGGAACCTCCATGCTGTTTTCCAGAGTGGTTGCACCAGCTTGCATTCCCACCAACAGTGTAGGAGGGTTCCCCTTTCTCCACATCCTCGCCAGCATCTGTCATTTCCTGACTTGTTAATTTTAGCCATTCTGACTGGTGTGAGGTGGTATCTCATTGTGGTTTTGATTTGTATCTCCCTGATGCCGAGTGATGTGGAGCACTTTTTCATGTGTCTGTTGGCCATCTGGATGTCTTCTTTGCAGAAATGTCTGTTCATGTCCTCTGCCCATTTCTTGATTGGATTATTTGTTCTTTGCGTGTTGAGTTTGCTAAGTTCTTTATAGATTTTGGACACTAGCCCTTTATCTGATATGTCATTTGCAAATATCTTCTCCCATTCTGTCAGTTGTCTTTTGGTTTTGTTAACTGTTTCCTTTGCTGTGCAAAAGCTTTTGATCTTGATAAAATCCCAATAGTTCATTTTTGCCCTTGCTTCCCTTGCCTTTGGCGATGTTCCTAGGAAGATGTTGCTGCGGTTGAGGTCGAAGAGGTTGCTGCCTGTGTTCTCCTCAAGGATTTTGATGGATTCCTTTCTCACATTGAGATCCTTCATCCATTTTGAGTCTATTTTCGTGTGTGGTGTAAGGAAATGATCCAATTTCATTTTTCTGCATGTGGCTGTCCAATTTTCCCAACTCCATTTGTTGAAGAGGCTGTCTTTTTTCCATTGGATATTCTTTCCTGCTTTGTCGAAGATTAGTTGACCATAGAGTTGAGGGTCTATTTCTGGGCTCTCTATTCTGTTCCATTGATCTATGTGTCTGTTTTTGTGCCAGTACCATGCTGTCTTGATGATGACAGCTTTGTAATAGAGCTTGAAGTCCGGAATTGTGATGCCACCAACTTTGGCTTTCTTTTTCAATATTGCTTTGGCTATTCGAGGTCTTTTCTGGTTCCATATAAATTTTAGGATTATTTGTTCCATTTCTTTGAAAAAAATGGATGGTACTTTGATAGGAATTGCATTAAATGTGTAGATTGCTTTAGGTAGCATAGACATTTTCACAATATTTATTCTTCCAATCCAGGAGCATGGAACATTTTTCCATTTCTTTGTGTCTTCCTCAATTTCTTTCATGAGTACTTTATAGTTTTCTGTGTATAGATTCTTAGTCTCTTTGGTTAGATTTATTCCTAGGTATCTTATAGTTTTGGGTGCAATTGTAAATGGGATGGACTCCTTAATTTCTCTTTCTTCTGTCTTGTTGTTGGTGTAGAGAAATGCAACTGATTTCTGTGCATTGATTTTATATCCTGACACTTTACTGAATTCCTGTACAAGTTCTAGCAGTTTTGGAGTGGAGTCTTTTGGGTTTTCCACATATAGTATCATATCATCTGCGAAGAGTGATAGTTTGACTTCTTCTTTGCCAATTTGGATGCCTTTAATTTCCTTTTGTTGTCTGATTGCTGAGGCTAGGACTTCTAGTACTATGTTGAATAGCAGTGGTGATAACGGGCATCCCTGCCGTGTTCCCGACCTTAGCGGAAAAGCTCTCAGTTTTTCTCCATTGAGAATGATATTTGCGGTGGGTTTTTCATAGATGGCTTTGATAATATTGAGGTATGTGCCCTCTATCCCTACACTTTGAAGAGTTTTGATCAGGAAGGGATGCTGTACTTTGTCAAATGCTTTTTCAGCATCTATGGAGAGTATCATATGGTTCTTGTTCTTTCTTTTATTAATGTCTTGTATCACATTGATTGATTTGCGGATGTTGAACCAACCTTGCAGCCCTGGAATAAATCCCACTCGGTCGTGGTGAATAATCCTTTTAATGTACTGTTGAATCCTATTGGCTCGTATTTTGGCGAGAATTTTTGCATCTGTGTTCATCAAGGATATTGGCCTGTAGTTCTCTTTTTTGATGGGATCCTTGTCTGGTTTTGGGATCAAGGTGATGCTGGCCTCATAAAATGAGTTTGGAAGTTTTCCTTCCATTTCTATTTTTTGGAACAGTTTCAGGAGAATAGGAATTAGTTCTTCTTTAAATGTTTGGTAGAATTCCCCCGGGAAGCCATCTGGCCCTGGGCTTTTGTTTGTTTGGAGATTTTTGATGACTGTTTCAATCTCCTTACTGGTTATGGGTCTGTTCAGGCTTTCTATTTCTTCCTGGTTCAGTTGGGGTAGTTTATATGTCTCTAGGAATGCATCCATTTCTTCCAGATTGTCAAATTTGTTGGCGTAGAGTTGCTCATAGTATGTTCTTATAATTGCCTGTATTTCTTTGGTGTTAGTTGTGATCTCTCCTCTTTCATTCATGATTTTATTTATTTGGGTCCTTTCTCTTTTCTTTTTGATAAGTCTGGCCAGGGGTTTATCGATCTTATTAATTCTTTCAAAGAACCAGCTCCTAGTTTCGTTGATTTGTTCTATTGTTTTTTTGGTTTCTATTTCATTGATTTCTGCTCTGATCTTTATGATTTCTCTTCTCCTGCTGGGTTTAGGCTTTCTTTCTTGTTCTTTCTCTAGCTCTTTTAGGTGTAGGGTTAGGTTGTGTACCTGAGACCTTTCTTGTTTCTTGAGAAAGGCTTGTACCGCTATATATTTTCCTCTCAGGACTGCCTTTGTCGTGTCCCACAGATTTTGAACCGTTGTGTTTTCATTATCATTTGTTTCCATGAATTTTTTCAACTCTTCTTTAATTTCCTGGTTGACCCATTCATTCTTTAGAAGGATGCTGTTTAGTCTCCATGTATTTGGGTTCTTTCCAACTTTCCTCTTGTGATTGAGTTCTAGCTTCAGAGCATTGTGGTCTGAAAATATGCAGGGAATGATTCCAATCTTTTGATAACGGTTGAGACCTGATTTAGGACCAAGAATATGATCTATTCTGGAGAATGTTCCATGTGCACTAGAGAAGAATGTGTATTCTGTTGCTTTGGGATGAAATGTTCTGAATATATCTGTGATGTCCATCTGGTCCAGTGTGTCATTTAAGGCCTTTATTTCCTTGTTGATCTTTTGCTTGGATGATCTGTCCATTTCAGTGAGGGGAGTGTTAAAGTCCCCTACGATTATTGTATTATTGTCAATGTGTTTCTTTGATTTTGTTATTAATTGGTTTATATAGTTGGCTGCTCCCACGTTAGGGGCATAGATATTTAAAATTGTTAGATCTTCTTGTTGGACAGTTCCTTTGAGTATGATATAGTGTCCTTCCTCATCTCTTATTATAGTCTTTGGCTTAAAATCTAATTGATCTGATATAAGGATTGCCACTCCTGCTTTTTTCTGATGTCCATTAGCATGGTAAATTCTTTTCCACCCCCTCACTTTAAATCTGGAGGTGTCTTCAGGTTTAAGATGAGTTTCTTGTAGGCAACATATAGATGGGTTTTGTTTTTTTATCCATTCTGATACCCTGTGTCTTTTGATTGGGGCATTTAGCCCATTCACGTTCAGGGTAAGTATTGAGAGATATGAATTTAGTGCCATTGTATTGCCTGTAAGGTGACTGTTATTGTATATTGTCTCTGTTCCTTTCTGATCTACTACTTTTAGGGTCTCTCTTTGCTTAGAGGACCCCTTTCAATATTTCCTGTAGAGCTGGTTTGGTATTTGCAAATTCTTTCAGTTTTTGTTTGTCCTGGAAGCTTTTAATCTCTCCTTCTATTTTCAGTGATAGCCTAGCTGGATATAGTATTCTTGGCTGCATGTTTTTCTCGTTTAGTACTCTGAATATATCATGCCAGCTCTTTCTGGCCTGCCAGGTCTCTGTGGATAAGTCTGCTGCCAATCTAATATTTTTACCATTGTATGTTACAGACTTCTTTTCCCGGGCTGCTTTCAGGATCTTCTCTTTGTCACTAAGACTTGTAAATTTTACTATTAGGTGACGGGGTGTGGACCTATTCTTATTGATCTTGAGGGGGGTTCTCTGAACCTCCTGGATTTTGATGCTTGTTCCCTTTGCCATATTGGGGAAATTCTCTCCAATAATTCTCTCCAATATACCTTCTGCTCCCCTGTTTCCTCTTCTTCTGGAATCCCAATTATTCTAATGTTGTTTCGTCTTATGGTGTCACTTATCTCTCGAATTCTCCCCTCGTGGTCCAGTAGCTGTTTGTCCCTCTTTTGCTCAGCTTCTTTATTCTCTGTCATTTGGTCTTCTATATCACTAATTCTTTCTTCTGCCTCATTTATCCTAGCAGTGAGAGCCTCCATTTTTGATTGCACCTCATTAATAGCTTTTTTTATTTCAACTTGGTTAGATTTTAGTTCTTTTATTTCTCCAGAAAGGGCTTTTATCTCTCCGGAGAGGGTTTCTCTAATATCTTCCATGCCTTTTTCGAGCCCGGCTAGAACCTTGAGAATCGTCATTCTGAACTCTAGATCTGACATATTACCAATGTCTGTATTGATTAGGTCCCTAGCCTTTGGTACTGCCTCTTGTTCTTTTTTTTGTGAATTTTTCCGCCTTGTCATTTTGTCCAGATAAGAGTATTTGAAGGAGCAAGTGAAATACTAAAAGGGTGGCAACAACCCCAGGAAAATATGTTTTAGCCAAATCAGAAGAGATTCCAAATCGTGAGGGGGGAGAAAGGGGATCAAAAGAGGTTAAGAAAGAAGAAAAAAAAAAAAAAAAAGAAACAATTAAAAAAAGAAAACCAATAAAGAAAAAATATAAAAAGGAAAAAAAGAATATATATATTAGATAAACTAGTTAAAAAACGTTAAAAAAGGAAAGGGTAAAAGTTAAAAAAATTTAGCAGAAGAGAAAAATAAATTGAAAAAGAAAAAAAATTAAATTAACTGCAAGGCTAAAGAATCATGGGGAGAAAGCCATGAGTTCCGTGCTTTGCTTTCTCCTCCTTTGGAATTCCGCTGCTCTCCTTGGTATTGAAACTGTACTCCTTGGTAGTTGAACTTGGTCCTGGCTGCGTTTCTTGTTGATCTTCTGGGGGAGGGGCCTGTTGTAGTGATTCTCAAGTGTCTTTGCCCCGGGCGGAGTTGGACCGCCCTTACCAGGGGCCGGGCTGAGTAATCCGCTCGGGTTTGCTTTCGGGAGCTTTTGTTCCCTGAGCGCTTTCCGTAGAGTTCCGGAGGGCGGGAATGAAGATGGCGGCCTCCCGGTCTCCGGCCCGGGGGAGCCAAGAGCCTGGGGCCCCACTCCTCAGTGCGCCCTCAGAGAACAGCGCCCAATGACTCCCGTCACCCTGCCTCCGGCCGCGCTCCGAGCTGACCGAGCCTGCGACCGGTTCAAGGTAACCCCGGGCTTAGAGCTTACTCCTCGGCTCTGTCTCTGTAGCCGGCTTCCCCGTTCTAATACCTGTAAGCTCTGCGACACTCAGACACCCCCGATCCTTCTGTGACCCTGCGGGACCTGAGGCCACGCTGACCCTACGTGGGCTTCACCCCGGTTAAGCCTCTGGAGCGATGTCCCTCAGCGGAACAGACTTTTAAAAGTCCCGATTTTGTGCTCCGCTGCTCCGCCGCTTGCCGGGAGCCGGCCCCTCCCCCCGCGGTCTATCTTCCCGTCGCTTTGGATTCACTTCTCCGCCAGTCCTACCTTTCCTAAAATGGTTGATTTTCTGTTTCTAGAGTTGCTGTTCTTCTTCTCTTCGATCTCCCGTTGGATTTGTAGGTGTTTGCAATCTTTAGATAAGCTATCTAGCTGATCTCCCGCAACCTGAAGTAGTCTCAGCCTGCTACTTATCCGCCATCTTGACTCTCTCCCCAGAATTCATTGTTTTTGCACCACACCCAGTGCTCCATGCAATACGTGCCCTCCTTAATACCCACCACCTGGCTCCCCCAACCTCCCACCTCCCACCCCTTCAAAACCCTCAGATTGTTTTTCAGAGTCCATAGTCTCTCATGGTTCACCTCCCCTTCCAATTTCCCTCAACTCCCTTCTCCTCTCCATCTCCGTATGTCCTCCATGTTATTTGTTATGCTCCACAAATAAGTGAAACCATATGATAATTGACTCTCTCTGCTTGTCTTATTTCACTCAGCATAATCTCTTCCAGTCCCATCCATGTTGCTACAAAAGTTGGGTATTCATCCTTTCTGATGGAGGCATCACACTCCATAGTGTATATGGACCACATCTTTGGGGTTTTTTCCTCTCTCTCTCTCTCTCTTGTTTTTGTTTTTTGTTGTTGTTTTTTGTTTTGTTTCATTTTGGTAAGCTCTACACCCAACGTGGGGCTTGAACTTACGACCCTGAGATCAAGACTCAAATGCTCTACCTACTGAGCCACCCAGGCACCCCCATTTGCAGAGTTTTTAACTGGAGAAAATAAGTGACATGAGAAGTAATCCCTAAAACTCCATCACCCTCATTAGCATTTTTACAGAATTTTTAAAATTTGGTAGTGCATATAAGAAGCAAGCTGTGAGGCAAAAAGCAAGGACATCAGAGCTAATAATTTAGTGGAACCAAATAAACACAAAGAAAAAGCAAAGGCAAGATATTTAGATGTTAGGAACACGACTACTTCTAAGAAGTAAGGGAATTTTCCAAAGTTTATACCATTAGTCCTCCAAGAAATGTTAATATTTAAAAAAAAAAAAAAAACTATTTGAGTCTATAAATAGTGAAAGAGCAGCAGCCATGGGAAGGGTCTAAAAACATCAAATTGCCAAAACTGTTATTATCACCTAAGGAAGTTGCAGTAACGAATTGTTTTCTAAAACACAGAGTAGAGTACAGGGTATGGCTAAGTGGCACAAACGCCTAACAAAATATCATTCCTAGAATAATCTTCCTTGGGTTCTTTCCAGAGAGTTCCCACTACCAACAGCTCCATAATAATCTGATTTTATTTCCCATCTCTCCAGCACACTCTTTGCTCTGTCTAATTAGGCAGGTAATCTGATAATCTTATTCAGTTTATGTAGACTCCCACATTCATTATAAAAACTTTCCTTTCCACATTTCTACCTTTTCTAAACATCCTTTTACCTCCTCTAAACATCTAAGCATAAGCCATTTAACTATCTCAACCCCACTTTCTTGGGAACTCTGGAAGCACTTACTTCTGAATCATAGTTTTGAAAGTTTAAATCTTTTCCCCAAATTTCCTGAGGGTGAGAATAATTTATCCCCCCATTGTACTGGGCACCTACACTGCACATAACTCAGCTATAATAAATATTATGAATGGAAAGAATGAGCTCTGTAGCACTAAAAGTCAGACCAAAATCCATCAAATGCCCAGGAACGTTAGCTTCCCAAGCCTCACTCTACAACCTGTCTAGATCTGTCACTAATTAACTACCTGATTCACAATACATAAAGAACAGCCCACAGTCGATTATATTCCTCTACAAAATGTCTTAGAGTACTATGCTACATTTACTGAGATTATCATCCCCATATTGGAAAAATAGGAGTATATTTTTAAGGCCAAAGGAAGTAAACTATATTCTACATGCTCTAAAGAGACGTAGTTCTAAAGACATGTTCCTTTAGATCAGAAGATCTCAAACTGTGTTTGTGAAATGCTAGTGTTCTCAGAGAAACTAACAGCTTTTCTAAAATAAACATGTATGGTATCAGAGGTACCTCAGAACTCAGCCCCTGAGTGGCTCTTTCCTATCTACACACATTCCCTGGGTGAGTTCATCAAAACTCATGCCTTTAAACACCTTCTATATGCTGATGACTCACATATTTATATCTACAGCCAGGACCTCCTCCCTGAACTCCAGACCTGGAACATCTCCACCTGGATGTCTAATAAGCATTTCAAACTTCACTTATCCAAAAACTGAGCCCAAGAACAGTCTCTTCAAACTGGCTCTTCCTGCAGTCTTCCTCATCTGGCCAATGGCAACCATTCTTCCATTGCTAAGGCCAAGACCTTACTGTCATCTTAGACACTTACCTTCCTCTCACACACCATGCCCATTCTACCAGCAAATCCTATTGAATCCACATTCAAAGTATATCCAGAATCTGATTATTTCTCACCACCTCCACTGCCTCTACCCTCGTCCACTATCATCCACTACAATCATCTCTCTCTCCAGGATAATGGCACTGGCTTCCTGGCTGGATTATCTGCTTCTGCTCTTGCCTCCAGTCTATTCACCAAAGTAGCCAGAGCATTCAAAACAGGAGTCAGATCCTGCCATTCTGCTTCTCAAAGCCATTTCAATAAGAGGGAAGGCAATGCTGTCAGGACAAGTCACAACCTCAGCATCATCTGACTTCTTATCTACAATCTGACCCTATTTCCTCCTGCTCTCCTCCAGTCTTCTCCATGCCCACCACTCCAGACTCCATGTCCTCCCTCAAACATGCCAGGTACACTCTAACCTCAGGGCCTTTATACCTGCTGTTGCTTCTGAATGTAATGTCTTGGAGGAAGCATGGCTTCCTCCTTCACTTCCTTTGGATCTTTATTTAAAAGTCACCTTTTCATCAGTGAGTCTGCCCCCGGCCACATTAGTTAAAATATCAACTTCCTTCTCCCCACAGATTCTTTTCACTCCTTTTCCCTACTTTATTTTTTCCTTCTTTGTACTTATCACAAACATGCCATGTTTTAGCTATTATCTTTACTACTTGCCACCCCACTAGAAAGTAAGTTCCATGAAGGGAGAAATACCTATTTATTTTGTTCAGTGTTGTACCTTTAATGCCTTAAAGAGTGCCTGAAGAGAAAGGCTGAATAAATATCTGTTGACCGAATGAATGGTGGTTATTATTTCTGCTCTTCCCAATAAGCTGTCCAAACTCCTCTCTTAAAGGTTCTAGACATAACCACACTGACAAGGCCATCTAAATGGACAAAAGGCCTGAATATTGCCAATCTTAGTACATTCCTCCCCTAATAACAGTGATTGATCCAAAGGATGGATATGTGACTCAGGCAGGAACCAAACCCTTTTGGTTAATTAGTATTTTACTTGTATAAAGATCAACATTTTTCCTTTCACTTGAGGTTGTCCCCCTCCATGTTGAAAGGGCCTGTCACAAACTGTCCACACTAGGAGAGAATGAGGTCAACACCCGAAAGGAAGTAGACAAAAGCAAGAGAGAAAAACAGATGAAAAGAGAGATTTCTGAGTCCTAAGTCCCAGGCCCTGAGGTCCTGCAACTTCTCCATTCTGTGATCATCAAGAATTCTTACTTACTACATAAGCCAGAAAATTCCATGTTGGGTTTAAATTAATTTGAGGTGATTTCTGACTACTGAAGAGTCCAGACCCTTTGAAAAAAAATGTATTTGTCAAATATATTTGAGGAATATAAGTTAAATAAGATTAAATGTTTCTATACTCCAAATATTCTCAGAGCCTTGAATATGCCTATAAGCCTAGGAATGCTTTATCTCCTACTTGGAGATATATAAGGCATATTATGATATGAAAACATTTTTTTAAAGATTTTATTTATTTGTTTGACAGAGAGAGAGAGATCACAAGTAGGCAGAGAGACAGAGAGGGGGCAGAGGGGTGGGGGAAGCAGGCTCCCCACTGAGCAGAGAGCCCGATGCGGGACTCGATCCCAGGACCCTGGGATCATGACCTGAGCTGAAGGCAGAGGCTTAACCCACTGAGCCACCCAGGTGCCCCTGAAAACATTTTAAAATGCTATTTTGGACAAATTTTCTCACTTCCCATTTAAATCCACTCTAAATTCCATTTAATTCGCTTCAAACTTTATGAATGCCTATAATGTTTAAACCCTGGTAGTGGGCACTGCAGAGAACAGACAGACCCTACTCTAAGAAAAAGTCATAAACATTAAACAAAAAGGTAAAGAATAACCAGAAACTAAAAGAACAAGAGCAAATAATGAAAGCAAGAACAGAATCCAGGGCTTTCAAATCAGGTTGAAAATCACCCAATAAACTCATCTGGATTGAATTCCAAAGATAAAGTTTGGAATTCCTTTCCTATATATCACTAGTTGCTTCTCCAAGGGATACACAGCCTGGATTTTATGCGAGGTCAACCATGAGAACACACACAGTGAATACGAATTCCTTTAACCAAACTTGATCTCAACGAAATCGATTTCAAATGGCTGATATGTGGAGCTACAACTGGAACACCACCAACTCTGTGAATCCAGCCAGATGTGTGCAATTCGGATTCCTTTTATACTAGTTTGTATTCTTTCTTCCAGAGTAAGATCTTGCTATAAATACTCAGAAGTATGGCTTGTCCTCTGCCACACATGTTCATTTTTATAATTTCTTGTACTTCCTTACTTTCTGAGTGGTGTTCTAAGACTCAGGGATCACAGTATTAGCATGCCAAGAAACTAGAGATTATGATTGGACAAAGCAGAACAGGTGGACTGATTATGAAAGAGATGGGTTACTTGGGATGATAGCTCTGTGAGATAACATCAAAGTTACTGGCACAAGTGATATGCATCATATATAGCTAATTGAAAAGTCAATCTTCTATACTCTACTCAGGTCCTAGATTCTCCTGCCCTCTTCTTTGAAGGTAATTTTTAGGTTTTCTATATGGGACCCATTACTAAGTAATGGCCAACCAACCATAAACTGACTGGGATGATCATTTGATTAACACTGTGTTCTCCTAGCCTCCTTACTACCACCCTCTGACCAACAGCATCACCTGATAAGTAGGCCCAGACTACCATACTATTCCCAATCACTTAGTCATTTAAACCCTACCTCTTTCGTCTGCCATTAATTAGCATATGTTAGAATGAGTGCATCAGCTATGAAGTGTCACTTTTAACCAGGAATACTCATGGTTTGTCATTTGAATCTGATTTATTAGAATGGATCCTATGGCCTGTTTGATGTTCTTACTACAAGTGATGTTTTTAAAATCATATAAACTTGAGGATACTTTTTCATTATTTTTACAAAGCTTACACCTACTGCTACCACATTCTATGCATTCTCTTTTTTTCTCAATGAGAATAAGTTTAATCTTCCAACCTGTATTTATTCTCAGTTCACCCTGCTTAATGATTCATGTCTACATGCTAACATCCACCTGCTTTCCTGGGTAAAGAGCTGATTCCTGGCTTTCTTATTGGTGTACCTTCCTATCTTCTTTTCTTCCTCTTAGCTTATCTTTTCTTCTTCCTGCTGATTTCTCTCCTTCCACTCTTTCTGAAAATTGATAGCTCTTATTCCTTCCCAAACAAACTCATCTGCTAAGCTCACTATAGATCACTCTGGAACTATATCCTTCCACTGCAAAGAAATCTTTTGTGGTAAAGTAGGGTCACCATACCTATCAGTTTCTTCATGAAAGTCCCAGTTTACCCCATTTCCTGATATAATTGCTATTGCCTTCTTTCATTCTCAAAAGTGTCTCGTGCTAAAAAAAAAAAAATTATATGGTCACCCTATATTTTAATCTCATTGAGGCTGACTCGAGTGGTGCCTCAGATAATGGCTTTGGAGAATAAATCCATGCTATGGAACCTTTAGGATTCAAGGAACTCAAAAGTATGAGAGAACGCCTAGGTCAAACAGCATCTTAGTAAATTATTTATGCTACTTGAGTATAAATTTATTCGTTTACTATACGCAAACAATATTAACTGGTAGGGTAGGAAAAAAGTGCTCTTTCACTCACAAGAGTGAGATGATTCTGCTTCTGTCCCCTCCCTTTCTCTACACCTTGGCGGGGAACGTGGCCAATTTGATGGAGTAGAGTTTGACAAATTCATTGGTACTTTTTTCTACTGGGAAGGTTACAGTGCCTTGAAGACAAGAAGCAAGTGTTTTCTCTTACAGAAAGACAAGTGAATGTATTTAAAAAGATAGCAAGAGAGAGAGAGAGACCTGACATCTTTATCCCTGTGGCTGGTTAGGTAAGGAGACTCAGAACCTGTTTCATAGGCTCAACTATATTTCTCTATCATAACACATGTCTCTTAAGTCTATGAATCCCAGGATTTAGAGTCTGTGTGGGTGGTTGTAGGCCTGGAGCTGTGTATTTAGTGAACTAAAAATGTCCAACCTAAAAAAAAATGTTTCTAAGAGAAACACTTCCAGCTATGGTAAACTAGCTTGCATCACACCAACCCTTCCAGCAAGAAAAACTGCAGAATTTTTATAATCTGCTTAAAGGCATCAGAAAGTTATTGTGACATTAAAAACTTGAGAAACCAATATCCCTGAAAAAGGAAACTGCATAAAGGTGAGGCTAACTTCAGCTCTGATTTTCTTCTAAAGGCATCTTATGATTTCTAGGTAGCTGCAGAGCTCCAGAAATTGAGCAGAGCCTTCAGCAGTTTCAAAGTAACGGACGAGCATGCCAGGCATTCAGCTGGGACCTCTAAAGGACAAGATCCAAGGCTTAAGAGCAAACTAGTAATAGACCAATCCACATAGAGACTGAAACCCAGCTTCCAATCAGCTCAATTCCAGACTGAATATTAGGGTGAACTGTCCTTCACCTAAATGCCAGCCAAAAGCAAAAGTATCATCCTGAGTATCAAATTATCTCTACTATGTACATATTATATCTGACAGTCAATCAGAATTACTAGGCATACTAGCAGATAAAATCAAATGACTGGGACCAAAGAGAAAGAAAAACCAGAAATTAGAAACATAGGAGAGCTACATATTGTAATTACCAGACACATTTTGAAACAACAGTAATATTTTAAAATATTGATTACAATATAGAGAATTTCAGCAGAATCATTTTTAAAGCAAAGTAGATTTCTTGAAGATTAAAAGATACATTATTAACTTATTAAAGTCAATATTACTCATAATATGAAAATATGACATATTAAAATTTATAGGATATAGTTAAACATGTAGATTGGGTAAAATTCATGTCCTTAAATGCAAATATTACAAAAGAAGAAAAGCCAAAGTTTGATGATATGAATATATATCTCAAGAAGTGAGAATAAAAAATGAAACCCAAAGAAGGTATAAAGAAGAAAATAATAAAAATAAGAAAAGAAATCATGACAAAGCAGGCAAATATACTATGCTGGTCATGTTTTATTGCATAATCTGAGTAACAATTATACATATGTGCGCATTTGAAAAATCATCAAGTAATGACTTATAAATGTCTGTATATGTAAATCATATACATATATTCTACTGTAATAAAATATGTATACTACAATGAGTTTCTTAATAAATAAACTATGATTTCATTGCAAATCTGGCTTACATATAGTTCTCCCTTGACAGAAAACCCTTTAAGGGAATCAAGAACAGTGAAAAACTTAAACCATATTCCACAGCCCTAATTCATAAAGGCTTTTGTAAAGGTTGGAAGAGATAAGAGGTAAAATACCTAGCAAGATATAAAGAAAATGTGCGACTCACTCCTTCTCCATTCTTTTTGGTTTTTCCAACATGGAAAGTAAATCTCTCTACTCTCTTCACTCTTCCTATCTCGCATATCAGGGATATTCCCCTGACTGTGTTATGTCTGAAGTGATATATGCCCACCTTTATTTTCCAATAGTATATAAACCATTAATCGCCCACTATTCAACATTAATATAATATAACCTAATCAAGTATACTGTCCTCAGGTTAAAATTAGCTTCCAACAGTGTTAGCATGAAGAAACAAACCATCACAAGGCTACTCACCTTGTGAAAATGAATCTCTGGGATAACTTTTGAAATATGTTTGACCTACCAAGAACTATGTATATTGCTTGGAGTACTCAAACTCTGGGAATCCTGGAGTAATGGCTGGAAACCAGTGCAGTGCCTAGAGCTGGTTTCTATCGTTACTTGACTGTCCCTATCTCCCATCCTCCTCACTACTTTCCAGCAGCCCTCTTGATCCACATACAAAGAAGAGAGCTGATCCAAAATAGTCAAATTCTAAGTCAATTAGCCTATGCCAGCTTTCTCCCCAGGTATGGGGAAAACAACTATTCTCACCAACAGCTCTATTCTGGCCTTTCTTTATAGTTGGGGGTTCCCAGTGTAAATGCAGGTCTACTCTTGTGCTCCAAATTCAAGGAGCTTGTTTTGTTTCTATGCTCTTCACAGCTACCAAGATGAGGCAGAAGGCTCTGCCTAGTTCACCAGGGTTGTACTTTGGGGTTTGCAGCCAAAGGTTCAGCCAGTAATAAAAGGATTCATGGCCTTTGTTTTCCTGTGTGCACACTTCCCTTGATGATCTTCTAAAGAGAATGTTGGACAGAGGACAAGGGTTTGGTGTTTCTGAATAGCCTAGACAAACACCATCTCTTCAACATATCCCAGCACTCTATTCCTAAATCTCCCTTCTTTCTCGTTGTGTGGTTGCCTAACTGGGAAATGGCTGAAGGAGGAAAACAATAAGAATCACTGTTTCATAAGTGTAAACAGGTATTGCTTTTGATTTCAAGACCACATAAGAAAAAAGCATTTTCTATAGTGAGTGCTGTGAAGTGTATAAACCTGGCAATTCACAGACCTGTACGCCTGGGGCTAATAATACATTATATGTCAATAAAAAATTAAAAAAAAAATTTTTAAAGAAAAAACATCTTAAAATGTTTCTGTTACATGAAGATATCCTTTACTCATCCCTTAAGTTAATTTGTGGGACTTCTTTGGTAAACAAACAGAACTAATGGAATAATGTCTATACACATTTTTTTGTTTACTTTTTAATGGAAGCTCTGATTGCCCTTTAGGTTATCTTCAAGCTGTGATTTAGAAGAATATTTCCAAAGATTAAATTTAATAACCACTGCCTAAGAGTCTAAGAGGCCTAATAATAAATAGATAGACAGACTAAATAAATAAATAAATAAATAAATAGGTGCTATTGCTTGACCACCTACAGAATCCAAAATCTAGGCAATCACTTATAATGTTATTAGTAGTGAACATTTATGACATGATCTGAGATTTCCAGAGTATATAAAATAAATATGAAAGAGTGCAAACAAAGTCATTAACTCAGACAAGGTGCCAAAAGGCTCTGTGGCTACATGTTTTTACTTTTAGAACACTCTTCTCCTTTCACTTATTCCATTTTTAAAAATACAAAATGAAAACAATCCCCTGAGGGTGAAAATTTGATTTTCTAATGTTTCCTTCCAAATATAGACATCTTACCACCATTAATGCAAATGATTCTGCAAAGCAGCACATTCACAAATGGCTATTAAACTAAATATAACATTAAGTACAATCCATTAGTTCTGATTTCCTAAATAGGATGAAATTTCAAGTACTGACCTAGTTTAAAATCAACTTGTCAAAATCTCTAGTCACATATTCTTATGTCTTACATCATTAAAAAATCATACTGTCAATATGCTTATAGCTATTTACAGTCTTTGAAATACTTTCACAATTACTAGCTTACTTGAATTCTTATAGCAAGCTTATGAGAAATATATTATTAAACCATTTTCCAGGTGAAAGAAGCTGAATTTCAAGAAGGTGAAGGGACTTCATGAAATTCATGCAGCTAAATGGCCAAGCCAGGACATGAATTCTAACTTCTAATGCTCTGTTCACTTCACTACACTGTGAAACCCTTAAATTTCTGATGAATATATTTTGCTACCCAAAATTTAGAAGATAGGGCTCTGAAATCTCTAAACCTCTTGCACAGGGACTCTTGGATGGCTCAGTCAGTTAAGTGGCTGACTTCAGCTCAAGTCATGATCCCAGGATCAAGTCCTGCATCGGGCTCCTTGCTCAGCAGAGAGCCCGATTCTCCCTCTGTCTGTTGCTCCCCCTGCTTGTGCAGCCTCTCTCTCTCTCTCTCTGACAAATAAATAAAAATATTTAATATATAAAAAAATAAAATAAGATAAAATAAACCTCTTACACAGAAAATCAATGTCAAGCATCTATAATAGCTTAGGCTCTGTACAGATAATCTTTTTTTTTTAATATGTTATTTATTTATTTGACAGAGGGAGATATAGCGGGGAGCCTGATGTGGGGCTCAATCCCAGGACCCTGGGATCATGGCCTGAGCTGAAAGCAGAGGCTTAACAACTGAGCCACCCAGGCACCCCTCTGTACAGATGATCTTTAAAAATTTTAATTAGGCACACTATAAAACATTTAACAGGATTTAATTACTTAAAATAAAATGGATCAGAGAGAGAGAGAAAGAGGGCAGGAAACCCAAATATGGGGAACAGCACCTTAAGAAGTATTTAAAGTAAATCAAGAATCTGTAAACTCCAGGTGGTACTTGGGTTAGGTAATGTTTTTAGAAGTTAATTTTCCTCTTTTATTGTTGTGTCATGAATTCTGCTGTACATATAAGCAGGTCACCTGCTCCATGCATTAAGGAAGGAGACCTGAAATACTCATTAATCTATTTGAGGAAAAATGCCCTTTGCCTGGATTCCTGCCCTCCCTGCCCTGTCCCTTTGATGCTAAATACAACTTGTGCTTCCAAACTCTAGCCAAGAATTGTAAGGAGAGGAAGCTTGACCTTGAGGCACCCAACTTTCCCTGACATTGTTCTACCACCGGACCCTAGTCTTCCCTCTGTGATTATAGTTATCACAGTGCATTCAGTCACAGCCAAGTCAATCACTGGACACTTTTATTAGAAAAGTACCTTTAAAGGGGGGGTCTGGGCACCTTGGGCAGCTAAGTCAGTTGAGCATCTGACTCTTGACTCCCGGGTTTGGCTCAGGTCTGTGATCTTACTGGCTATGGTATCAAGCCCCACATCAGGCTCTGCACTCAGTGGGGAGTCTACTTGTGGGATTCTCTCCCACCCCCCACCACGTGCTCTCTAAATATTTTAAAAAATAAAAATAAAAAGGGTTCTAAAGTACCTTATATTAAGGGACCACATGTTATTCTACTTTGGTCCCCGGTGCCTTATCAGGGCATAGCCTTGCATTAAGTGCTCACTAAACACCTGTTAAAGGCACAGAATCTAGGTGACAGCACCTGTGTTGTAGTGTCCTTAGACTCCACATAACACAGGTGAGGACACTGAAGGTCCAGGAAAGGTGCTCCATTTGGTGGTAACAAACTTGAAAAAGTCTCTGCAGAAGCAAAGAGCCTTTACTGGTTCTAAAACTTGTGAGCATGGGTCAATGAAAAATAACTTTTCTATCAGGGTTGCTTGGTAGCTACCATTCGTTGTTTTTTGTTTGTTTTGTTTTGTTTTTAAATCCCTGCTAAAGTGCTTTAAAGTCCCAACCTTCTCTGGGATTTATCAGGAAAATTTTGAAAGGCAGTCCTGCTTTTGGAGAATGGTTGCACACTGAATCCCTTCTAATTTAAAATTTCAAATCGCTGTTTGATAAAACTGCATTCAAAAAGCACCATCACCAAGAGGCACAGTGGCCTTCAATAATGATTTTTAAATTATTAAGAGTAATACTAATGATTACTAACATTTTTTAATCAATAGTTCTTAGCCAGATATCAGACCAGGAACTTTGCATGAGTTACCTTATTAAATTCTCACCACATTTCTATCAGCAAGTTGTTGTTGTCACTATTTACCCATTAGGAGATGAGACGTAGAGATTACACAACTTAAGACTATGAAACTAGAAAAGGCAGAGTAAGGATTCAACCAAAGTCTGTCTCCAGAGTCCAAGCTTTACCAGGCTAAGCTCAGTGACTGTTCTCCAGCTGTTTTAAACCCAGGTAGAGAGAAGGAATAAGCTTTGGGGTCAGAGCTTTACGCAAACCTCAGTCCTTCCTCCTCCTACTTGTGGAACAATGGGCAAATGACTTCATTTCTCTAAGCTGATTTCCTCATCTATAAAATGGGGATCATAGGATTAAAAGGAGTAGATGAATGATGTTTGAAAGTGTTCAAGCAGAGTGCTGAGCTAGTAACAGACCCCTCAAAAATGTGTTCAAAGGAGGAATATTATGAGACTCTGAACCAAGAGAACATCAGTGGGGATGGGAGTTGAGAAGAGATTTGAGAAACAGCAAAAGGCAGAGCATACAGGATTTGTGGAATGCCCGGACAGAGGGAGTGAGGGGAAAGAAGAGTTGAGAATGATTCCCAACATTAGAACTATGTTTTTTCAAATGTCCAGTGCTCCCTAACATCAAAAACAAATATTTCACCAATACTGATGAACAACAAGTTCACCACTAAAAATCTGACTGAGCACTAAAAACAACCTGCACCCTAAAGTTTCACTTTATCTTAACCTAAGCAACAAAATGGTAACAATAATTATAATCATGTTAGAGCTTTAATAACATCCTAGAATATATGGGGAAGAGGTAACTGGCACAATAAAATTTTTCTCTCCCAAAGGAATAAAGTAAAAGACAGATCAGCCCCATATTTAATTCAGATAAAATTTTCTGAATTCTAGGAAGAAATCTCTTCCCCAGTTTGTATCACAGACTTAAATACATATACCCATCCAGTATAATGCTTTTGTAGGCAAGTTAATTCTACCAAGCTTATAGATGCATGGCTTTTTAACTAGAGAAGGCTGCAGAGATACCTTCCCCAGAATAAGGCTGAAAAATCAGATAAATGGAAGGTTGACAAGAACGTGGGAGGATGAGTGCAGCTATATAGTAAAACAAACATAATTCCTCATGGTAACAAGGCCATTTTATCTGCATTCCCTCAAAATGACACCCTTGTCCTTGAATGACCATGTTTTCAGCAGAAAGGGGAAAAAAAAAAAAAACCTTAAAGCTTTACTTCTGACTCTCACCCTACCTATTAATATCTAAAAAGCAGAATCTGTGTACAGTCTTCCCTCTCCTACCCCCAAAAGAAAGATCCTAAACATAGGGTTTCTTCTGTTCTTTCTGCCCCACAATCTCCAGCTGCCACTGGGAGAGAGGGGCTGCAGAGGGAACAATCAAATGAAGACAAAACAAAAATTAGCATCACAGGGTTAATGACTTCAAGAGAAAATTACAGTTTAAGGGGAAATGTTTCATGTGCATTCTCCTCTGCACACATACCAGACAAGATGGCTAATAAAAAAACACAGACTGCTCTTTTAAAAACAAAAAGTGCAAGGGATGAGAGATGAGAGGGTGGGATCATCAGAGGTAATGAAGGCAACTGAGGGTCGAAAGTGAACAGCTCAACCGACACGGATGCAGAGTGCTTTTCTTGGGTGGAAGGTGAGAGGACGCGGCCTGCCACCCCCACCACGTGCCCCACCCCACAGCAGCCCATGAGCTGGACAGGCCTCTGCTCTCCGTGCCCGTGGACCTCAGAGCTGGGGCTTCGGGCTTCGGCCTTCCACTTCTCTGTCCTCACCCACCTCTGCAGTTCCTTTCACCCAGAGCAAGACGGAAGAGCCAGGACTCTTGTCAAAGCACAGAGCAGTGGCTCTAAACTTGGGGTCCCTGGTCGGACTCCAGGGAGTCCACGGGCACTTTGGAAATTATATGCAAGTTTTTGTGCCTACACACTGTGCATTTCTCTGGTGAAAGCATCCATGATTTCATCACAGACTAAATGGGCTGCTGACGTGGAAAATGCATTAGACAGCCTTTAACCTGAAAAGGTACATAATGAAGGCCAAAACTGCTATTCTCTGAGGTTTAGGCCTCTGTGTACAGAGCTCATACTGAAAGCTTTTTGCGGTCCAAAGATGGGGAATTTGTACGAGGAAAAGAGATACTCAGAACGCCACAAGGGGGGAAAGGAAGAGCATCCTTCTATGCTAGACGCACATCACTGGCGAGAACATGTTCCCTAGATGATTCTTGCAGAATCTGGGAAACTGAAAGGGACCCAGAAGGGGCCGATTCTGGCCCTCCTGAGACCCAGAGAAGCTACATATTCATTCAAGGTCACACTCCTGCCGGAGCCGCAGGGGAACAAGAGATGCCCTCCTCCAAGCCCCCTGCTTCTGTTCCCCCACTCCACCAGGACAGAAAATAATTACAAGAATCACCCACTAAAATGCTGTTTTTGAGAAGCCACTGAGTGAACGTTGTTAAATATAGCAGTACTTTCCACTTAGCACATCCAATGTGGTGACAAAAATCAGCCTGCTGAACGACCAAGCAGACGTGGCGCTGCAGACCTGTCTGGGTGGGGCGTTCGTATCTGACTGCTTGGAGCCTAGTAAGCGACTGTCAATAAAACGTCCATCTGCAGAGACAACAGAGGTAAAGCACACCATCTACGGACTTCCAAATGACAGCGAGCCGTTCTCTGAGAATTCAACACTGTCAGCTGGGAAACATTTAAACCAGGTCCATCCAGGGCTGAGATGTACAAGGGACCATATGGCCCCAGCAGAACACTTCAAACAGGCAGCTGTATGGCTATAATTAAATCTGTAGTAGTCATGCTATTATTTATTTAGCAGTTTTTTTTTAACGTACCCTCCACTGAGGTCTCTGAGAACAGGCACCAAATTAGAACAATAGAAAATATGGAAGAAGTAGATAAAGAGAATCAAGGGGAGAATAAAATTCTGGCAGAAAAGCAGACAACAGCTACACAAAGTTTCCTTGAGAGGTTCTCCGTTTTCACCTGGTGAGCTCTGACTGAGCACCAGTAAATCATGTCCACGATTCTGACATGAATATTGAGGTTCACTCGCTCCCTTGTTCCCTAGTTTCAGAGCTACGGTCTACCTCTTTTTTTTTTAATTTCCCAATTTTCCCATTTTTTCCAATTTCCCAATTTTCCCACATTTCTGACATGAATATGGAGGTTCACTCACTCCCTTGTTCCCTAGTTTCAGGGCTACGTTCTACCTCCTTTTTTTTTTTAATTTCCCAATATTTCCAATTTTCTCATTTTTCCCAATTTCCCAATTTTCCCAATTCCCATTTTTCCCAATTTTCCAATTTCCCACATTTCTGACATGAATATGGAGGCTCACTTGCTCCCTTGTTCCCTAGTTTCAGAGCTACATTCTACCTCTTTTTTTTTTTTTTTGAGTTTTCCATTTTTGAATCCCCATGTGCCATTCATTTGACATTCACCAAATCATAAAATCCTAAAAGAACTCAAAGACTATCTAGTCCAATTTCCCACCCAGTGACTTTGGTCCTAACATATAGTCATTCGCTTCTTGTTGAACATATAGTAAAAGCATTCAATTCAAGAATTACCTCAAATGTCACTGCTGGCCACTCCCCAACGCTGGCAGAATTCAGACTCCCTTCTCTCTGCTAAGATATCTACCACCTACATTATTTATGGGTTTATCTCACAATCTGTAATTAGAACCCCTACAAGGCAGAGACTGTGTCCTATTCCTTTTTGTAGTCCTGAACTCTAATACAGTGCTTTGTGTAAGGAGGACTTCATAAAAGCTTCATAAATTAGTGATAAAGCTCTATTTCCTATCTAATTCCTCTTTATATTAAAATAAAAACTACCTCCACGAAACATGTACCCACTATTATATTTTATGCCCATGGCAACAGAGAGTCAATCTATTCTCTTTCACTCTAAAGTAAACTTCACGACTTTCCTACCCTTCAACACTTCTCCTGTCCCAGAGCTCTGGAAAAGTTACTTCAATTATTCCCATTAGCTTAGCGCCCAGGAACCTCACCACCCTACTTACCATAACTACATCCCCTCCACTGTTTTTGAGTAATGGGCACCTTTGAAAAATGTAATTCTGATGAAAGCCATAAACTTTCTATCCAAATAAGGCAGGATTTTTCATACGTTCTTACTCACTTCATGTTTTGAAATTACATAATTTACCTTCACTCCTGTTAAATTCCTTGTGGTTTCAGCCTGTCAGCACCATTCTCTATCTTAAGTCTAGGATTTAAAATCTAGATAGCTAACCTTGCCAATTTTGTGTCCTCTGAGAATCTGAAAAGCGTGCATCAAGTGTTAATCCAAATTGCTAATATATTTGTTGGGGTAGTACAAGCTAAAAAAAAAAATGCCAAGACATTCCATATTTACATTGGTTATGAATGCACATACTTGGTATAAAACCCCTATGATGGTCGCACAGCCCTCAGCCATCGAAGTGCTTACCTCATCACAAACTCTAAGGACGCTTACTACACTCGAGTGGCCGCTCAGAAAAGACATGTGGTCAAAAATGTATTTAAGTTCTTCTATTCCACATACATAGCAATGATTTAGATCACAGGCTAGCAAACTTTTTCTTTGAAAGGTCAACTAGTAAATATTTCAGGCTTTGCAGGAAGCATACATGCCCTGTCACATATTCTATTTTTAAAACTAACTCTTCTTAGCTTCACCATTTTGGGGCCACTGGCAGTCTCTGACCCACGGGCTCTAGTTTGCCAGACATTATCTCTTCAATTCTGAAGCAAATCGCCTATCAGTGAAGATGAGCATTTGACCAAAAATTAAAATAAGCAATTACTCGATGACGGTTGTAGTAGGTGTCATGATAGAAAAAGCATAATGTGCAATAAGACCCTATAGCCACGGTCTTTAACCTAGACCAGAGAGTCACCAGAAACTTCCCTGAAGACATGACAAGTACAGAGGAATGAGTGAGCACCAGTCGTCCGGGCAAGAAGAGCATTTCAGTCAGAAGAAACAGCAGAGGCAAAGGCCCCAAGGCAGGGGCAGACTGACACCTTAATGGACCTAGAAGAACATTTGTGTGGTTGGAGTACAGTCAGTGAGGGAGAGAACCCTGAAAAATGCCTTTGGCTAGAGAACTTAGGCAGGATGGTGCCAGGCTATAAAGGCCGTGCTAGGGATTCTGGATTCATCAAGAAGACAATGGGCAGCCACCAAACGGCTTTCAGCCATGAGTGACGCTCACAGGACTCTCCTTCAGTGCAAAGCCTGCCTTTGTATTTTCTAGGTACCTTCATAGTGCTTCATCGTTTTCTACGTTCTCAGATCTAAAAACCATATTGGTTTGTGTGAATGCAAAGGAAATCCTAACATAACTGCTAATGGCTGGCAAGGAGCTTGTTACTTTCAGGAAAAAGAGGGAAAAGAGAAAATGCCACCTCTATAAAATTTCACTTGTATGCTCCTCTGGGAACTATTAAAAAAAAAAGAGAGAGAGAGAGAGAGATTCATTCTACCTTAGGATCTATTTTAACAAAAAATTAAAAAATACCCCAGTGTTCTATTTTGCTACTTCCTCTTGAATCACTACAAAGTTAAAACTATATCGTTTCACTCATTGTACTCGCTCCACTTTCCGTGAGGACTTTGTTTCATAGTTTAGCCTACTGCACTATTCACAGGGAGACAGAAGGCAGTGGGCAAGCACCTCATCTCTCTACCTGTTGTACTTCACATACGTTATCTTGTTTTATTCTCAAAAGAGCCTGAAAGCTAAGGTTCTACCCACCCCTAAGGCTCAGAGACATTAAGTACATGCACAGGATCACTCAGCTATAAAGAAGAAATCTAGTATTTGAACCGACATCTCTGGGATTATAAAACCCAGGTTTTGCTACTACTTCAAGCAACACACATTTCTTACTATCCAGGACATTCTGGGCGGGGGGGACTACTCTAAGTCTTCTATCCCTTTGATTTAAATTCTTTTTCTCCAAGACCCTCCATATTGAGGTATTACAAACTGGGGATTTAGATCAAGAAGGCACAACTAAAATGAAGACAGTCCAACCCACAACACAGGGTTTAGATCATGAAGGCACAGACTAGGGAACATATTAGCACAGGAGCATACAGTCCTTACTAGAACTTTCGAGAAAAGGGAGACTCTTCTAAAAGCCTTTCATTTTCATTTATTTGGGTTTTTATTTTACTAAAACCTACATGTTGTCCTACTTTAATACACCTTAAAAACATAGGAATTTTTAGAAGTATAACTAGAAACCAAAATGTGACATGAATCCAGGCTTCTCAAAAGAATTCGCCACACTCTCCTGAGTTAGCAGGACGTCATGCGGGGTCCCACGAAGACATGGGGCACAGGAACAGCACTGCCACAACCCTCAAGAAAAATCCCTCCATGGCACAGTTTTACAGAGGTTTTCATGATCCCCTGGTGACAACAGTTACTCTGTGAGAATCCTGCACTTAGAAAAAGAGTTTCATAACTATTTTAAGTCCTAGTGCAGTTATTATTTTTCTAAACAAGATCTCCCTCTCGGGCGCAGAGTCTGGGGATTCTTACTAGAGATCATACTTCAACAAGGCAATAAATTATGCACCAACTTTTTCTTCATATAAATCCACAATATAACTTAGCAAACTCAACACCCAAAGAACAAATAATCCAATCAAGAAATGGGCAGAAGACATGAACACATTTCTGCAAAGAAGACATCCAGATGGCCAGCAGACACATGAAAAAGTGCTCAACACACTCGGCATCAGGGAAATACAAATCAAAACCACAATGAGATATCACCTCACACCAGTCAGAATGGCTAAAATGAACAAGTCAGGAAATGACAGATGCTGGCGAGGATGCGGAGAAAGGGGAACCCTCCTACACTGTTGGTGGGAATGCAAGCTGGTGCAACCACTCTGGAAAACAGCATGGAGGTTCCTCAAAATGTTGAAAATAGAACTACCCTATGACCCAGCAATTGCACTGCTGGGTATTCACCCTAAAGATACAAACGTAGTGATCCGAAGGGGCACGTGCACCCGAATGTTTATAGCAGCAATGTCTACAATAGCCAAACTATGGAAAGAACCTAGATGTCCATCAACAGACGAATGGATAAAGAAGATGTGGTATAGATACACAATGGAATACTATGCAGCCATCAAAAGAAATGAAATCTTGCCATTTGCGACGACGTGGATGGAACTAGAGGGTATCATGCTTAGTGAAATAAGTCAATCGGAGAAAGACAACTATCATATGATCTCCCTGATATGAGGGAGAGGAGATGCAACATGGGGGGTTAAGGGGGTAGGAGAAGAGTAAATGAAACAAGATGGGATTGGGAGGGAGACAAACCATAAGTGACTCTTAATCTCACAAAACAAACTGAGGGTTGATGGGGGGAGGGGGTTTGGGAGAGGGGGGTGGGCTTATGGACATTGGGGAGGGTATGTGCTATGGTGAGTGCTGTGAAGTGTGAAAACCTGGCGATTCACAGACCTGTACCCCTGGGGATAAAAATATATTATATGTTTATAAAAAATAAAATTAAAAAAAAACACACAATATAGAGCCACTTATTGAAATTTCTGGAATTCCCCTTGTTAATTTCTCAGGGTCACAAATAAGCTGATACTGAAATGGACTTTACCCTGGTAAGTTTCATTTGTGAGACGAGTAATGCAAAAAAAAACCACCAGGAGAAAAGATCAATGTTTCACTCTGACTGAAAGGTTTTTCAGAAACAAGTCATCCTAATACATGGGTTCTTTCTTCTTTTCAATAATATATTTGGCTCTTGACCATAATGCTGTCCTGGCAATCTAAATTATAGAAAAATGTATGAGCAAAACAGGGCTATAACAATGTATAGAACTTTAAATTCAATAATAAATCTCACTCAATGATAAATTCTTTCCTAATTTGATATGGGTTACCCTTAATGTCTTGCTAATTTCATACAAAGTGAAGTAGCTCATATCTAAAAGTAAAATGTTGAATAGTCCATAATTTAAATGTGTTATGCTTGGGAAAACTTAGCAATACCATGTCATCTTGCAACAGAACATCTTTCTGTGCTGACAGCTGTCTTTTTCAAAATGTCCTTGTGCCACACTACACTTTGTTTTAAATAAAGGGCAAAAAAAAAAAAAGAAAAAAGAAAAGAAAAAAAGATCTGGCGTTTTCTTTAAACTATGTCAATCAGCCAGTTAACTATGTTCCATTGAGCTTTCCTTATGAGAAAAAAGTGTGTAAATGGATTGTAACAAATGAAAGAGCAAACTATATTTGAAATGTTAGCATTTGCATGACTGTCCTAGCCAAAAAAAAAAGAAAAAAGAAATTTTAAATGTATGAGACAGGCAAGCATGGGCATTTCAAGCAACTGGTTAACCTAATGAAACACTCTATCAGCGATCATAAGAAATACTCATTTTTCAAGTCACCAAAAAGAAAAGAAATAATACTCTGAGAAGTCACCTTTCTCTGAGAAACTCTCATCCTCATTTTCTCAGCCTTTAAAAAGAAAAAGTTCTCAAGAAAGGGTAAGTGGC
Source organism: Enhydra lutris kenyoni (assembly GCF_002288905.1). Lineage (NCBI taxonomy): Eukaryota > Metazoa > Chordata > Mammalia > Carnivora > Mustelidae > Enhydra > Enhydra lutris. The sequence continues at coordinate 10,793,969 of NW_019154105.1, forward strand.
AGCTGATTCACCCTTGATTAACCATCATCATTTCCAACATCAACTAACTTACACGACCGCTGCCTCTCCTGCCCCCACCGCCTCCCTTCCCCACACTCCATGAGGAAGATAAGACATACATACATACCAAAAACAATAACAAGTGCATCCACGTGAAATGACATGTAGTAATGCCACGTGGTATCAGAAACCCAAGATAGAGTAATTGACGTGAGTCAGAATGTTCCGGGATGCATGTATGGAAAAAGCAGCACTTGACTTAGGTCCTAACATAATGGTAGGACTTGAAAAAGCAGAGAAGAGACATTTGGGTCCAATGGAAATGTGCATGCAGTAACGACAGCCACAAAAGGGCGATCAGGCACATCTCAGCAGCGTGCAGGCAGAGCAGTGGAGTGCAAAAGTTGAGTATGAAACCCCAAAGAGCCAAATTAGCAATGTAAATTTGAAAGGTGAAGAAAGAAATCTGAAATGAAATTGACTTCCATCCCACCAATCCCACTGCAAAACCAACCAAAAATTAGAACCAGTAGCAGATTTAAATAATGAAAATGACCGTGATAATGAAAATGTGTATCCTATTTTAGTGTTTTAAGCATGTTCCTTTTCACACAGCAGCCCTGTGGAGGAGGCAGTTCAGACTGAATCACAACACCTGTATCATGAAACCGGAAACTGAGATTCATAGCACTTAAGGTTTAACATGCTTGTTTAAGTCTTCAAAGCTACTCCTAAGATGAACGTCATAAAAAAAATTCAATAATAATTGTTTGCCTCTTACAAAAAAAAATACAGAAGTTATAATGATGTGTACCTCTCACACTTCATGGTCAAGGGGTGAATATACCTGTAGTGAGAATGAATACTGAACAGTGTGAAAGTCAAGGAGTCATGGGGTGTTTGAGCAATGCACAAGTAAGAATCTATAAATGAAGGGAGTATCCGCCATGGTCCATGGACAAATCAACTAGCTAACTAATCTACTTTTGCTAACTCTACAGGTTAACAAACAGTAAAAAAATTTGAAATCTTGTATTTCATGGGGGTGAAGAGAGGGTTGGGCCATTATTTCCAAAAATTTTTAAATCACAATATTTTCCATTTATTGGATAAGCCAAATTGTTCACTTGTATGGTTAACCTACAGATAGTTACATTCCAATTTACTACCTTTTTCTCCAAAGAAGAGTATTACATTCAGCTAAAAACCTTATTTTCTGTTACTGATGTTCTCTACAATAGAACGATGCTTCTAGAGTCTCTTGTTTCCCTGTGACTGATGGTTCTGGCCCACACAGTTATCCTGTCTTTCTGGGGACTGCCACACTTTACTGTCAACACCAACAGTTTATTCGGTCTCTCCAGCTAGTTAGAAACTCACAATCTAAGATTACATGTTATATTTTTATTCTATCGGCCTTCTCTCATTGACATCCCCCAACACCACTTAGGGTCTGGGCACACAACAAACTCCTGGTTGAGCCTTTTAATCACTGTGGCAACAGAAACGTCTGGTTACCATAGGACCCTTAAGAATTTTTTTTTTACATTGTTGGTTTAGTTACTAGTAATTCTGGTGATTAGCCTACTCAGCATGGTGTGTGCCTCAAGGACAGACTGAACGGCAGTAACTATCAATTTGACACCTGTGCCTGGGGACCTAAAAAAGACCGTAATCCAAACAAGCAGCATCCCTGTACTCATTCAGAGGATAGGCTGCAGGGCCAGAATGCAGCTCTACCACTTAGATGCTATTCAACTTTGGGGAAATTGCTTAATCTCTTTGTGCCTCAGCTTTGCCAATATGTAAAACAGGGCTGACAGTACCAAGCCCAATGCATTAGTGTAAGTCAGTGTTTAACTATATTAGTTCTTGTTAATTATTCTTCATAGAGGAACAGACTCAATAGATTCAGGTGAGCCCCTGAATCAACAATAGTGCAGCTAATTTTGAAGTTCAAAATTATTACAATGGCTCCCTACACAACGACTCCGTTATTTTCTCGCCTTTCGTATGTGGATGCACAGAACGCTGATAGGCAATAATGTCAGTCTTGTGTAATTAACTACTGTCTTTGAGATTGTAGAAAAAAAATTACTGCTGCTCTTTTATCATGGAGGCAGAGGGGAAAGAAAGGAAGGTTGTCTTCATTTGAGTTCAGTGCTAGGGAGTGAAACCAGACCACTGGTGGTAATACACGGAGAAATCAGGACGCTCTGCTGGTGATTGATAAGGTCATGAGATTCTGTGGAGGCAAATACATCAACAGCCACTGGATCAATCAGACCAGTGAGTTACGAACAGTGGGGAGCCCTTCTCTTGCTGAAGAAGAGCAAGAAATGCCTCCTCCCATGGAATGGCCTCTTCATCAATCTTCTGTGCAGCCATTCCCCGTTGAGAGGGAAATAAAGAAACAGCAAAATCTGCAAATACTCCCAACATGTAAAGAATGGTGATGATTTCTTCATCAGTTATCCCAGATGACAACACTCCTTCAAAGTTCCTAATAAAGCACTTCCACATAAGGTATGAGCTTTTCACTGAAGTAACTTCATAGTCTGGATGTAAGTTCACTGAAAATTCTCATGGGGGTGGGGAATCTGGGAGAGGAAGGAGATGCAGAGCCAAGCTGCAAATGTGTCGAACAGCGCTTCAAAGAGAATACTTGTCCGGCATTCCTTGCAATGTTCCTTTTTGTTCCAAATGCTGACCAAATGCTGACCACCAGGAAGGGCTCTTGAGATGAAGCCATTCTCGGTTGCCAAGGAAATTCCCACAAAGCCTGAAGGCTTTCTTTGAGAGCTGGGGACAGCAACACCTTTTAGCAGAAGCAGTAAGAAACATACAGGTGGCCAAGTTCACTGCCGCTGGGCTTTTCACCTCGTTACCTCAGGAGACACGAGGAATAGCCAGCCCAGAGATCCAGTCAGACCGGGAGAATAAACCCAGTTTTAGCCTCAATATTTTAAGCTTCTGAAGAAAGCCCCCAAAGTGATCTGGGAGGCAGATGCCAGTGACTGAGATTCTTTTCACTTTAGCAACTTGAGTCGCTAAGCTTTTACTGGAGTGAATCATAAAGAAGAAACTCAAATCTGATTGGCATACAGTAACCCCGCAGTGGAGGAGGATTTATTAAAGTGTTTAAAAATCTAGGACACAAATTGGTATACACTTTTGGGAAGGTAATTGGCAATACACAGTGAGCCAGCAATTCCACTTATAAAAATTTCTCCTCCAGAAATACTCACTAAAGAAAGCAAAAAAAAAAAAAAAGTTACAATAAGGTGTTTTCTTAAAAGCTTGACTAGTAATTGCAAAGAAAATAACTAAATATAACAGAACATCATTTAGATAAAATAGGATTCTTGCGGACTACAACCTTTGAAAAGAATAAGGTGGGTGTCTATGGCATTGTTAGGTTTTTTGTTTTTGTTTTTTGGTTTTATAAACATATAATGTATTTTTATCCCCAGAGGTACAGGTCTGTGAATCACATTGTTAGGTTTAAAAAATCCAGCTGAAGAGCAATATGATCCTATTTGTATTTTATATAAATAAGTATAAAGTTTTTTTATGCATAGAAAAAATCTAGAGGACTCTCCATCAAACTGCTAATAGTGGTTGTTTTGAGGATGAGAATTTGTGAACTTTCACTTTCTATTTTATTCAGATTTGCTTTGTTTGAATTTTACAGCAATTCTGTATGCTTTGGAAATCAGAAAAAAACGAAAGTTTAAAAGAAATACAGATAATAACACGTTACTATATCAAGTTAAGAATGACTCCATGTATATACTTACAACGATTAGAAAGGGCTTTTTAGGGCACCTGGGTGGCTCAGTTGGCTGAGCGACTGCCTTGGGCTCCGGTCATGATCCCTGAGTCCCTGGGTCTAGTCTCACATTGGACTCCCGGCTCCAGGGGGAGTCTGCTTCTCCCTCTGACCTTATCCCCTCTCATGCTCTCTCTCACTCTCTCTCTCTCAGATAAATTTTAAAAAATTAAAAATCTTAAAAAAGAAAGGAAGAAAGAAAGAAAGAAAGGGTTTTTTAACCAGACCCCTAGGGTGTTCATCATAAGGTGTTGCTGTTTTCTGGCTGTGTAACAATTTGTCACTTCCAAGGGGAAAAAAGTCATTTATCTTTTTAATGAAGTCATGGTCAGAAGTAGGTAACATGTGACATGAGAGTAGACATCCATCAAAGATAATTGTTGATGGTATTCCATGACTCTCCTCGATATATTCTAAGAATATTCATGGTACTGGAATACAGGCAGAATGCTACCTACTGAAAAGAGGATAAAAGGTGCCATCAAATCTAAAACATGCCAGTTAATTATTTAAGACATAAAACCTGCCACCCCTTTCATTATATGTCCAATCCAGGAATGCCCTGCAGTTGTCCTGAGTGCAATTCTTTCACAGGTACAGGTAAGAGTGGGACCCCCCCCTACACACTGGTGCTCCTTTCTGAACCATAAAGACTAAGATGCTTGTCACTGTTCCTCAGGCTTCCAGGGAAAGTTGTATGAGTCGTGTGTTTTACCCGGGTGACACACCTGACGTCAGTCAGCAGTAACATCAACAGGAAAACTAGAGGTAGAGAAGCAATCACTCAAAAGCTCGGACACACCACTCTTGGTGGCCTATGTCCAGTTCTGGTACCTTAAAACATTTTAACATTTTATTAATAATCATAATTTAGTCTAATTAACAGGAAACTTTTTCTTTCTTAAAATACTTGGTGAAACAAAAACTTCCTTTACTGACAGGAATAAGATTTTGACATCTATGGTAAATGTATGAAGAAACAGGCTACTGAGTCTTTACAGCTACCAGTTTAACGTGCTGTGGGGCTCAGCCAATGCTGAATTACAGGAACGCCACCAGATGATCCAGCACCCTGGAAAATTCCTCTGCCCTATCACACAGCATCCTCAGTGGACTTTATAAAATGCGAAGCAGTACACACAACTCTCCAGGTAAAACTCCTAAAACTGTCTCACTGTACTTAGAATAAAAATGAAAAGGTGGCCCTGTGTAATTTCCCTGGCCTCATCTACGACTTCACACCAGCTACCTTTGCTCCAGCCATTTTTTCTTCTTCCCGTTTCTTGGATACACCACATTCATTCCTGTTTCAAGGTTTTACTATTGCTTTTTGCTTAGTCTAGAAGCCTCTTCCCCCATACCTTCTCCTTGCTGGCTAACCCTCCTCCCTAAAATAGCTTTTCTGAACCGTATCACATTACCCTGCTATGTTTTCAAGATAGTATTTGTGATTATGAGAAATTACTCTACTCATTTGTTGACTTGTTCCTATTCTTTATTGCCCTCCTGTCCTCAAAAGCACGGGAGCTTTATGAGTCAAAAAAATTTATGTCTCATTCATCTCTGGAATCCTACCCACCTCTGAGAACACTTTGTAGCACAGGATATATTTTTTGAATGAATGAATGAGTTCAAATCACAGCAGCATACAGTTATGTATGGGGTGACTTAAAATTTCAAATTTGTTACAGCCTCACAGTTACTTAAAGTCATATTTCTAAGTTTCACCAAAATCTCCTTTCCTTTACCTGACAATACAAGACAGAGCTTACTTTACTTCAGACAGGTTAATCTGCTTTATTTTCAAGCTGACGCAGAACCTGTTTTTAATTGAATGTTAGTCTTCGGATTCAAATAAACAGCTCTCATGAAAATATAGAATTATGAAAATGGGCAAATCCAACTGCCCCAATTTTAAGTGGGACACAGGTTCATGAAATCAGTACATCAGCACTTCAAAAAACACTACTAATAACCACTGATTGTTAATTCTTTAAGAATATGGGAGAAAGCATCAGGAGGGAGAAGGAAGCTTTATAAAATGAAATTTCTTGCAGAAAAGGAAAGATAATTACAAATATCAGTTTTGTTAATCATCTGAGTGGCAAGCTAATGCCCTCTGAAAGAAGACTCCAAAGATAATCATGGCAGTAGCAACACCAGGTCCCATCAAGGACACCTGGCTGAAGAAACGCTGTCGCCACGGAGCCACAGGGAAGCTCACCACAGCCACCCAAACCATAGTGGCTAACAACATCTAAAGATGTCACCACCTACTCACAACATGACTTTGTTGTCCGGTTTTCACAGATGCGATTCCATTTGGAGCTCTCCCAACACCACAGTGTTTCAATGGCCCTAAAAATGTGCTAAAGATAAGTATTATAACCCCAGAAAATATGAGCCTTTCTTAGCCCCTGCACCTTCTCTGAAGAGGAACTGCGACCACCCAGTGTTCAGTGTGAATTAGAGGGTTTTCTGGCTCAGCTGTGGAAAAGAAAAAGGGGGTGCTATTGTATTTTCCTGTCACCGTGCATATGAAAAAGCTATTAACATGAAGGGAAGCTTTACGTGAGCCTTAGAAAGGAAATCCTCAGAACTATGAAGAAATCATCTCAGCTGAATTTAGTTGACTCATTCCTATATTACACATGTGTAAGAAAAGGATTAAGCGTTGTTCAATCACAAAATGTTTCTTTCTAGATTTCACTTTAAGGCAGTCATGCTTAGCAATTTCAAACTTATACATGGTTTTAATGGTTTCATCCTCTTAGTCTCTGACAAAATATTTAAATCCAGGTTGATTTCTAAGGGGGGAAAAAAGGACTTCAAAAACAGAAATCAAGACAGACAAGTATATTGGGAGATAACAGGCAATAGGTAGTGCTAAAAATGATCACACTACACTTTAGAAATTAACCTTCAGCCAAATTCTACCAGTAGACCTATGGATAGGATCTCAGATAAGCTAGCTAAATAAGGAACAGCATAGAAGTGATAACCAGGTAAGAAGTTACAAGGCTATGTGAGCAGTGTCTTTCTGAGAATCTGCAAGGTATTTGCACATCTACTGTATCCACTGTAGTCTTTGCACTGACATTCCACTGAAGGTTGATCATGAAATTGTGAGGTGTTATTGCATTACTGATAACCTGAAAAAAAGTAAGGCCCTTTTAAAATCATTGTACATTCAGCATAGTACTTCTACCAGAGCTAAAGCTAAGAAGTAAAATAATGAGAAAGGTTTTCTTATCCTCATAGCTGATTCCATACTCAAATGCAAATCAGAACTAAGCCACCACATTTGACAAGCACCCATTGCACTTCTAAGTTTTCTTTAAAAAAAAAAAAACAAAACAGAAAAGGAATGAAAGGAGATAGAAAAACAAATCAATCTAAGGTAAATGGGGAAGGTAACTGGATAATGAAGAAGAAAATCTTCCATAGCAACAAAATAGAAGAGATTATTTATGTAGATTTACAAGCAGATGAGCTCCAGATGTTTGTTTTTTTTTTATCTACTTCTTCCCAGGTGCTTTTCTGCTTAATAAATATAACATCCAAGTTGGAATGTTGTTGAGGCATTGAATCACCTAAATTTTGGCTATGCTCTTCTGCCGTTAACTATTTTGAGCTATTTCTCAATAAGGCAGCCACTACTGAAATCGTAAGTACATAGGCTTGGCAGAGCCAGAGAGAAAAAGTGCAGTCCACAGATTTGTTTCTTCTGTTTTCCCAAAACAGAATCTCATAAAAAATATGCCCTCAAATTTTGTCACTATGTTGCTGTCAAAGAAATCCTTCTCCTCTTCATAACTCTGAACATTAAACCCATAGTTCTTATGCTACTGGGAAGTTATATGGCTCCAGGAAGTGGAGAGGCACCACTGCAACTGTTCAAATTGTAGCCAGGCAGAATAATCAGTCAATCAGAAACTTCGGTTCCATTCGGATGGAAGTTTTTGGGGCCAACTTGGAAAAGCATACAGAACAAGTTTGACTTTACTGCCAAGATCATTTCCAGGACATTGGCTAATTAATTATAAAAGCTTTTTCAAAACAAATTTGAGCCTGGCAACCTTTTTTTCCTACCCAGAAGAAAAAAAAAGAGAGAGAGATTAAAAAATAAAAGCCTGAGTTTAGTGTGTGTGTGTTTGTGTGTGTGTGTGTGTGTGCGTTTGCCATAGCTTCATCTTCTTTACACACCTTTTTTCTTCTTCTCACCCTAAAATGATCCAGAAGCTTTTGCATTTGAAGTTACTAAAATAGTAAGTACAGAAACTGAAAAATATTAGTTTGAATTCCTAATTTGCCTTTGATTATAGATAAGATCATGGGTCAGTTCCAAACCTTCTCTTCAAACTCTTTGGTGGGAAGCAAAAAATAGACTTTCTCCCTCTTTGTGGGATGAAGAGCTCATTGGATTAGCTGCAGTTACTGTAACAGATACAATGCAGATGGACAGTTGCTCTTAAAATGATATATTGTGTTTTGTTAAGAACATACAGTAGGGATGCCTGGGTGGCTCAGTCAGTTAAATGTAGGACTCTTGGTTTCAGCTCAGGTCATGATCTCAAGGTCCTGGGAGGGAGCCCTGCTCAGTGTCCAGTATGCTTCCCCCTCTCTCTCTGCTCCTCCCCCTATTCACACTCTCAGTTTCTCTCTCTCTCCTTCAAATAAACAGTCTTTTTTTTTTTTTTTTTAATGATATATTCAACAGCCTTCACTTCCTGGCTTTGAAAACAAAAGGAACAAAACTCCTGATTTAAATCATCCTGGTTTCACTTAATAGGAACCTCAAAGAATATGGGATGTTCATGAGAGTCCTCAAAGATTCTAGTTTCCAGTTCCACACAGGTTTTTACAGCTAAATCAACACCCCCAAACCATTATGTTTCAACATATTTCATCTAACACTGGAATCAAAAGCTTATGTAATATGCATCTTAAGCCATCAAATTTCCTCTGCATAGGCCCAGATCTGAAGACACTCAAGAAGGTAAGAAATTTCTCTCAGCCAGCACTTACCAGCTGCTTATTGGCAAATTCCTGGCAAGAGAACTGTCAGTAATAAAAGAAGATTTTTTTCAAAAAAAAAAGTCTTGTCAACCAGATATTCCTAACTCTGCCTTATCCTGTATCAAGTCGCTGCCTTATTCAGTATCAAGACCCCTGGCAAACCACAGAAACAGAACCTTACTAGTAAATACTGAATGAAGCCAAAATGGGCCAAACAGTTTTGAAGGCAACTCTAAACGAGTCCTTGTTTGAGTTTTCTCTTTGCTGGTACTGCTAGGTAGCTCCCAATGCATCCAATATTTAAATGATCCCCTCTGGCTTATTTCAAGGGGAAGGCAAATATAAGGAGGGAGCCAGCCATATTAGTATATGAAGAGGGAGCAGATCTAGGAATCCAGAATCAATCTCAATGTAATAGGGAGGTAACTAAGTCTGACCAAGCAGAGAGTTCCTCTGAGGAACACAAAGATGAGAAGGACAATGCTAGATTTCAGAGAATCTTGAAAGTCAGGTAGGGAAATCTGAACTTGACTTAATAGGAAGGACTTACAAACTTTGATCCAGGAAAGAAATATGAGGACAATAACATGAAAAGCATATTATTGAGATAGGAGAAAACAGAAACAAGGGTTTAGTTCCAAAGCTTTTCTAGCAATCCAGTCTGAGATGATGAAGGCCTGAATAGGGGGCTGCTGGTGAAGGGAAGGAAGAAGGAATCCAAAAACCACTTCACAAGAAAGCATAAGTTCACCTTCCTGTACCTTTTAGAATCAGCAAGGCCTCTGAACCTCTGTCACTACTATAAGAGCCATCCAGGAAAGATCATAAGTCTCCATTGCCTTCGAATATATAATTCAGATTTCTTTAGTCAGGTGGAATTTTCACCCAATTAGTCCAAAGTAACTCGTTTTGTTTTTTAATGTAAAGTACAAAATTATACCTACTCCCCATTTTCTATATCCAGATGCCAACCCAACTGGGAAAAATAGCCCAAATTCTACCACACTCTTTTTAAAAGAAAGTAAACCTAGGGGCACCAGGGTGGCTCAGTTAAGTGTCTGCCTTGGGCTCAGATCATGAATCCAGCCTCCTGGGATCAAGCCCTGCATCAGGATCCCCACTCACTGGGGAGCCTGCTTCTCCTTCCCCTGCTCTTGCATGCTCTCTCTCTCTTTCTCCTCCTCAAATAAATGCATAAATTCTTTTTTAAAAAGGAGTAAGTAAATCAAGGTTCAAAATTTAATTGCCCTTCATGTCAAGCAGGCTACTTTGTTTTAACAAACATATATACAGCTAACAAGACTACCATTACCTTTGCCTGACGTATGCCCCAAAAGTTAACCACTGCCAGCATTTTTCTTAGACCTTTATATTTTACCAATGCACTTTTTCCTAAATTATCTCTTTTAATCCTCACAATAACCCTGTGGCAGGGATTATTATTGCTATTTTAAAAACTGAGATAACTCTGGCTCTAAGACTTAAGTTGTCCAAGAGACTACAGCTGTAAGGGTTGGAGTCAAGACTAATTCTTACCTTTGAACCTCACATCTCTTGACATAGCGCTTTCCCTTCCCTCAGAGACCACACCACAATGACAACAAACCCATCCACATGTATCAGTGCCTCTTAAGTTAGGGAACCATCATTTCTAATCTTATTCCAGCATCTTCTGGAACATAGTTAGTCTTCAGTTTCAAAGAAGTAAGACTTCTTTGCTTACCTGGTCCTTCTCCGGTTTATCAGAAATGTCATTCAGACTAGAGGAAGTCAGATTCCTATGGGTCATGGCTGGGCTACCTGAAAAAAACAAAAGCAAACCCTAATTAAAGACTTGTTTTCAAAAACACAAGACTTTGGTTGTATACTTCATAAACACTTGTAGATGATGATGAGAATGGCAATGATGCTTTAGGATCTCCTGAAGAGTTTTCCAGATCACAAGTTGGAGCACAAAGATGGTTAAGTTAGAAGTATGTAAAATCACAAATACCATGTTTAAGTCTTATTGCCTGGGTCAAGTTCAAGATGAGTTCAACTTTGGAAGAAACATCTAAAACAATACACATAAAAATAAATTTACTCCTCATTTGGCTTGCTTTTTTTTTTTTTTTTTTTTTTTTTTTTTGGTCTCTGCCCTTTATATACATCCTAATCTACCTGGTATCCTTTCCTTTTCCCACCTCCTACAGAGATGGCCTTTTTTTTCTTTCTTCATGTCAGCAGTGACGGCCCCAGATTGCAGGCCTGGATCTCTTCTCTTCAAGCCTCTTCCTCTGCAGTCTCTCCAAGGTCATCACTCCCTCTCATCAACCCCAGAACCCATCTGTGTTCCCTTTCCCAGCTGACACTTTAATCAAGAAGATTTCTCCTTGGTGGGCATCTGATCCAGAATCCCCATTCTTTGCCTCAAAGTAGTGCAACCACAGTCCCCTTACTTCTTACATTCCCATTCGCCAGACTCATGTAAGCACATCCCTACTTTCCCCTCACCATGCCAATCTTCTTCTTCACATTAAGGAATGGATTTCATTAGGAATACTTCATGGGAACCAAGCTCCCTGGTGATACAGTGGCTGTAGGTCAAGTCTACTGACAATCCAGCCAATGACTGTAGACACCATTACACAAGAAAAGAGAGGAGGGACATCTAGAAGAGTGATAACCCATCTTCAAGTAGACTATGTTAAGCAAAAGAAAAACATTCTGTTCATTTTGCAGTTGGACCTGCAGTTGGACTTGAAATGTCTAAGCTCACTGAGCAAAATAGTAACTTTTAAAAGCTAGGGTGTTTGACCCAACCCCGGCAGGGTGCTGAGTAATGCATTCATCATTAATCCTCAATGATCTGACTCAGGCTGGCCTTCACACCAAAAGGACAAGGGTTGAAAAACAAGCACCAAAGTTTGAACATAGTTTCACATTTGCTTCCAAATTATTTTTTAGATTATAGACTTTAACTCTTTCAGATAAAAAAGTCAACACATAATTTTACCGCTGACTAAAATCTACTCCTAATAATTTAATCTATAAGTAAAAGCAGCTCTTTAAAGAGTATAATTGTCTTTAACTACTAAATCAGAAAAATCATAATTTTCTTGAGCTGGCAAGACAGGGTATTTTCCACTCTGCTGCATTTCATTGAGTAAGCATGGCCTAGATCTCTTAAACCCTTTACCTGGTGGGACATTTTATTCTAGGAAAATCTGAGCACAGGGCATTTTTCAAAGGAAAGTTACATCTAAAAAAATGCTTTATGAGCAAAATTAAAAGAACCTTTTTGAAGGCGACATTTTCTTCTTTGAACTACACACCAGGTTTCCAGCGTGCACTCAAAACAAAAGACACCAGGTACAAACGTGAATGTTCCCCAACAATGCTGGGCTTGAAAGTAATAGGAAATGATGAGTAGCTCTAATTTTGCACCTCACATTAGAAGTAAAAGCAGTTATTTGGACTAGCTGGGTGAAAATTCTACCTGAATAACTGAGGAAATCTGAACCATATATTCCTAAAGCAATGACGCCTTCACAATCCTAATCATAAATTAAAAGCAGTTTATGAAAATTAATAGATAAGACTTATTTCTAATTACCAAATCAATTGATGTAAGTGGCAAAACTGAAATAATCTGAAAGAAGTTTCATTAAGTAATTTAAATTTTGTGGGAAACATCCTAAGTTCTTTCATTTGCTTTGGAAACTATAAACACTGCAAAGGTACATTTTAGCCAAAGCACTGTCCTACTGCTGCAAAATCTAAATAGGTAGAAGTCAAATGAATAAAGTTTTTATTACAATGGTAATCTTGACTGATATCACAACTTTTCCAAGAAACCTCATTTACTGCCTCATCATTTCTCCCATGATAGTACGGATGTATTTGTACTAGACAGGGGGTCCAAAGAAGGCACAGGTCCAAGGAACATGGAGGAACTAGATGAGGGAAAGTAGGCCAATGTTAAGAAATAACCAAATCTCAACCACAAGAAAAAGTTTGGAAGGAATTCAAACACTTGGAAGCTAAAGACCATCCTGCTCAAGAAAGTCTGGATAAACCAGGAAATCAAAGAACTTAAACAATTCATGGAAACCAATGAGAATGAAGACACATTGGTCCAAAACCTATGGAATATGGCAAAGGCAGTCCTAAGGGGGAAATAATAGCCATCCAAGCCTCACTCAAAAAAACTGAAAAATCCCAAAAACACCAACTCTCTTTACACTTCAAAGAACCAGAAAATAAAGAACAAATTAAGCCAACCCCACACACAAGAAGGGAAATAATAAAGATTAGAGCAGAGATCAATGAGTTAGAAACTAGAGATATAGTAGAACACATCAATGAAACTAGAAGCTGATTCTTTGAAAGAATCAGTAGGATTGATAAACCACTGGCCAGACTAATCCAAAAGAAGAGAGAGAGGACCCAAATTAATAAAATTATGAATGAAAGGGGACAGATCACTACTAACATCAAGGAAATAGAAACAATCATCAGAAATTATTATCAACAGTTATATGCCAATAAGTTAAGCAACTTAGAAGAAATGGTTGCATTCCTGGAAACGTATAAACTTCCAAGACTGAAACAGGAAGAAACTGACAACCTGAATAGACCAATATCTAGTAACGAGATTGAAGCAGTGATCAAAAACCTCCCAAAAAAACAAGAGTCCAAGGCCTGATGGATTCCCTGGGAAATTCTACCTAACATTCAAAGAGGAATAATACCTATTCTCCTGAAGCTGTTTCATAAAACAGAAATCGAAGGAAAGCTTCTAGACTCTTTCTATGAGGCCAGCATTACCTTGATCCCCCAACCAGGCAAAGATCCCACCAAAAAGGAGAAATTCTGACCAATATCCCTGATGAATATGGATGCTAAGATTCTCCACAAGATCCTAGCAAATAGGATCCAACAGTACATGAAAAAAATTACCCACCATGACCAGGTGAGATTTATCCCTGAGATGCAAGGGTGGTTCAACATTCGCAAATCAACCAACACAATAAAACAAATCAATAAGAGAAGAAAGGAGAACCACATGGTCCTCTCACTTGATGCAGAAAAAGCATTTGACAAAATACAGCATCCTTTCCCGATTAAAACTCTTCGAAGTATAGGGATAGAGGGAACATTCCCCAACTTCATAAAATCTATCTATGAAAACCTACAGTAAATATCATTCTCAATGAGGAAAAGCTGACAGCATTCCCACTGAGATCAGGAACACAATAAGGATGCCCACTCTCACCACTGTTGTTCAACATAGTACTAGAAGTCCGAGCAACAGCAATCAGACAATGAAAAGAAATAAAATGTATTCAAACTGGCAAAGAAGAAGTCAAACTCTCTCTCTTCACAGATGACATGATACTTTACATGGAAAATCCAAAAGACTCCACCCCTGAATTACTAGAACTCATACAGAAATTCAGTAATGTGGCAGGATACAAAATCAATGCATAGAAATCGGTTGCTTTCTTACACACTAATAATGAGAATATAGAAAGGGAAATTAGAGAATCAATTCCACTTACTTAAAGCACTAAGAACCATAATATACCTGGGAATAAACCTAACCAAAGAGGTAAAGGATCTGTACTTGAGGAACTACAGAACACTCATGAAAGAAACTGAAGAAGACACAAAAAGATGGAAAAATATTCCATGCTCATGGACCAGAAGAATAAATATTGTTGGGTCGCCTAGGTGGCTCAGTCATTAAGCATCTACCTTCGGCTCAGGTCATGATCCCAGGGTCCTCAGACAGAGCCCCGCATCAGACTCCCTGCTTGGTGGGAAGCCTGCCTCTCCCTATCCCACTTCCTCTGCTTGTGTTCCCTCTCTCGCTATGTCTCTCTCTGTCAAATAAATAAGTAAAATCTCAAAAAAAAAAAAAGAATAAACATTGCTAAAATGTCTATACTGCCCAGAGCAATCTACACCTTCAATGCCATCCTGATCAAAATTCCACCAGCATTTTTCAAAGTGCTGGAACAAACAAACCTGAAATTTGTATGGAACCGGAAAAGACCCCGAATCACTAAGGAAATGTTGAAAAAGAAAAACAAAATTGAGGGCATCATGTTGCCTGATTTCAAGCTTTACTACAAAGCTGTGATCACCAAGATAGCATGATACTGGCACAAAAACAGATACATAGACCAATGGAACAGAATAGAGAGCCCAGATATGGACCCTCAACTCTATGGTCAAATAATCTTTGACAAAGCAGGAAAAAATATCCAGTGGAAAAAAGTCTCTTCAATAAATGGTGCTGGGAAAATTGGACAGCTATGTATAGAAGAATGAAACTCGACCATTCTCTTACACCATACACAAACACAAACTCAAAATGGATGAAAGACCTCACTGTCAGGCAGGAATCTATCAAAATCCTAGAGGAGAATATAGGCAGTAACCTCTTCAACATCAGCCACAGCAACTTTTTTCAAGGTATGTCTCCAAAGGCAAAGGAAACAAAAGCAAAAATGAACTTTTGGGACTTCATCAAGATCAAAAGCTTCTGCACAGCAAAGGAAATAGTCAACAAAACAAAGAGGCAACCCACTGAATGGGAGAAGATATTTGCAAATAACACTACAGACAAAGGGCTGATATCCAAGATCTATAAAGAACTGCTCAAACTCAACACCTAAAAAACAGATAATCATATCAAAAAATGGGCAGAAAACATGAACAGACCCTTCTCCAAAGAAGACATACAAATGGCTATCAGACACATGAAAAAATGTTCATCATCGTTAGCCATCACGGAAATTTAAATCAAAACCACACTGAGGGGCGCCTGGGTGGCTCAGTGGGTTAAAGCCTCTGCCTTCGGCTCAGGTCATGATCCCAGGGTCCTGGGATCAAGCCCCACATCAGGCTCTCTGCTTGGCAGGGAGCCTGCTTCCTCCTCTCTCTCTCTGCCTGCCTCTCGGCCTACTTGTAATCTCTGCCTGTGAAATAAATAAATAAAATCTTTAAAAAAAAAAAACACACACACACTGAGATACCACCTTACACCAGTTAGAATGGCCAAAATTAACAGGACAGGAAACAACAAATGTTGGAAAGGATGTGGGGAAAGGGGAACCTTCTTACACTGTTGGTGGGAATGCAAGTTGGTGCAGCCACTTTGGAAAACACAGTTTTGATTCCTCAAAATATTAAAAATAGAGCTACCCTATGGGCCTGCAATTCCACTACTGGGAATTTACTTCAAAGATATAGATGTAGTGAAAAGAAGGGCCATCTGTGCCCTAATGTTCATAGCAGCAATGTCCACAATTGCCAGACTGTGGAAAGAGCCAAGATGCCCTTCAACGGATGAATGGATAAAGAAGATATGGTTCATATATACAATGGAATATTACTCAGCTATCAGGAAGGATGAGTACCCAACTTTTGTATCAACATGGATGGGACTGGAGGAGATTATGCAGAGTGAAATAAGTCAAGCAGAGAAAGCCAATTATCAAATGGTTTCACTTACTTGTGGAGCATAAGGAATAACATGGAGGACATGAGGAGAAAGAGAGAAAAAGTGAATTGGGGCAAATCAAAGGAGGAGATGAACCATGAGAGACCATGGACTCTGAGAAACAAACTGAGGGTTCTGGAGGAGAGGGGGATTGGGGCGGATGGGTGAGCCTGTTGGTGGGTATTAAGGAGGGCACATACTGCATGGAACACTGGGGTTGGTGCATAAAAAATGAATCTTGGAACACTGAAAAAATAAAATAATTTTTTTTAAAAAAGAAGCAAACAAATCTATTGTCCCTCCCACCATTATCTGATTTTTGTTAATAAAAGTAATATTGACATCTTCATTTATGTTTAACTTTGTAATATAGCAGAAGAACCCAGAAGTCAACACTTCTAGGTAAACCATAAGCAAGATGATGAACATGCTTCAGTGTTTTCCCACCTCCCACCTAGCAAACCTGAGTCCACCCCTGAGCCCAAACACCTTAAACCAAAAACAAATGCTTCCCAGTGCAGTGGTCCCCAAAATGTGGTGCCCAGACCAACAACATTGCATTACCCAAGCCCTTATTAGAAATGCAACTCCTTGAGACTTGCCCTAGACCAACCGCAGTGGTCTCCCTTATCTGCTGTTTCAGATACCCAGAGTGAACTGTGGTCCAGAAGCAGGTGATCCTCCTTCTGACAAATCATCAGAAGGTCAGTAATAGCCTAAGGCTACATTAGAAGGCCTACTTCATCTACCTCACTTCATCTCATCAGGTAGTCATTTTATCATCTCACATCATAAGAAGGGTGAGTATAGCCCAATAAGATATTTTGAAAGAAAGAGACCACATTCACATAACTTTTATGAGAGTACATTGTTATAATTATTTTTTTATTATTGCTGTAAATCTCTTACTGTACCTAATTCATAAATTAAACTTTATCATAAGTATGCGTGTATAGGAAAAACATAGTATATATAGGACTCAGGCATCCACTGGCAATCTTGGAACATATGTCCCAAGGATAGGGGAAATGGCAGTATAATCCAAACTCTGGGTTTGGGGCTCAGTAATGAGGTTTAAACAAACCTTTAAAGTAATTTTGAAGCATGCTAAAGTTTGATTACCACTGCTCTAAATAAACCAATTATCTTAAGAGGAGAGTTGGTCTCAGTCAGAATCTGAATTAAAAAAGAAACATATATAATAACTTAAGTAGGCAGAGGGGTGGTTCTGATAACCTTGCCCTCCTCCAAGCCACTACTCCAAACTACCATATCGAAAGACACCATTCAGTTAGCAACCTCGTCACATAAGCACACACAACATGTCTTGCTTGGCTTTTCCTCTAAGTGGTCTTTCCTACACAATCAAATAAATAAATAATGTTGGAAACTCATTATTTAATCAGCCTTTTCCAGAAACATATCATCCAAATCAAAGAAGACAAAGGCAAGAGCCAAAAGAGATTATAAACCCAATTATACCCGGAATCAGAAATTTGTGCATGGCATTTGAGCAAACCCAGGAAGTTGTTATGCAACTGATCCCTAACAACGTTCTATTGTAGCTATTTTGCACCTGACATTTAATAAGACACATTATCAGGATAAATCAGTGCTTCCTATTTACAGTTTGGGCCTATAAAGCAAACCCATTATACTGCAATCCTGAATGAGTGGCGCTAGTAAGAGAAAATTTCAGCTTGTACCAAAAGGATGAAATGCAAGAGTACCATAAAGTGCACTACTTCTTACAACAGCCAGGGGTTCATTTATCTCGAAGCTACCACTAGTCAGCCCTTCCCATCAAAATCCAGGGCATACAAATGTCACAGAACTGCTCTCTGTCCAAAGAAACTTTTTCTTTTTTTTTTTTTTAAACATTTGATTTCTACAAAAGAAGAAGAATCAGCCTCAGGTGCATAATCATAATTAATTTCCATATCACAGTTTTCTGGCCATAAGAAAAAGAAAGCTTTGGAGAATCACATCTTAGGCAGTTTCACACAATCAAAAACAATTTCATTTTCAAAGTACACCCTTGGCAGGTACATACTGTCTTCTATAAAAATTAATTGCATTTCTGTACTAAGTTTGAAAATCATTGTTATTCTTTAGCACACATGTAGCAATTCATAAAGTCCTTTACAATTCTATCTATTAGATGCAATACAAAGCAGTGAGGGGGAACTACAGCAGAGGAGGAGGATATTTAAATGTGTGTGCATTAGATAAAAATGTAAATATGTATGTAACGCAATTAACACATAACCCCCCCACCTCATACCTTTACAATGAAGCAACAGAGAACCTAAGAACAAGCTAAAACAAAGATCACCTTGGATACAAAATAAACTCGATATTTTGTTCTTAATAATATTTAAATATTTTTAGCATGAAAAATACATATAACAGACATAAGGGAATCTGAGTGTCTGTGTCAGAAAATTCAGAAGTATGGGTCTGATTTATACTGCTTGAGACCATCAAACTAATAATAAGTGTAGTTTGGGAAGAATGAAGGCTAATGTGTCTGTACCCAGTGACTCACGGATACTCTTTCACCACCACCATCCCCCCCAACAAGGTCACACAGCAAGTGGTAAAACTATAATTTAAATCTGGATTTCTTAATACCAACCAAACTGCCTCTGGGAAAAAACTGGCCTATGTTATTTCCGTAAGTAAACACACAAACCTCACCATTTCTAATAAGGAGAAAATTTAATATACAACCACAAAGAATATATTCGATTTCCATGCCAATTATGTGCAATATAATATCATTAAGAATATTTAAGGCAGAAACACTCTTGGTTTTAAATTTAGCTATTCCCAGAAATAAAGTATACAATTTTTTTACTTTTTCATTTTCATAAAAAAAAAGAGGGGGGTATTGAACTCAGCAAGTCTGTCTGCCAGTATGATTAAATAGTAGCCCAAAACCACAGCTGTGACAAAGGAGAAAGGGTGCTAAAAACAATAGCAATGTAATTATAAAAGCAAAATGCCACATGCTTCTCAATGTCCTACCTCATAATCATAGCCAAGTATTAGTAAAATTCCAAAATGTACAAACAGTCAACTCTCCGTATTTCCATTTTGGTTTTCTATCATATTTCAAGTTACTCCAACTACAATTTCTTCCTATTTCAACCACTAAAAATAGGAATATAAGGGGACAAGGAGCATAAATCAACTGGCAATGACTTGGAGAAAGTCTAGAAAGAATGGCTAAAAGAGAAGCTTGGATTTTTGTCAGATCAGTTTCCCAGTCTTTTCTTTTTTTAAGATTTTATTTATTTATTTATTTATTTTGAGAGAAAACCCGAGCACGCATGTAAGTGGGGGAGGGGCACGGAGAGAATCTCAGACTCTGCATGGGCACAGGAGGCTGATGCAGGCTCCATCTCATGACCCTGAGATCATGGCCTGAGCTAAGATCAAGATTCAGATGCTCGACTGGCTGAGCCACCCAGGTGCCCCGGTTTCCTCGTCCATGGCAACAAAATATTAAGAGCTTCCCCCACTACAAATAATAATAACACAAACTGTCATGAAGACCTCCAATCCATTCTCCACCCCCCACCTCCAGATAAAACACAGAAATATTTAAATTGTAAATATTAGGTGTAAAAATCTTATCAGAAGGAGCTCTTTGAAAAAATTTCATAACTAAGAGAAAATCAGTTTGGATGTTTTTGGTTGTTTCATTTTTAATTGTTTTGTTTAGAAAACTGTTGTCTGTTCATGCTTTAATATAATACAAACTCCAAGAGCCCGGAGTCAAAGCCCTAGGTTTGTCTTATTCACATTTTTAGCCTCAGAGCTTGGCACTAAGTGGCACTTAATAAATACTTGTGAATGAATGGATAATAGCAACTGGGTATCATTTTACTCCCATTTGGAGTTACTACTATAAACATTACTGTTCAAAGTCCATTTCCTATGAAGGGAGATGCTGTGTGCACACTCCAAGAGCCTTCAGACTTGGAAAGCCTTAGAGTAAATAAGGAAGAAGTCTGTAGCTGGCCCAGAACTAACGGAGTAGAAAATCTCTGCCAGACTGGTGTATGGTCTGTCAGTCAGCAGCGGGAAGAGATGTGAGAAGCAATAAAGGGAAAAAAAAGAGAAATGCCCCCGTGAAGGAAGGATCAGGAGGTGAAAATGAGAAGAGAAATAAGGGGGGTATCCAGACCTCAGTGAAAGGAAAGAGTAGAGAAAAGTTTGGGGGAGTTGAAATAACTCAAAGAATGTGGTTGGCTTGAAAAGTGAAACAAATTTAGAGAAAGGAAGAAGACATCAAAAGATCCAGATAACTAGCAAAGAATGTGACCAAAGCACCAGCCAAAAGCTGAAGTCACCCCTAATGTATGGGACAAGGGTAATGGAGAAGATGTCTTATGGAGAGACCAGAGGTGTACAGAAGCCAAACCACAGTACCGCAAATACCTATGCCAACAAACCCACACAAATGCTATTCCCACCTTTTAAAGATCGTTCCCTACCCGTTTGAGACCTCTGCTGTCCACCCGCCCCTTGATAATCTATCCGACCTCAACCTCTTGATCCTATTCCGTTTCTGAATTTTCCGACTACTCTGTGGGCTCTTCCCAAAACTCAAAGTTGGGTCTTGGACAGCTCAACGCCAAATAATTACGAATGACCTGAGCTCAGGGAGGCACCTTTGCTGCAAGGATTAAGCAAGGGAACATATGAACAAATGTCCTGCACAGATGTTTAATAGGGGTTTGTTTTCTTTCTCTTTGGCCTACAATCTTACGCATAAATCCTCTCTGACATCAAGATCCTTAGCAAAGTGTGAAATACAATTGGCATGTCAGAATCCCACCATTTGCAATCTTCCAGCCTAAGGAGATGTGTTCAGAGAACTGAGAGGCTGTAGCTGGGGGTTGGAATCATCTGAGCCCACTCAAGAAATGAGGACTGAGGCCTAACGGTAGCTGTTATTCACCCCAAAGAGGGTATGCGGTAACTTCAGGCAAACCAAAGTTATCAACTTCTAGTAAAAGTGGAAGATGTCTCCCTGAGCTCAGGTCATTCGTAATTATTTCCTTAAGAAAACTATGCAATACGTACCTCGCTTACTTATGTGTGTTACATCATGAGGATAGAAGTTTCTTTAGGTAAATTCTAATGTGTTCTGTGGAGATTCTGATCTTAGTTCATTCTAGCACCTGTCATGCTGAATTGAGGGCAATATACTCCTTTCTGTATTTACCACTGAAGTGGTATCGAGGGAAAAAAGAAAGCAGTAAAATATATGAAGACTCAAAAACAACAAAAAAGATGCAGAGACTCTAAGAATGCTTCGCTTGGTCTACTTGTGCTATTTAAAGAGTGCTCAAATCAGTGGACAAAGGTACTTCCTAAAAAAATCCATTTTTTGCTGAACCAAAATGAAGGAAGAAAGCAGCAGAGAATGAGAAACTTGTATCAGTAATGACCTGAATCTGTGTCAAAACTTTAGCTTCAGAAACTTCTCTAGTACAATGCTACTGGAATTTTCTCACAGTTCCACATTACCTCTAGAACACAGATATGATAGAGAGGGTAGAAACAGTCACTTTAAATGCCCCCACTGGGTAGAGAATCTGGAAGACTGTGTATAATCGATATGGTTCCTAGAATCACAGAGCTAAAGGATTGGCTGGAGATCATCTGAACAACTCTATCAAGCAGTTTTTCTCCTATAACACCAGACATAGCCAATCTCCGAATACCTGTTTATATACTTTGGATGACAAGAAACTAGCCACTTAATGAAGCAATCCGTTTCATTGTCATAATTGTTTTTAAAAGATTTTATTTATTTATTTGGCAGAGAGAGCGAGCACAAGCAGGGGAAGCACAGGCAGAGGGAGAGGGAGAAGCAGACTCCCCGCTGAGCAGGGAGCCCGATGTGGGA
Organism: Enhydra lutris kenyoni; assembly: GCF_002288905.1. Classification (NCBI taxonomy): domain Eukaryota; kingdom Metazoa; phylum Chordata; class Mammalia; order Carnivora; family Mustelidae; genus Enhydra; species Enhydra lutris. The sequence continues at coordinate 10,816,238 of NW_019154105.1, forward strand.
CTTGATCCCAGGATCCTGGGATTGTGAACCAAAGGCAGGTACTTAACCCAATGAGCCACCCAAGCACCCCAGAGCTCATGGCAAACCACCTCAGTTTTCCAGATAAGTACAGCATCTAGATGAATCAAGAAATAGTATGTGCCAGGGCTCCTGGCTGGCTCAGCCGGTAGAATGTGCGACCCTTGACCTGGGGGTCATGAGTTCAAGGTCCACGCTGTGCATAGAGCTTTATTTTTTTTTAAGTAAAATGAAAAAAAGAAAAGAAATCGTATGTGGCAACCAAAGCACACACATGCTCAGAAAGAGCTGACTTTCATTTACATGCACGTAACTTCTTAGAAATAATGTACATCATCATATGTTTCCAGGCTTAACTAGACTTCTTCGTAAGTAGAGGCCCTTGAGTTTCTTTTCATATTCTCCAGCACTGGAGAATTGGTCCCTGCAGCCCTCATTCCCTCCCCAAAACTGGCAAACAAAAGTCCCTTGCTGGGGGACTTTTGCTGCATCCTCACATAAGAGAGATGGGACTGCATCCTTGCCAACAGGGCTTTACCAGCCTGAACTCGCATCAGGTCATTAATCTTTTGGAAAATCATTGAAATTCATGAATCACTAAATAATAAAAATAAAAACTACATTCAAATCTTTATCTCAAACATCAGAGTGTCAGCTCAGTATCTTCCTTCCTAAAATGTTTGCCTATAGGGCCTGTTCTCTGAAGAACCAAAGGAAGTCTGCTTGTCCCTATAGATTTGTGCTAAACCAGCCTACATAAACCAATTAAGCTGCCCTTTCTCTGATTCCTCTAATCAACATCCTATGGCTGAGTCATACCTCCCCCACTGTATGCTCACCTCCTAGATAGTCTCCACGTGCTCATGCTCCCCCTTCAGAGGAGACCCACTCTCTCTAGAAGCACCCCCCAACACTGCTCAGGAGAACCAGCTTATCACAACCTCATCCTCCCCTTGGTAGACAGGCCTGACTAGTAGATGTCCGAAGGAAGGTATCTGCCTTGTTCATTGTATTTTCCCCACACCTAGCTAAGCACTGGCAACAGAGTGGTATTTAAAAATATTTAAGTGAACAAACTGACCATTTGAATGAATTAATGTAACAACACTCCAAAACTCTATCACTGTAACTGGATATCATAAAATTATCACCACCAAAAGGGAAGGGATTCTCCCAATCCAAGGTGATAATCACCAATCTTACTGAAGACAACAGTCACAACTATCACTGACATTATTACAAATGATAATAGTCTACACAGCCTAAGCCACTAGCTGCTTAAGGCTCTAGGCTCTTCCCTAGAAACACAGATAAAAATCATTCAAAGGTGCCCTTTGCAAACTGGGGAGATGAGTCAACGTTGGCACCTACAGCAATTCCTAAAATCCACACTCCAGCTTAAGTGTGTGCTAGAGGAATCAATTTTTTAAAAACTAAAACTTTTTAAAAGTAAAACTATGGGGAAAACTTGCCATTATAATTGAATTTTTCCTGTCTTCCTCCTCAGAAAGGATGCTGACATTAGTCCCTCCACTACATTCACCTAACAAGCCTGTTCCTTGATTTGTAACCATGGTTACTACTTGCAGAACCCATCAGCGGCTGGCTCTTCCTGAGGGCAAAGCTGATCACGGCCCGTAATAGTGTATGTGCCCCAGCTGCTTCCTGCGGCTGATAAGAATGGGCTTTAGAAAACAGAACCATACCCGAAAATTACATTTCTGAATGCTGACTTGTTGCCTCTCATTGAAGAACACTGGGGATTTCATCTTCTGACCCGAAACAAAAAAACTCTGAGTCAGCAGTATCCACACCTCTAGTCAACAGACAAGGGCACTATCCGTTGCTGAAAGCCGGGAGACCTGAGCCCAGAGAGAATGAGAAGCAGAGACAGAAATAAAAAGTAACTGTACCATAGGACATCTACACATCTGAGTTCAAACCCTGGTCTTCTCCTTCCTGGGAGATAAGTACTCCCCCTGCCCGATAGGCAAGGTTACAGTGAGAGAACTGACCTCAAATTCTCGTGGCTTAAAACAACAGTGCTTTACTTCTCACCCAGGGTAACGCCCCTTGTGGGCCGGCTGGGAGCTTGACTCTGCACCTCTGTCCGGAGGACAAGACCTAGACACATGGAACAGCCACTCTCTGGAATGCTAGTTTGAAGGATAAATGAAACAAGTGGAGCCTGTATTGGCTCTTCAAGCTCTCCCCACGAACGACACCCACTACTTCTGCTCATGTTTCACTGGCCAAGGCCAAGGCATGTGGTCACATCTATCATCAAGTGGGTGAGGAAGTGTCCTGGTGTGTCCCAAAGGAGAGCTGCAACATTTGTGAACAGCCCTAATGACCACCATAAGCACTTAAGCTCACTGAGCCTCAGTGTCTCCATTTGCAACAAAGGGCCAGTGAGGCTCGCTTCACAGAACGTTTTGTGGGGATGTTTAAATGAGGCGGCACCAGGTTGGATAAATGACAGGTCACAGTAGTCATAATTGCTTTGTGGAGGGGGGCAGGTTATGTCAACCATGGATAGAATGATCTAGTCAGCAGGAAATGGAGGTCCTGGCCAACGAATGCAGTCCTCAAATTCTACCACTATCAGCAGCCACAGAAAAGCAGCAGAGCTTCCCCCATGCTACTGAGGCAGTTAGTTTTGATGTGAAGACTATAATCTGACAAATTCAGAAAAACCATTCCTGCTCTAAGTTTCCATATTCTTTTTAGTCCTTTCTCTTATTTTCAGGTTAAGTGTTCATTTAATCAACAAATATTTGTTAAGTGTTTGTGTGCTGGGCACTATTATGTCCTGAGTGATGAATGAATCACAGTTTTCTACAAAAGAACTCCAATCAATCCAGGAGGAATCACAATTCATGACCCATGAACAGCTCCCTACACCATTACCATCTCTCACTATTAAAGAAAAAGAGAGAAAAAAAGGCACATCCTATAAATAAGAAAACATAGATAAATTTGAAAAGTTTATCATCATTCCTTTCAAGAATACCCACTAGTCAAAAGACGGAACTGCCCATTGATCAGAAAGTATGTCTCAGGCAAATGGATGCTACACCATCTAGTTAAGCAGATGTTACATATTCTATTTCTGCTCATTTATTTTGGATCAACTAAACTCCTAAAGATGGTGAGAGCTTATCTTTCACATCAACCTAATGAGGACATACCGATCCAGTCAAGACAAAAGAGATACAAGTGTAACTGACAGTGCATGGTTAACCAAAAATACACCCATGGCAAGAGACAGGTAGATGAATTAGTACAGTTTAAAATGTACTGAACAGGGGAACCTGGGTGGCTCAGTGGGTTAAGCCTCTGCATGGCTCGGGTCATGATCCCAGGGTCCTGGGATTGAGCCCTGACTCAGGCTCTCTGCTCAGCAGGGAGACGGCTTCCTCCCTCTCTCTTTGCCTGCCTCTCTGCCTACTTGTGTTCTCTGTCTGTCAAATAAATAAATAAAATCTTTTAAAAATAAATAAATAAATAAAATGTACTGAACATCTATTAAGTGTGATATCGTGCTTGGCAATGGGGATTCAAAGACAAAGTTGGTTCAGGCTCTTAGAGCAATTTGCCAATCATACAGGACACATACTTGTACCATGGTTTGATGATAAAGCAATGACGGGGGGGGCACTTTGATGGGATGGAGAGAAAAGGAGAAAAGAGGAATATGATTTTTTAAAAAGTCTATTGAGAAAAGTAAGAGTTTCAAAGGTAGACTGAATTTAACCACATCAATTGACAATAGCTAGAACAGCATGAATAAAGGATAAAGAGATTCAAATACATGGAACCTAAGAATATGAGAATCCAAATATTACTGGAGCTTGTAGCACAAGAGTGGAAAAGCCAAGGGGTGATTAGAGACTTAAGCAGAGAGAAAGTCGAGGGGCATCTCACAGGTTAGAGAACTTGGACTTGATCTTCTAAATATTAATCAGGCTAGGGAGCTTACGCTTGAGTATATAAAGGACAGAGAGCTGTCACTAAAGGTTTGTGAGCAAAGGGAGTGATATGTCTGCCTTTGTGACGTAGAGAGGTCCTTCTAGCAGTAATGAAGGGTAGATTTAAAGACGGTAAGAAAAAAGACTGGGAAAACAGGAAGATATTGAAACAGTCCACACAGGAGATGGTGAGGATCTGAAGTGAGTCAGTTGCAATGGAGAGTCACAGAAGGCAGGTATGAATAAGACGGAAAACAGCCAAAGGGTACAGATGGGGGACAAGGAGGAGTCTGAAGACGACGGGGGTTTTTGGCCTGACAAGCAGTGGGTGAGGAGCTACTGAGGTGGAGAATGCCTTAAGAGGAGTAGAATCGGTATCTGAATTACCAGAACAACTATAAACACCATAAACATTCAGTTTACCACAGAAAGAAAAGCCATATTTCTGAAGATTCTGCCAGCAATTTTCATCAAAGTAAAATTCTACTGTTTGCTGCCAAGAAGAAATTTCATTATTAACTTTGAAATTGATATCTACAGCTGAAATACTGCATTTGCTTTTCCTCTGGTCTCCCTCACTCACATGTGTACAGACATACTAATTCAAGTAGTCAGATCTTCCGTTGTCTCGAAGAATTAAATCCAGACATTGTTTGCTCTAATAAGAGTGGTTTACTATATATCTGCATGAAAGACTCCCCTCAGTTTCAAATTAATCTAGTCTACTTCAGAAGTCTCCCGTGAAACCACAGCCCCAATGGTTTCAGTTGACCTTGAACTGGTAAGTCCAACCTTTCCTCACTATGAGACGAGCCCTCGTCCTCCATTCATAAGAGTACACAGGAGGACATACCTGTGGTATACTGGCCTTACATAGCATCACATTTCTCTCAGCACTGCCAAGAACACACTGCAAAGTCACGGCTACAATTTCTGTTATGACTGGGTGGTAGTCATTGGTGCTGTCTGTCCACCAAATATTTCTGAATCTCCACCTTCCAGCACATGGTAGGCACATGGTAGGATAACAATTCTTTCAAGTTAGGTGTGGACGTATGACTCACTATGGTGAATGAAAAGTGAGTGAAAGTAACATGTGCCATCACTGGTCCGAAATTGAAGAGTCAGCCTGTGAGTCACCATAAGCCTTTCCCACCGCCACAATGATTGTGGAAGCACCGACGGAGGGAAGGCTGCCATTAGCCTGGGTGCTGACTAACAATGGTCTGCGGAACTCCCTGAGACCCACGCCAGACATATAATAGTATGACTAAGAAGCTCCCTGGTGTTAGTTAAATAACTGAGATGTTTGGTATCAGTTGTCCCTGCAGCAAAATCCAGCCCGTGGACTTTTGACTTACTAATTGTCATGAAAATAGCAAAGAAAGCAAGTCAGGAAGACAAGCTCTTCTTCCTACCACCTCAATTCACCTTCATTCCACCATGCTTCATCAATGTGCTCTGGGAGGCAAAGTGGAAATCCAAACACAGAGTAGACGCCATTGCTTGATGCTTCTTGTTCACACTTCCTTTCCAATATTTCCAATTACTGTCCAAGTGCTGTATTTAATTTTACATTTGAATCATTTGGCTCTGTTATTCATTCATTTGTTCAACATGTACTGATTTACTGCTCTGTAGAAGGCATTCTACTTGATACAACGGAGCAGCAGCTGCCAAAACTTTTAGTCTCAAGATACCTTTACACACTTAAAAATTAAGAGTATGTGTTTATCTGGGTTACAGCTATCAATATTTACCATAATGAGAATTAAAACTAAAGTTTTAAAAATATTTATTAATTTAAAATTATACAGTAAACCTATTGAATGTTAACTTAAGTAATATATTTTATTAAAAATAACTACTTTCCAAAGCAAAAAAAAAAATTGGCAAAAAGAATAGTGTTGTTTTACATTTTTATAAATCTTTTTAATATATGGCTTAATGAAATACATCTGGATTCTCATGTCTGCTTCTGTGTTCAATATGCTGAGATATGTTATTTTGGTTGAAAGATATGAAGAAAATCCTAAGACCCACTGAAAGGGTCTCAGGGATATCCAGGGCTCTCCAATCCCCACTTTGAGAACCAGTACTATAATGTAAAGGTCAGAAAATTTTTCCTATGTAATGGCAGATAATAAGTATTTTAGGTTTTGTGGGCCACAAATCTCTATTACTACTATACACTACCACTACAGCATAAAAGCTTCCATAGCCAATATATAAACTAACGAGCTTGGCTGTCTTTCAATAAAACCTTATTTACAAAACTAGGCAGCAGGTCATATCTGGTCCATGAGCCTTAGTTTATCTATCCCTATGACAGAAGATACCTAAACAAATTAGACTTGAGTCCCTCCCTTAAAAAAATGTATAGCTAATAGAGGTAGTAAGTTCCACACACTATTAACACAAAACAGAATGAGATACATGTGAGAAATCTCAAAAAAAGATGCTTTCAAAATTCAAGGTCACAAGAGAGTCCCTCAGATTGGGAGGGTTTCAAGGAGAATGTGGGCACTGAAGGACAGGCTGAATTTTGAGAGAAAGTTTCAAGAGGAAGGAGAGCATTCCAAGTAGAGAGAATGTTCAGGCCAAAGACACTAACAGACGGAAGCACTCAACGAATTCAAGTAATAGTAAGCAGCTCTTGAAATGTAGTGAAGATAAAGGGAAACACAGTGGTATGAAATGCTGCTTAATCAAATTTAGGTCACCGGGCAACGGACCTTAAATACCAGGCCCAGAGGTTTGGATATTGTTTGAGATGCACTGAGGTGCCCCTGACCATTTCTACAGAAGAGGTAACTTATCAGACATGGATGATCTAATTAACTGATAGATAAAGTGCAGGATGTGTTTGCATGTGCCCAGCTATAAGCAGTGACCTCAGATGATAGGCTATTGGATTAGACTAAGCAAGAGGAAAAAAAGGACCTGAATAAAAACAATGACAGGAAGATCAGAAAGGAGTCAGAGGCATCAACATTACAAAGGTAACATCCAACAGATTTAGTGGTTCACTGAGGATAGAAGGGAAGAGAGAGTGCATAATCAAAGATGATTCTAAGGTTCCAAGTCTGAAAGAAAGGAGAAAAGATGGTAAGGGACAGGAAGGTCAGGAAAGGGGACACATTTGGTGATCAGAATAAAAGTTCAATTATGAACATATTCCACATATCACCATATTGCCAGGCACAAGTCTGAATGCTCACAAATCCCAAACTCTCCTTGGTGGGGAAAAAAATGTATTTTATAATTCCAGCACATTGTCAAAATTTTTCCAAATCTGTGCCTCTTGAAATCTCTTCCAAGTCCCCAGTACTCTGAAATGTAACAGAATTTCTAAGTTTTTATTCTTTCTCCACTCTAATTCTATTTATGAACTTCTAGAGTCAGCATACACTCCAGATCACTGTAAATACAATACTAGATATCAATGAAAAAACCAATGAGATTTCTTTCATAAATTCAGACAAATAGTAACTAACTCTCACTGTTTTGTTTTGTTTTGTTTTGTTTTGTTTTAAAGTGGTTAGAACTGTCTCTATTTGAAGAATGTTGTAACTCATTCTTGGATACCACCTAAGTCTTCTCAATGTCTTATGTTAACTAAAAAGTCTGACGGTCGATGTCAGGTTGCTGAAAGATTTTATTTCTCACAGTCTTTTGAAAAGTTACAGTAAGGGAATTTTGAAAGCTGTACTTAAGTTTCCTTCTGCCTTTTAAAAGGCCAAAAACATATGTGAGAGTGACACAATAAATGACCCAAGTAAGATTCCCAGTCAAGAACAGACCCTTATCTTAAACCCGCTAAAGAAAGAAACAGAGGATGGAAGGTGAAATGTTTGGAATCAAGATACAAACGCTCTAAATTTACAAGTTGCCTGAGGAAAGCTGTGATGTGGTCATTATTCTGCACCTGAAAGATGGGTTTAGAAGGATCCAACATAGTAAGGTGAGAAAGTGATAAAGCAGAAATCTAAAAGAGTCTTGACCCATGATAAATCCTCTAAAAATCTCCTCGTGAACTCTATGTCCAAAGATGGCTACGGCCTGCATGCCAGGGACAGAAATGTGCACATGTGCCCCTGTAAATCCCCTCACCTTTTTCCGTGAATGCTTTCCTATTAGCTCCCTGGCTGCAAGCTCAAAACCTGGAGGCATGCTGGATCCTTCCTCTTCCTCCCCTAACATTCGATCAGTTGCCAAGTCCTACAGATGCCATCCCTAACATTTCTTGCATGATCCCTCCTTCCCATTCCCACAGTCACAATCTGAGCCCAGATCCTCACTCTCTCCATCTGGTCTACTGCGATCCCTTCCCGACTCTCTCCCTACCTCAAGTGCTTCTCATTCTATTCCACTCAAATAACCGCTGGCAGATTAATTTCCTTAACACACAGCTCTGACCAATCTACCTCCATGCTAAAAAACTGCTCACAGACCTTCCACAAAATGGATTTTGCCATCAATTTTTTTGTCATCTTAACACCCACATGTTCTGTCCTCCTGCCCTCTCTGCTAATTAAATGTGTCCACTTCCTCACCTCACAAAAAGCCTTCTTTTTGCTTTCTCGACAACCTTGCTTTCCTGCTTCTCTCTCACCCTAGCACCGCCTTTCAGTGTCTCATTCTGCTTTTCCTACAACCTCCATTTGTGGTTATACAACCCAACCTTTAAGGTTCAGTGAGGTGATCACACAGAAAACCTGCTGGTGGTTGCTGGAGGTGGGGTTGGGCTGGGTGTGGGCAAAATGAGTGAAGGAGGTAAAAAAGTTCAAACTTCCAGTTTTAAAATAAATAAGTCAAAAATAAAAGAAGTCAGTCAGGGGATGTCAAGGACAGGATAACGACTATAGTTAGTAATACTACATTGCATATTTGAAAGTTGCTAAGAGAGGATCTTAAAAGTTCTCATCACAAGAAAAAGAATGTTTAACTATGTGTGCTGACAGCTGTTAACTAGACTTCCTGCGGTGATCGTTCTGCAATGTATACATATATTGAATCACTATATTGTGCACCTGAAACTAATAGAATGTTATATGTCAATTATACCTTCGTTTAAAAAAAAGAAAATGAAATTCTATCTCCTCTAAGAAAAAAATTGTTCCTGATCCTCTTTCTATGCTCTGCTATCCAGTTTTCTCTGATAAGCATTCCCAGAGAGAATAGTGTTTGCATCTGTGTTATACACTATAGATAAACAGGTCTGTCTTTGCAATCTTCTGGAGGTACTTATCATTGCCTCTCTCAAATCATTGCTACCTGTGAATTTCCCTCATCATCTTCCCTCCAACTGGACTGTGGAACTGGAAGAGTAAGGGTTCAGTGAACATCTGTTAACCCGAGTTTGTTAAAGTGAACTCTCTGGCTTCACCAATTTCCTGAAGAACTTTCTAAGAAAACTCTAGAGCCCAAGAAAATTACAATTTTTATTCAGTCAGTAAACTTTCTAACAGATGAAAAACTTCAAATTGCTTAATTCCAAAAATGCCCCAAAAGAAATTTTTAAAGTTCCTTTTTAAAAAGCAAAAACAGGGGCGCCTGGGTAGCTCAGTGGGTTAAAGCCTCTGCCTTCGGCTCGGGTCATGGTCTCAGGGTCCTGGGATCGAGCCCCACATCGGGCCCTCTGCTCAGCAGGGAGCCTGCTTCCCCCTCTCTCTCTGCCTGCCTCTCTGCCTGCCTGTGATCTCTGTCAAATAAATAAAATCTTAAAAAAAAAAAAAAAGCAAAACCAGTCCCAGTTACAACTTAATTCTTTAAATTCTAATATTTGCCCTGTCACCTGGTCGTAGGTTGACACTAGAATCTACAGTTAGGCCACTGTGTTTCATTAAAAAAGAAAAACCAGTACGATCTAATACTAATAATTAAGGATAGTGATAACATCAAATCCTGGGTAAGAACCTACAAAACAAAACACTGAACATGACCAGGAGGTCCTTGCCTGGTAGACTTACAAACCAGCAGGCAGACATAACACACGGCAAAGGGAAGGGAAAGACAGAGGAAGACAGAGGCCGAGAAGTGCCAAAGATGGCAGGAGAAAAACAACAACAACCCTGAACCTCATTTTCTTCTTTAAAGTTGAGACCTAAGAGTCTGAAGCAGCTGCTCCTGATTGCCAATAACTGCAAAGGGACACACGTTGTTTTCGAGGGGCTCAGAAGAGACTGGTTGTTTGGTGTGACACTGAATTTAAAGACAAGTGTGCACACTGAAGGGCCACTCTGGATCTTTCAAGATAGAGTAACAGGCTCTAGCAATGGCAAAGCATTTAGGTGGGGATTAATGTGTCTGGAAAAGGAGAGGTGAAAGCTTCTCTTTGGTTCTCAGTAGCCCAGGCTGGTTTCAGACCTGCCAGTAAGATCTGTAAGAGGAAATCATTTTTGGTTTTGTGCCAACTTCTAATTCAATACCTTGGCAGAAATCTGAAGTGGATAAGAGCTGTAAACTCGTATCTGCCTCAGGTGACAAGTAAGATAAGAAGCACACAATGTAAAAATGATGAGAGCTGACTCCCCAAAAGCAACCTTAAATGTAGCTCTAAAAAAGGTAGTTACTTCAAGGTACACGAAGCCTGAAAATATCTCGCTAAGAAAACTGCAAGATTCGATTAATGGAACTTTTTCAGAAACCTGTTCTTTAACCGATATTTTTGATAGTGTTTGTGAAAAAATAATTCCACGTTAACTATTACAACAAACTAATAACCAAATTTATCGGATCTGGATGACTAGAAATATGGGTGAACAGTTTTTGCAGACATACAATATTTACTTCTGGTTCATAGTTTACTATGGCCAAGATGGGCCCCATTGCAAACTGGCCTATTGGCTGCGTTAAGTGATATGATGGGGTATGAAGGATTGATCAGTGCTCACTGAACAACTCCCATGTTCCAAGTACCTACACTACGTTGGAGGAGACACAAAGGCAGGACTTACACCCCCTGCCCTAAAGGAGTTTTTTTTTTAACATAGTTGAAATGAAAAATACAAATAAAGAAACACCAGAGGCCCACATGAAACAAAACACTGCAAATCTTCTAATTGTGAGATACAGATAACAGGAGCCGTGGAATTTTAAGATCTTCTGTGTCTGTGAGAACGATTTTACAAAGGAGATGAACTTCTTTCGGATCCTACTATATAGTTTTGGATAGGCATGCTTGAAAAGGCATTCCCAAAAGGCAGAGGAATCAACTAAGGCATGGAAGTAAAACTGACCATAACACAAGCCAGAAGAAAAAGGACAAGCTGATTGGGCCACAGGTTCATACTGATAAGACATGAAGATGGAAATCAGATAGGTAGGTAGAACCAGCAGGGTTTAATACCACTTTGCACATCTTTGTTATTTATTATGGATCTTCCCCAACCTACAAGAGGGTTATATCCTGATAAACCTATCATAAATGAAAAATATGGTAAGTCAAAGTGTACTTAATAGCCTCAAACTACTGAACCTCATGCTTAGCCTCCCCTGCCTTAAATGTGCTTAGAACACTTACGTTAGCCTACAGTTGGACGAAATCATTTAGCACAAAGCCTCTTTTTAATAAAATGGTGAGTATAATTTATTATACATTGTACTGGAAGTAAAAAAAAAAAAAAATGGTTTATGGATCCAGAATGGTCACAAGATTGGGTTGGTGGTTTACCTCGTGATTGCATGGAGGGGCTGGGTCCTTGCCACTAACCCGCATCATGAAAGCATATTGTGCCGCCTATCATCAGCCAGGGAAAAGATCAAAATTCAAAGTACAGTTTCTACTAAGTGTTTATTACTTTCACACCACCATAAAGTAGAAAAATGATACGTGGAACCATTGTAAGTTGCAGACCATCTATATGTGTATACTAAATTAATTGAGTTGATGTGGTAAGTAACAGGGAGCTCCGGGCAGGTGACTGAGATTACAAATCAAAGCTGTTTATCTAAGGAGAGAATATAGCATATAAATAGGAAGTAAGGAGAATCCTCTCTCATGACTAAAATGTGTTTTCGTAAAAGGATTGGCCCAGGATGTGGTCTAAGGTTCATTTCCGACTGGTTGACATATTTTCATCATTGACAAACTGAAGATTTTGGTCAATTTCCTTGATGATTTATCCACAACAATATTTCAATGTCTAGATGTCTGATGTGGTTTCAGAGGACAAAAATGACTACAATTTCTTGAGCAATTCCTGTAAGCAATTTGCTAATAATAGTAATAATGTTGGATTTATCGAGTGCTATGAAATAAAATAAACACTTCATGGATTTCTAATTTAATTCTCACAACAGTCCTCTGTTGCTAAGATTAACCCAATTTTACAGTTGAGAAACCTAAATTTATAGTAGGGAAGTAACTTGTCCAAAGTCAGGAAGCCAGCAAGTATTCAAACCCAATTCTGCCTGACTCCAAACCCCAATGACTAAACTTCTATACCTGAATTTATTTTTTCCCAAGAGGCATCACCAAAAAAAAAAAAAAAATTCATCAGAAGGAATGAATGCATAATACTTGCAGAGATAATCATGTAAGTGTGAGAGCATCAATAGTGGAATCAGTGCATCTTTTTGGCAATGTAACCATGTGAATTTCCTATACTTCAAGTTCAGTGAGATATTACTCATGAAACTACCATATAGGAAAGTTCAACACTTGTCCTAGACACTTGGAATCCATGTGATTTGGGCAAGTTACTTTACCTCTCTAAGGCCCATGTGTTCATCTGTAAAATATGAATAACAATGGGCACTTCACAGGATTGTTCAGAAAATTAAATGTTGTCACACAAAAACTTAGCTTAGGGTTTATTACTGAAAAGTGGTTTAAGTTAATGTTTGCAACTTTTATTATTATTATTATTCAAGAAAAAAACATTCCAGCTTCTTAGACCTAATATGTAGCAGAAACCATTACAAAGTTACAAGTTCAATAAGGGTCCCTTCACCCTATTATTCTATCACCAAACTCCTACCTCTCCTTTAATATTTAGCCCTAAAATCATCTCCTCCAAAGCCTCTTCTGCCATCACCACTCCCAGGCCAAGCAGATGTTCCCATAATCTCAAGTGTGTGTATGCGATTTTTAGTCATTTCACTTAGCATTTTACACAATTTTACCCATTGTGTTCTGCCTCCTTCATTAGAAAGGCAGTCTCCTGAGGAGAGGGACTCACTTCCTTACCTCCGCTGCCTAGCACAGTGCCTGGCACCGTAAAGTGCAGCACATACATTTCTATTTCTATGGGACACAGAAATTATTAAAAGAGTTTCCAAAAACACCAAATTTACTCCAAGAAAAGCCCTGGAAATATGTAGTGCAACAAACACTATTCTAAGATGAACTAAAAACTTCCCCCATTAGGTCATATGAATAAGACATCTCATCTTCCCAGGAAAATGAAATTTTCTCATGCTAAATGAGTAAAAAGTATAAATCAATGTGTTTATTATAAGAAAGGTGATAAGAAAGAGTTAAAAACCTAATGATGTCACTATGGATGGGCTTTTTGACAAGTAAGAGAAATTTATATCACGAATAATCAAATTTGGAAAAAGTCCACGTAGCTTGTTCTTTCTCTTTGGGTTTTAGGTATAATAAATCCTGTCTCTTAACAAGCTCTTTATTAAAAAAAAAAAAAAGAAGAAGAAGAAGATTCTATCTTATATCCATGGCGCCTACTGCCTTTCTTACCCATAAAGGGAATTTGGATTTTTTTTTTTCTTAGTCCATTAACCCAGTAAGTACTTCCTCCAACCCAGCACTTGAATGTTTTTGATCAGAGATCTCATCCCAAGTGATCCTCCTCACAATCCTCTGAAAAAGGAGGGCCCAGCATCATGATTCCCCATCCCATCAGGAAACCAAGGCTCCCAGCAGCATTGCATGAATGGAGCACCACCTGTGCTAGGCCTCACCCTGAGTCTGGAACTCTTTCCGTTATCTTCATGGCACTCAGCTTGAATTCAAAATGGCAGCTCACCCAGAGAATACATTATTACTGTATTCTCTGGCAGTAGAAGGGATAAATCAGTAATTATATGAATCTGTAATGTTTATCCTTTCAGACATTCTTGACCTCCACTCAGTAACGGTGAGCCCAACCTTCACGCCCTCCCACTCCCCACCGTCGCCACCATCCTTGCCCTCCCCAGCCATGGACTTACTTAGCCATCCCACGCTGGGAGTGCGCCGCACTCGGGGGTCATCATCCAAGGTGCGGGTTGCTAGGCAGGGCACTGAGTTCTCAAGCGGGCTGCGGGCTTTAGTGTCAGAAGCAGAAGACAGGAGGAGGAGGACACATATGCAGCCACAGCAAGGATGAGGATGGAAGCATTAATTTAGAAGAAAAAATACTAAAGCAAATCACACAAGCGAGTTAAAGAAGAACAGTGACATATTACATCGACACAAATACCCCCTCCCAAGACCCTTAGATGGAACAATTCCCAACACAGAATGAAATGGCTTTGAAAAAAGTACATTCAACCATTATAGTTCCCCAAGTACCAGGGAATGATCTGCCCTGCAGTTCTAACAGACAAAACATGGACTGTAACCAGAAGAAAGATCTACATAACGAACACTAATCTTAAGACGTAAGATCAAGACTGTTAATAATTTTGCACCATGCAAGCACACACAGAGGGAAGCTACACACAGTTTTGTAAAGCACAGGGGGCAGGGGATTATGTTAGTAAGGTCTTTCTTATGATCTACCCTACAGACCCTTCCATGGATCTTGTACAGGAATGCAGAAAGCAACAGTTCATACTTCTACTTCTGAAATATTTTCCTTGGTGAATATCGAACTGGTTTTCAATTTCCGTTGCCTCTGTTTTTCAGCCCTTCAGAAATATGAGACTGGGATATAGATAAATCAACACCTTAATATGAACCAATTCAGAAATGCATGTTAGTCCTCAATTTCTGGTGTCCTTTAATACTTATTTTACTATAATTTTAATATTCAGTGTACCCATGCCAAATCTTAGAACAAATCAAACAGATTAATGATGCAAGCTAAATGCAAAGTATGGTTCCTCTAGATATTTTTCATCAACTGGAGAGCATCATGAACTTCTGCCTCAAGATAATTTCATTTGGGCTTCATGTCATCTATTCTGCTGTTCTCATCAAATACCTCAGTCCAAGGCTACTAAGAAATAGGCAGCATAATTGTCCTTCAAGGAACAGTGAAATAGGAAATATCTAACCATCAGACTACATCCAATTTGATTTAAGAGAGTTTTAATATGACAGTAAATAATCAAGGCAACAAAGCATATCCAACCAAAAGCAAAGATTAGATAATCAATTCACACAATTCTGCAAATAACAGGGCAGATAAAGAGTCTTTAAGGCTACTGGTGACTTGGGAGGTCAAGTTTTGAATGGACTCATTTACAAATTAATGTAAGTTTATGACCAAATTTGGGCATTCTGCACATTATAAAATCTAGAAACATTTTTGTCAATTTATCTGTCTGTGTTAAAAGCTGTAAATAAAGCCAGGACTTTCGAGCAGACTGTCTGTGCCAGCACCTGTCTGAGGCAAATCTGATGTCTTCTCTTTGCAATCTGAATTTTTAATAGTTTCCCATAACTGAACTTCTTTGCAAGTTTTTATTGCACTAAGAAAAATGAAAAAAAGGGAAATGAATCAGTTGAGATTATTCCAAAATTGCTTTTGTCAAGAAGGAGGCACTTAGAAACACATAATATCACGCTGACCAAGTCTCACCTCCTATTCCTTTTGACAAATGAGTGATCTGCTTCAAGAGCCAATATTCCAGCCAACTTAGCTAAAGGAAATGAGAGGTGGGGGACAACTCCAGCCATTTATCTAGGCCTGAGTGAGGACTGACTGAAATTTCAGGTCGAAGAAAACTGACAGGGGTTGTGAGGGCAAAGTAAGCCCACAAGAACATTCACATCCTTCAGCTTCTGAGCAGAGTGAAGCTACCCTGGTACCAGGGCTTGCCCCTCAAGTGTGTGGAAGAGGGAGGCAGCTGGTCTGAAACTCAGGTGCTGATAACTAACTTCCCCAACAGCTCCTCTCTCCTCAACTGCTCCCAAGATGTCAGTGTGTTGTCTGTGGGGAGCTAAAGCTGGAAACTCCTTTTTGCAAACGCGTAGCCTCCACTGACGCTGAACAGCACCATCAAGGGGGCAGTGGAAGAGCCTGGCACACAGCAGCAAAGAACCTGGCTCCAAAGACAGGCATGAAAAATGAAACTGCCCATAGAGACTTGGCACCTGTGTTTTAGCAAAGCTGATTGGAGCCATCTGGCTGCTTACTCTCATGAAAACTGGGAGGCTCACAGCATCCATTACTTATGTTGGCAAATTCCAACATTTTGATTTGTTGGACCCTCTGTGTACTTCTGTGCAGGAAGAGATACAAACTCTGTAACCCTTTCATGTTACGTTCTTTTCTCTTCACAAATTTACTTCAAAGATAGAATTTTGAAAAGTCGTTCCCAAAGCTGGAGCAGAACTTTCTATAATTATACCACGGTAATGACATATTATGTACGCCTTTTCCAGATAATGGTTTCATTGTACCTCTTCTACACTTAAGCTTCAAAATAAACAACTTAGCTTTGTTATTATCTTACATGTTCTCTTCTAAATCATTTTTGCTTGACTCCAGGCATAAACAAGGTAGAAATTGGCTTATATTATTGTGACTTGGTGAGGAAAGATCGAAAGATCTATAGCTTTAAAGATTTCAGAGTAATGGTTTCCAATATCTACACTGTAGAAAAAGGTGTGATGGTGAGAATTTTTTTAATGATTCATGTTACCCTTGAGATCAAGTTTGCCAAAACCATCAATCCTAATCAGTTCAAGTGAGGGTATCCCTACTTAAATCAGGCAAAAAAAAAAACAAAAAAACCTCTCCAGCAAAATGCGTTTTTAACAATCCCATTAAGAAAAAAATAAATTTTACTCATGTTAAAGTTTTAGCACTCTCTTAGGATTGCAATGTTCTATGTTCAAATAGTCATCCTGAAACTAATATTAAACTGTATGTTAACTAACTAGAATTTGAATAATTTTTTAAAAGGAGTCATTGAGCATGTATTATGCGTTCCACAATTACTTAATCAAAAAGTTTAACCCAAGAATATAGCTGCATTTCACCTGTGTACACATGAAATGTTGCCTAGAAATCTCCATTTAGAGAGCCAATAAAGACATCCAACTGCCACAGCTGGAGCGTATTCCTGCCTAGACATAGACTGACTTCTAGATCCCTTCAACATCACATTATTACACAAAAAGACCTGGGCTCAACTGATGTGTGGGAAATAAATTATGGTTACAGGCGCTCATTGCCCTTTGTAGTTTAATCAGCACATTGTTATTAAACACGCTAGGTTCCTCCATATTTTTAAGCTTGGGCAAATTGTATTACATTTCTGAGCTCAGGTTTTTCCTATGCAAATAGAAATAATGATATATACATTAGACTTGATCTTAGCCAAAAGGCCAAGAAGCAATGATGATGTATATAGTAGAAACATCATGGAGGACAACGCCCGGTGCATAACGAGGGTTCAATTAACAGGAGATACTATTGTCGCTGCTGCCGCTACTATCGCTGATGGAATGGAATGATGTTTCCTTTGCTCAGCATCCTAGAGGGTGTTGGGAAACATCAAAGACAGAAATGCTGGCCTAATTCAATTCAACTTTAAATTCAAAATGTGATTTTTAAGCTATTGGGTTCATAAACCTCAACAGATCTCCTTTTTGATCTTTGTGATTTGTGCAGAAGCTAGGCGTGAGTGGATACAGCTTGCTCAATTATTCTTGGCACACATTAATTTTATTCCCTCTTCTTTCTTTTGGGAAGATAAGGTAAGGAGTTCACGGTGCTCACATCTCCTCATCACCTTCCCTCCTTTTTCACATTTTCCTCTCCTTCCCTTTCTTCTTCTGTCTGTTTTTATTTTTTT
>NW_019154105.1:10834235-10964602 GCF_002288905.1 Enhydra lutris kenyoni
CTCTCCTAACTGCTCTTAGAGAAAGATGAGGCTGGGGAAAACAAGACTTCGCAAAGACATCTCCATCAAGGATCTCGGAGACGACAACCACCCCGTGGTGGCAGCAGCAAAAGGCCCTCTGAGTACATCGCTTTTCCCTTCATGGTAGGGTATGACACAGAGAATCATTCCATTCCTTTACTCCATCAGAGACCCTGGCTGTGGACCAGAAATTAATAAAATTCAAAAATATGTTTATTTCATGGTAACATCCTGTTATACATATATTATTTATTAATAGCTAACAACTGTCCTTGCCCAAACATATTGCTCAATCTTCATATGCTAATTGCAAATATTAGAAAGCCCACAAGTGACACCTCATTATGTACTACTTGGCATCTCTAAAATTGATAATGAAAGCAATACTGCTTGAAAAATAAAACTCCAAGAATGTTTTCATTTATGGAGTAGTAGGAGCAGGGGGGAATGAGGCACAAAGAATAACAGAGTACAAAATAATGGTGGTGAATTGAGTCTGTCCTTGGTTTTAAATGTAAAAGGCATTAAATCTGCTCCTTTAAGTATTTCTGAATAGCCTTTCCTTACAGTGGTATCTCACATTATGATTCCTAAGAACTTTTCACAAAAAGATCTCATCTACTCCTGGTTGTATGAAAAGGATAAGACACTACTACCTTTATTTACAGATTTAAAGAATAAGGCCCAAAGATATTACGTAAATTGCTCAAAATAGCACTACTAGTAAGTATTCATCCAGGACTAGTATGAAGCCTTCAGAAAAGATGGCTCATGTCTCCAAGAAGATTATAAAGTAGGACTTTTATGTCAAAAACGAAATACTCACTGGTATTGTATCTCTTAAGCCTGACTCTTCATTGCCATAAACAGCAGAACAGACTAATGAATACTTGGGTGAAAAGGACTCCTGGACAAAAATGTGTTATTGTTTATTTAAAGATCTAAACACTATAAATCTGGAAGATCAGTCACTTGCCTAGGGAAGAGAAAAGAAATGAGTGGTATCTGATACATGAAGTAGAAATACTACTATTATTAAGTTACTCTTATGAAGGTATATTGAGGTACTTTTCTAGAAACTTTCCATGGATTGGTTCATTTAAACTGAGGCTGAGAAGAGCTTGATCATTCGCTGGGTTCTGGCCAGGACATTCATCTGTGCTGTGCAAAGAACGCAGAATTAGAGCCCTGAACAAAACAGATGGATATGTGCTGTTGGATTTGGGAGAGAGCTGGTTGTATGCAGAAAAGCACCTGGGAAGAGGACTCTCATTTTAAGGTGATGTGAGCCTGAGAAACAAAATGTTGACTGACCCGTCTCAGAACTGGAGAAACATGACCGCCTGCTTCAAAGGAACAGAACCTCTGAGGGAAGTTAAAGAAATGCCTGCCTTACCCATTGATTCAGGGACCAGGTCTGAATTCAAGGGTACAGGGAAAGGGTGGCTACGAAGTAGAACAACCCAACCAGAAACAATTGGGATAAACCAGAATCCAAAACCCAGACAAAAAGCGAAGAATTTCTAAAGGGACCGAGAAAGCTGCCAAACCTGGTGGTGGTCCGGGCCAGATCTTCCGCGTGCCAGTATCTAGGCAGCTTGATCTAACAGCCAAGCCAAATAGCTTGAATACGCCTAATCTCAAATCAGATCCAAAGCAACAAGAGCCTAGCTAATCCCACTTATATTTCAATGGGGCCGAGAATTACTGTTAACAAAAAAAAAAAAAAAAAAATTGATTTCTTTCCATTGTCTGTTCTTTGTTGCTAACCACAGTCTCTAGAACTGCAGGTAACAGCACTAGAGGACACTTTTTTAAACATCTAAAGGTGCTGTGTGCTTCTGTCAGAAGAAGCAGTGTGAGAGGCAGCGAGGAAGCAGCAGCGGCCTGGGAAGCAACAGTGAAGAGAGGAGTCCAGGGAGAAAGTAAGTGATGGCACCAAGGGGTGGGAGCAAGCAGACCACAGTTCTCAGATCGGACAGGAAAAAAAAAAAAAAAAAAAAAAAAAAAAAGTGGCAAACTGAAGAGAAAATCCGGAGGCTCAATGAGGAACAAGCCCTGGATCTCTCAGTATCAAGGCCACAGCGCAGACAGGAAAAAACATGGAGGAAGCAGCGTGAAGCGCCAGAGCCAGCCGCCCTAGTCCTAGTCCTGGAGCTGCCACCTTGTCCTACCCCTCACCTACCTGCTAGAGCAGCTTTAGCAAGTCTTGGATTCTCAGTATGGTTTAGGGTTTCCCGGACAGTCATTTAGCAAAGAGTAAAATGAATAAGGGAGAAAGACTCTTTGTAAGGGACTGTGATGGGAAAGAGCTTCCTTCTCTCTTATATCCCATTTGGGATTAGCTACCAATACCAAAGGGCAGAGGAGATAACTCAGCACTATATCCATGGGTCTCTTCCCAAATAATAAGCTACAGAGCAAATATCATTCCAGAAACCACTCTTACTCAATATGATTTTTTTTTCCTTAATTGTACTTTGTGGAGTAATTGTTTGATTACTATGTGCCAGTCACCACTTTAAACATTTTACATATATTATCTCATTTAATTTTCATTATCTCTGTTTTACAGACAGGGAACTACATACTAAAATACCTTTCTAACTTTTTATTTAAAAAAAAAAACTAAAGAAAAATGGGGTCATGAAATTGGAATGGGAAAAAAATGAAATTCATAGTCTAGGTTTAACTGGATAACCAAAGTCACTTTAGGAAAGGGCACGTGCATTTACAGACAATGGAGGGTAAGGAACAGGTTTCTATGACAGTCTAGGGATAAAAAAAAAAAACGAAGACGCTGGGGGCGGGGGGAAGGGAGGGAGAACAGGGACAAACTGATAATGGCATTGACCAAATTTCCACAAAGGTGGGGCGCCTGGGTGGCTCAGTGGGTTAAGCCTCTGCCTTTGACTCAGGTCATGATCCCAGGGTCCTGGGATCGAGCCCCACATCGGGCTCTCTGCTCGGAAGGGAGCCTGCTTCCCACCTCTCTCTCTGCCTGCCTCTCTGCCTACTTGTGATCTCTGTCTGTCAAATAAATAAATAAAATCTTTAAAAAAAAAAAAATTTCCACAAAGGTGAGGCAAGCTGAATACACGAATTAAGGTACCTAGTTGGTCTTCGTCCTTAAGTCAGGTCTCATTCATCTCCTATAAGCTTAGACACCACATTTCAAAAGTACCCATTTAAATGGTAAGTGACGTTTTTTTAAAAATCAGATCATTCTACAAACCATGATTCTTTAAGACAGTGATCAGGTAACCTTGTCAAAAACATCACACTAAATACTTTGAATACATACCAATTAAGTATAAACTTTATTTTTACTTTCTTATAAAGAGCAAATGAAATACATCTTACTTGATTTTCAAATACTACCAAGGAATGTTCCTAGGCTTACTGGTTATTCTTTCATAGTAAACTATAATAATATAGATTTTCTAAGTATCTCAAACCAAATTATTAAGTAGAGCTATATGAAATTGCTGACAGTCAACTTTATTTTACCTACAAAATGGCAATTTCATATGGCTCAAGCTAAAGTAAAAATAGTAAGAAAAAGAGTGGGTGAAGGGAAATCTAGCACCAGAGGAAATGAAAACCTAACACTAACCCCACAGAAATACCTCAATTAATATACTATGAAATTACAGCACTTGCCTAAAATTTAGTACCTGGAAGATATGTCCATCAGAACTCACAGATGTCTCAGACAAGTAGTAATTTCACAATAATTAACACCTTGGAAGCTAGCCTGATTCTTTCCTGATTTATTACAAATAAAAATGTTTTCCAGTTCTTTTTAAAAACACTAAATTATCTTAAACACAAAGCTACATCGGGACCCTAAAAAATAAGAGTTAATCTCTAGCTATGGAGAGACAGTAGTGGGCTGTTAGTGGGTGTACTGCTAAATGTTTGAGAAAACCAGCTCTTCAGGGAAAAGGCATGCGTATGCTCACGAGCACTTCTGTGTGTAGTAATTTTTATTGATATAAAGGACAGGCAGCACATATACAAGTAATAATATATATATACTCTATTGTAAATTACATATAGTCAGTTGATTCTTTGTTAGTTTTTATCAAACTCTTTCAGCAATAGCCAACTTACAGTTGCAACTGGCAACCAAACACAGTTGCAACTCAATATCCTTGTTGAACATCCATTATCATATATGTTAACAAGTAGGACAAAAGTGAAACAATGAAGACATATGTCAGACTTCACTCATTCCTCAATGATGTGGGTGACTCCTTTGCTACACCTGCATAATAGTTTTTGAATACTGGGCCAAACACTTACAGGATGCTTTGTGTTCTTTGCATTTTAAAAGCTGTTTTGGACTGAATGTTTGTATCCTCCCAATATTCCTATGTTGAAACCCTAACTCTCCCATCCAGTGTGATAGCAGGTGGTGGGGCTTTTGGGAGGAACTTAGGTCATGAGGACAGAGCCTTCATGAATGCAGTTAATGCCCTTATGAAAGGAGAGAAGAGAAAGAGGATAGATTTCCCTCTGCCATGTAAAGATACAATGAAAAGACATCCATCTACAAGCCAGGAAGAGGGTCCTCATCAAGAAGCAAATCTGTGGCACCCTGATCTTGGACTTCCCTTGTGACTCCAGAACTATGAGAAATAAATGCCTGTTGTTTAAGCCACCCAGTCTATGGTAATTTGTTAAGAGCTCAAGCTGACTAGGCAATGGCCATAGACACTACACACTTAAATTTAATCCACACTATTAACATTTTCTCCATCACTTTGTAAAGCCTACAGACAAGTGACAAAACAATAAATCAGGTCCTGATTTGAATTTGCTGATTTCTATAGTATAAGTGCTACCACCATCAAGTTACCAAAATGAAGTCACTGATCACAGAGTTGGGAAGGAGGTGACTAATTGAACACCATTTTGTTGTATTTCCACCATACAAACACAATAGATGTTAACAACACAAAGAGTGTAAACTCCAGTACAGTGCAATAAAATAAATAGGAAATGATGAATTTTGAGAAATTACCTTTGTTTTTAATATCATTATTTAATGGTATGTGTACATAATTTAACTTTTAATGGTAGCTGTGTTTAAACAACTGGTTTACAAAATTCCTGATTGGCTGTTGTGAGTAGACAGAACTAGTTCCAGCATACCACTCGGAAATGAAAAAAATTCCAATTCTAAAGTATCTCCATAAATTTCAGCTATTAATTGCACTGTAGCTATCATAACTAAAGCAAACAACATCTATTTTCTCACCTACAATAGAAGACTGAAGTAACTAAGCTTATCTAGTTTTTATATGGGGTTACAGTATTAGAATCTAGCTCCAACATCAATAGATGTAAGAGTCTCATTTATTAAAACAGTAGCCACAGCTACATAGTTGTTTTAGAAATTTATTCTAACGACATTTCATAGTTGTTAAAGATAATCAAATTAAACCCTAACTTATAAAAATAACTGTATAAACTTTCAAGTTAAGAAAAAGCACTTTTAGAAAACCCAAAATTTGCCATCTGATAATTTATAATAATGCACCTTAGAGGTACATGAAAGTCATTACTATAGAATCTCTCAATGTCAAATCTTGCCTCTGGATATTTAAAAGGAGTTAGGTAACACAAAGGCCAATAATAACATGTTTAAAAAGGCTAATCATGTTCCACGCGTCAGGGTGTAAGCTGATCAGCTGAAGAGCTGGGAAGGAAGAACTGATTGTGCTCCCTATTTGCTTTCCGCCTAGCATATATAACATTTCACAAGTGAAAGGTGAATGACAAAGGCAATTTCAACTTCGCTCTGAAGTACAAAGATCTGATAGGATAAAAGATTGGATGATGGATGATATCAACATATCATTTGTATTCCACATCCCAATACTCTCTCCTAAAACACAAAATACTGGCCTCAAGATCCACTTGTTCTTAATTTCTACTCTGTCTCCACTTCATGAAAAGGGAGCTCAGACCAGACTGGTAGAAGGCACCCTCATTCTGCCATATTCATTCCACTTCTCTTTGCAAATACAGCAATACTTGAATTTGCAAATATAGCAATACTTGAAAACAATGCACTTTATTTCTTCTTTAATGGGAAGTACCAACTTCAGGATAAAAAAAAATTAATCTCCAAATCATGGAATTTCATTTAAATGAAGAAGAGGATAAGAAAAAAAATACATGAAAGACAAGACTTTTACTTTAGTTGCCATAATTTTAAAAACAAGGCCCCTTTTAAAATGAAGTATTTGTGACATCAGTTATAACCCATTGTTCATCCCATAACATTTCCAGCCATTAAGCTCTTCAAAAATATAATTGAAAAACAAGAAAGAAAGAAGCAAAAGACATACACAAAAAATAAAACATTTCCAGTCAGCAGCAATATGCCAGGTAATGATAGCAACTATAGTAGGAATAGTCTAGATTAGATTCTTCTTTTTGTGACTGTTTTATATAAAGAGCACTTCTGATTAAAGTACTTATTTATAACTTGTTTTGCTTTTTAAAAAATTTATGGTAGCAGTTAAATCAATGTATAAGTCATTCAATAAAACTGAACCTTTCATTTGGTTCTACTTAATGACTGGACACTCATTAAGAAAGTACAAGAATAAAATGGTTCAAAAATACATCAGAGAAAGTTTGCTAACAGTAAACTCTCTTCCAGCCAACCATTAGTTTTAATATGAAGTCAGAAAATTCAATTTCCAGAAATGGAGTGGCTAAGTTAGAATTCAGTTTATACAATTCATTTAGTCCACATTTCCCATGGCAAAATACTTTACCCTATTCTGAAAGTACAGATGAAGACAATGAATTAGATGCTCCCTTATCTACTCATTTCTCTTAGTACTAAAAAAGATCAAGGTGGGATGAGAGAGACCTGGTTCTACCAGCCCCATGTTTAGCAACACTTTCTGTATGCTTTTATCTTCCATACTTCCTGGAAATAAACTTCTCCCCTTCTCAGATTATACACAACCATGAAATGTATTTGAAACAAAGACAATGATACAAAAGATAGATACTTTATAGAAAACTCTGCTGAATGCAACAGAGTATAAATACACACAGAACCTTTCCTACTACTATACAATGGGGTAGTATCCCACGTTGAACAATTATTCTCACATCTAACCATCATTATCATATAACAGAAGAGCATATGATCCTTTTTCTTTTTTTTTGTAGGCCTAGACTTTATTAAGTAATAAATGTAATACTGAGCTTTACTTGGATAAATAATGAGTTATAGAGTAGACACCATCTCACATACCTAGCAAGCCCTTTATGATACTAGAATTCAGAGCTTTTATCGTATCTCAATCTATCCTCCTAATTCTGACACACCCACAAGTCAAAGCATGTTCCTTGATATACTCAAAAATCTCTGAGTTTGATGACTCATCTGAAATATTCGGTTGTTTCACCACAGTGGTGGTACCAGACCATCTCAATCAGACTAGACGTATACGGGAGCGAGCGAGGCATCTTGACATCTGCAGCCTTAGCAACTGCTGGAATCTTTCCAACAGGACCGCAGACCTGCCCAGCTGGATAAAAGTCTCATTAGGAAATGGCTGTGGCATATGAACTTGAGGAAGGAACATGGAGCGGGGTAGCAAAGACAGATGACGTGAGATGGAGTTAGGGTGAGAGAGAAAGGGAGGAGAACCAAGCAGCTGTTTGGCCTGGCATTACCATTATCAGGGCTGGTAAACATCCGACTCGCACTGGAGACTGTCTTCCCAATGTCAGCCAGGGACCGAAGGTTAGATTTCTTGGTTTGATGCCGGTGCCTCCGGAGCAAAGTGTAGGTCACCTTATCCTTAAGGTCAGGTTTCAAAAGGCCTGTCTCAATCTGATGGTCAACAATCATCTCTGATACAAAAACAAAGCAAAACAAAAACAAAAAGCAAAAGTCAGCCACAAGATCATAAAGTTAAACTTTTTACCTCAACTTTACAGATATTATCCTCAAACTTACGATCAACACAGTATTTCCCAAATTTCCACCTTCCATCTTTGTATGGGGGTAAAGATACGGGACACAGAGATTCTGGTGTTAATGAGAAAGTTATAAATACTCCACTACAAATTTTATGTTTGGAGAGGAAGAATCATCTTGTCCTTTTTTTCAATTGCAGCTAATAGTGAATTCACATTAATCACATTCTTCTATGAGTAACACAGTAAGTCAGTAATTTACATTTTCTCAATTAAGCAAAAAAAAGAAAGATTAAAAAATTTCATGTACTCTCTCATAGCAAATGTGCCAGAAATATAAATGATAAAAGAAAAACTTGAAAAGAATATGCAAAATTTAATGTAGTGACAATACTGATTTTTTAGATCTAGTTTCCCAAATTCTTCTGTAATGATGTATTTTCCTTAAAACAAAACAAAGGAAAAGAAAAGAATACTGTTCCCCATATCAGGTTATTTGAACACCAATTAATCCAATGAAAGACTAAACTACAAAACTATGCCTTCATCTTTTCTAAAAAGGGAGGCTGTTCTTGTTTGGATCCAACAAAAGCCTTTTCAATATATTCCATTAATCATTTTAAAAATAAACTCACCAGAATTTAATATAAAATTTTAGTCTTACCACAAAAAAGTTATAATTTCTATTCGTTCTTGTTTTTAGAACGGCTTTAATTGGAAAAGATAACCGTGTTTCATAGAAATTGCTCCATGGGTGGCTCTGCTGAAGGACACGTTTTACTCTAAAAGAAGAAATCCTCTTTCTCACAAGTCGGCATGTCGACAGGATGGCAGAAATGTAGCCTGGCACATCCTTCTCTAATGTCACACGACAGGTTGACATTTCCTCTGTCCGGAACAGGGTTCAGGCAGAATCATCACAGAACCCACACAAGATATGCAATGACAGGACATTACCTCGCCACTGTACGCAGGTGGCGTGTAGCTCTCATCCCCGGCACAGAACCAGAGCAATGAGCAGATTCCATGCCTACCTTTTCAGGTACATGAGTGCATCTAGCACACCTCAAAACTCTCTTCCTGGCAAAGTTCCCAGTATACAGAAGTGGAGATGAGAGGGGCATCTGCTCAGGTGTTAAGGTTCCAACTCTTGATTTCAGCTCAGGTCATGATCTCAGGGTCCTGGGACCAAGCCCTGTGTCAGGCTCCGTGCTCAGCATGGCACCTGCTTGAGATTCTTACCCTCTCCAGCTGCCTTCCCCGCTCCCCTCTCATGCTCTCTCTCTCAAGTAAATAAATCTTTTTTTAAAAAGGGGAGATAAGAACAAAAGCTTCTCTTATAAAGTCTGATGAAAAAAGTGATGGGAGCTGGCAGGATAACAACATCTCCTATGAGAAGTTAGAGATGTTCCAGGGGCTCCGCTGGGGCAGACCTGTATCTCGCAGAAGCCCATCTTAATAGGAAGCCCCCGAAGAAATGGCCTGACAGCCTACAGCTAGACACGGACGACGTCCATGGTACACAGTCAGCTACTTGGCAACCAAGCAGAGGCTGCATCCAGGATTTTCCGTCACACATCTTACACAGAGGCCATAAATGTCACCTAACACTGGGCCACTTGGTGGGAAGCTTGGGCAAGGCAGGGAGTTTCTCCCATAGGAATGTTTTGGTTTGAGAGTGGCCTTTAACTCTGAGTGTGTTTAACTGCACAAACCCTTCTCAGTGAAACTCTTAGAACTGATCCTATAATTACAGCTAACCCTCTGCTCCACAGTAAAATAATTAGGTGCTACTCCTCTCCTTTCCCTTGAAGTCTTGTTCAGTGTGGAAGTCCATTTCACGGAAGAGCCATAAAAATAAACAAACAGCCCCAGCATATCTGCGGCACAAGTTATCAAGCTCCTGCTCTAATTCCAGGGTTGTGGATCAAAGTGCTCCTTATCTAGCCTTCCTGGCAGGGCCTCCCACTATGCTTGCCCTCCCTTGTAATCTCAAGCCTACCCGTGCAAAGGCACAGCCGGCCCTCTGGTACTAATGCCTGGAAATCACCAGTTAGAACAGGTTGACATCTGTGTGGCTCACGCCCTTCATTAAGTTTCCATAAAACGGCCCACATTACAGCGATCTTTTTAAGCACAAACTATAAAACCTTTCAAGGAAAGTGGGGGCAGTAACATTTCACAGTTACACTGAAATTAAGCCTTCAGTGTTCAAAATCCCACAAACACTACCAATTGTGAGAACATGCCAACTGTGTATGAGAGCAGAGCCGGAAGAAACCTTAGGAAACACCAAGTTTGCAACCTCTTGTGCAGATGGGAAGAGAGAGGGCGAGAAAGGCACAACCCCCCAAGTAGAACCCCATTTTCTGACTCACAGTTTACATCTTTTTCCATATCACAAAGTGTTTTTCTTTATTGAAAAAAGCTCTAAACTAAAAAAAAAAAAAAAAAAAAAAAAAAAAAAAAAAAAAAATTTAATATATCCAGAGCTTCTACAAGCCAACAAAATGGTGTTCATGCAACCAAAAAATGGCCCGAAGTGACAAACATTTTGGAAATACAAGGCCCAAGAAAGATTAAACTTCAGGACTAACAAAGGCAATTTTTAAAAAATTATATAAATATCACCAATTATGAGATTTTATAAATCTATCAAAGTAGCAAAAGGAAAACAAGCAATCCACAGTGATGTGAAGGGGGGGGGTGTCATAGGGAACCACATGTGACAAGAGCAGTAATAACTAGCATAACGTTTCTTGAGGGCCACTTAGCAAATCATGTAAACAAAACCCTTTAATATGTTCAAACTCTCTGGATATTTCAGCATTAGAAATCTACACTAAAAAAAATACGCAACTTCACCAAAGCTCAACAAAAATGTTCACTTCTATTCTTTTTTTTTTAATTAACATATAATGTATTATTTGCCTCAGGGGTACAGGTCTGTGAACCATCAGACTCACACATTTCACAGCACTCACCATAGCACATACCCTCCCCAATGTCCATAACCCAGCCATCCTATCCCTCCCTCCTTACTCCCCAGCAACCCTCAGTTTGTTTTGTGAGATTAAGAGTGTCTTACGGTATTCTTTAAAATAAAAACTTGAAGACAACTTAAATGCCCAATACTAAATATTTTGCAGATATCAAAATGATGTTTACATTTGTATTTAATCACATGGAAAGAAATTCATCTTAAGTTTTTAAGTTAAAAATGTCAAATTAAAGTGTTATAGTATGATCCCATTTATAAAATAAATTTCGTATGTGTAAACAGTGATGTACAGAAAAACTGCCAGAATGTAGCTGGGAATGATGGTATTTTTGATTTTTGTGTGTTCTATTTTTCTGGATTATTTAAAAATGAACATGTATTAGTTTTGTGATAAAAAATAAATACATTGCCATTTTGAAAATATAAAAGGTGTTAAAAGCAAGAAACAACATGACTAACACATCTGCCAACATGCACAGTTAAGGAATACCTTTAAATATAAAAATGAGAACTCCAAAAATAGAGCTACATTTTCCCAATCCATTTCCCATCATAATAAAATACCTGAAATGGCCTATCATTTTTTTAACTAAGGAGGCCGGGAAAATTCGCACGTACTTGCCTTCTTATGTGAATGACACTCTTTAATTGTAGGGTTATAATGATGATAGTAATAATCAAGCTATTAAAATAATCCATGAAAATGTTGTTTTATCTTTTAATCACTTTAAAAACAAATTTTTTAGTAGCCTTCAAAAGGGGTTCTTCATGAAGAAAACAAGGAGATGTCCTGAGGAGAGTCAGAAGGAGGTGGTAGGTAAGGACGAGCGGCACACCTGCTTCAACAGTCACGTGGGGACGGCTCTGCACCTGCAGAGCAAGGCTGCCTCTCGGGCCCTGAGAAGGAGTAGCAGGTGGAATGCAACGCAAGAGAAAAACCATGCTCCTGTTTGTTTGTATAATCATCACACCCACTATTATTTTTTTTTTCTTCTCTTTTGTGGAGGTAAAAATGGGATGGAGGGGGAGGTGCACCTTAGAGATTCTCAACTCCCAAATTATCAGCACGATACCAAACAAAACAACCACTTCAGCCTCTGCTAGAAAAGGATTTTTTAATAACCAAATAAATAATGACAATAATTATTTTTTCTATCATTTAAAATGAAATTAGGGGTTTTTTTTTTCCTCCAGGTGTTTTAACCCTCTACAAGGCTTTGATTCTTTGAGGATTATTAAATATTTTTTTCAGACAATTACATTCTTTCAAACATGTTCTCTCCACTCCTGCAAGTCTGATCCCTCCCACCCTCCCTCCCTCCCTTCCTTCCTTCCTTCTGCTTCTAATGTGTGTTATTTGCCTCTGAATTGTTTTTCTGTATTATCAGATCCAGAATGAGAGTGATGGTACTTCAAAGGGACCTGGTGGTATCTGATTTTTAAATATAATGCCAATTTTTAAAAGTAAAGAGACAGTGCTTAGAGGAAAAGTCCACAACTGGTAATACAAAGCAGTGAAAAATGAAAGCAACAACTTAACATGCTTAATGAACCTTTCTTAAACCTAGTGACCAGAACCTCTTTCTTTGGCCATTGGCTGACAAGGCTCCAGTACAATGTGGGATTCTCTCTTGTAGCGCATGGAAAAGGTCAGTCAATTGCTGATGAGCAGAAGCTCCTTCAGAGGGCTCTTGCTGGTACTAAAGACCCAAAAGGCAGTTGTACAGAAAAGCCCAAGTCCTCCTTTCTTATATTGGGACCTTTCTAGTGACCCTTAAACTACAATACACATTCTCTCCTGAGATTGCCTACATGTTGCCCACTCACAAGTTTAATTTCCATTTTACCCAGCATTCACGAATACCGACTCATTTCTTCGACTTGTCTAATTTCAGACATCTCTGCTCCAGATTAGTTCTTAAAGTCTAAACACACACAAATTGCAATTCTCACTCAAAAAAACTGGATGGATTTTTGCTAACCATGATATTATTTTTGAGTAACAATCTCCCCTGAAGTAAGATAAATCACTCAGAAAACCATCCCTTCTGTCTGCTTCTGTCTTTGTGGATGGGCTCATCCTCCCTGGGCACAAGAATATGTCCAAATATCCATTTTCAGCCTCACTTGCCTTGTCAAACATGAAAAACTCTACATAGAGATTATTCCCTACATTATCTTCTAACTATGTGGATGCGGCTTGTGCACTTACCCCATTTACAAAGTGACAGATTTGCAAACCTAATTCCAGGGCCCAGAACAACGTCTGGCACATTGCAGAAGCTCTTGCACCACTGCTGAATCCGTGTATGAACTAATTAATTCTGTCCACCGAGTTTCCTCCCATTAGCCCTTTCATCTTCTGCACTTGTATCTTAAGCAGCTCAGGTTCATGAAAAGTGTGGGACTTCTTTGCAAATGGAACTAACAAGCTCTCTGAACAAGAATCAGATGCATATACATCAGAAAGATACATGCCTCGTTTGACAAGTAATCTTTTCCTCCAATACAAATGCTATCGCTTTCTCACTGTAAAACACATACACACACACACACACACACACACACGTGGAAACGTCATAGGCAAGCCTTTTGGCTACAGATATCCAAAGAAATTTTGTAGTAAGTCTGAAATCACACAAGAATTTTACACTGGCCACTTTCTAGGGGGCCACAATCCACAACCTGTTCCCCATAATCCCAAAGGAGGTACCCTGCAGATGAAAGTGTAGTCATCCATGTAAGTCCAGTGGTCATCTAGCTAATAAATTTTCCTAGGAATGCCAAACAGAGCCTCTGCACCTCTTTTTGAGAAAAACCTGATCTCTACACCTGGATCTAAAGGATGATAAGGCAGATTAGGCCAGGCTTTCATCAGAAAATGAAAACAATGACTACTGTTTGGGAGGTAGTAACGTATGCCCCAGATGCTCAACGTGGTGAGTTAACATTCACTACACGACACTAATTGCAAATGGTACCAATGCAGCCCTGCACCATGAGGTTCAGGGACTCGGTGGTGGTTATATAACTGACACTCAGCACCAATGTGACATGACTGAGTCACCAACCCATAAGGTTCTGCTGGCTCCTTGCCCCACACAACCTTTCTTCCGTACAGTTAAAGGATTCTGACTTCCACCTACAAAGGCAGCCCCAACCCAGCAATTAGACGATTTCCCTTCTTACACAGGATTGAAGCCCTATTTTACAGATGATAAAACTGAGGCCCGGAGAAGCTCAGTGCAATGTCCAAGGTCGGAATCCTCAAAATCTAGTCTTCAGTCCCCCATTCAATGTAACCAAGGATGGGCGAAGAAGCCTCTACTCAAAATATTGACCTTATCCTAATAAGTTTAGGATGTGAATGCAAATCTGGACATATACATTATGATCCCCAATAAAAATAACATGAGAAATTAAAAGCAAGAGAGAGAAGACCGAAAAACAAAAACTGGATGGAAACATGTCAAAATGTTAACAATGGCTACAGAGGTATGATGGATGATTTTTTTCATTTTCTTCTCGATATTTGTCTGTATTTTCCAAATCCTCTGCAATAAACCTTACTTGTCTTATAATATAAAAAAGAGCAAAAATAAGTGTTATAGGATATTCAACTCTGCTTACACTAGAAGCCATTGGCATGAATGGAGATAGTTCATCTACCATAGATAGTTAGGTAAAGCTAAAAAAAAATGATAAAAACTTAAAACAACATACTTACCCACCAACTGTGGGAGAGAAGACGCCTCTCTGTCAAGCATGATAGATCCTTTCTCCATACATGTCCTCAGCTCAAATAAGCTGTGAAGGGACAATGTGGCCACATGGGGCTTGCTCCATCTTTCCCCACCCTGTTCCACTTTTTCTTCAAACTTAATCCACCTAGGAACATGAGATTAATGAACAGCAATTAAAAGTACTCCAACCTCCTCTAGAAATAGCTACATCAACCCCTCCATCTCCACCCCCACCCGCAAGCACTTCCAAAACGTCTCCTTTTGTGAAGTCTTAAAAGCTTATTATAACACTAATTGCATTACCTTTATAAATACACCAAACAGAGTCACTAGACTCTCCTTCCCCTGGTATTAGAGAGAAAGAAAGTAAACCAAAAGGATCCGAAGCATCCTTGGTTTTATATCTGTCTATATGTAACCATGAAATCCCGAAGATGATTATTTTGCTAAATTTTTTAAAATAACATGGGAAAAATGTACATTTTAAAATTCTCCATGAAACCCCACACTGTGTAAAAATAACCACCATTGTGAGAATTCTGTTGTGACTTCACAAGACAAGTTTATGTAAGTTGAAATATCAGTTACAAACCAATATTTATCTTAATTATTTGAAAAACCTGGTGTATGACATGGTCAGATTAATGTAAAATTCCCCTTTAACGCTTAAAGAGGTCCAGCACTTGCAGCTATGTCTTACTCTCTACTTCCCAGCTGACACATGTTCCCTTCTCACTGAGATTCTAATGGAAACTTTACCCTTCAAGTCTGGCTCCACATGTGTTTAAACATACACAAGTTCAATGAACAACACATCTATCCGATAATAGAACTCCTATTAATCTTAGCAATGGAACAAATAGCCCACTTTCATAGTTTTTTTTCTTTCTAAGATTCCTAGATGTTTCAATAACTTTGCAATATAGAGCATTTTTTAAAAGTTTAATGGAAATGAAAACAAAACACATTTGACAGCCTTTATATCTCACTTGTTGAGATACTTTCTACACTGCTCAAGGAAAACACGAATGCATCATCATTTTGCTATTCATTGTGACCCAAAGAAAAACGCTTCTTTCTCTCCCTTCAAACCGTCTCAGAGATATTGAAAAAGATGCAGAGGGGGTTAAAAAATTGTTTTCCTACGTTCTTCACCCAAAGGTTTAATGATTTAAAAATGTTTTCCTAGAAAAAGCTAAACGCTCACCTAGCTCACTAAAGATGAGAGCAAAGGGCAGAGATCAGAGGAAGCTCTACATAAGGTATTATTTATAGACTGCTCACCACCCACAGAGGAGGCAAAAAAAAAAAAAAAATAGAACCAGGAGTGAAAACAGATCAAGAGATTAGCCATAGAGTCAAAGAAAATTCAGAATTTTAATGAAGCTCAATATTCTTGTGACTATTTAGCCATATCCAAAGCCTCTGCCTGCACTCCTCACAGGAAGCCTCTTCTAGCCAGGGCATTCCCACATGTCAGTGATCCCCTTATCTCCAAACTCACCCTCAACTCCCAGACCCTCTTCCTTTCCTCTGTATCCCCCTAAAAGGTAAACAATGGAGATTTTTACATATTCTCCTCACAAGTTAAAAAGCCCACATCACCACCAGAGTTGTAAAACTTCAGAACTGGACCTTGTTTCTTTCTATAAAAGTAGAAACATCCCAAAAGAGAATAAAAAGACCCTTAATATTCATATGATTGTGTGTGTAATTAAATTAGTAGTTCTTCACTTTGGCTGTTATTAGTCCCCCAGAAATAGAAAGGGGAGAAAAATGACAATTTTATGTCATACTCTTAGGGAATTCTATGGATTTGCCAAAAAAAGATAAAAGGTAATTGGAGTTATTTCAAGAGTAATCATTTTACAGCGTTGATTTCACTGATTAACTTCAGGTATATCATCTTTTCACGCTTGCTCACACAATCTTAAACCATGTTTGCTGATAACTATTACATACATTATAATCACTTTTTTCTTTTAAAGAATTTTGGAGGGGGGCTTGGGGGCTGGGTGAAATGGGTGATGGGATTAAGGAGGGCACTTGTGATGAGCACCAGCTGTTGTAGGAAGTCTTGAATCACTATACTGCACACCTGAAACTAATACAACACTGTATGTTGACTAACTGGAATTAAAATAAAAGCTTAAAGTAAAATAAAATAAATTTGAAGAGTATTTTTACTGAAGTAAGTAATTGACATAAAATAACCTACTAGTTTCAGGTATACATCATAGTGAATCATATTTATACTTGATGTTATAATTTATTACTCAAGATAAGACTCTAGTATATTAAAATATTCTACAGTACATAAAACCATGTCAGGATTACATATAAGGATGTTATCTATAAAGAGTCTAGTGACTCCTTGTTTTTATTCCTGAGAGAATTCTTAATAGCTGAGGGATAGAATCTTAGGTCATAGGATTCAAACCCAAGATAAATAATAAAAACCAGCTAGAAAGTCAGTAAAGGGAGTATTTTACACAGCTTTCACTTCCCCCTTATTTCTACTGAATGAGTCCCCCCTTCCTGTCAGTTGCCATAAATCTGCATCGCCAGATACATACATATGTGACAGTGGCTCTTTTCTGCCATCATTCTCAACTGTCCAAACTATGTAAGTTTAATAAAATTTTCTTTAAAAAAAAAAAAAAAAGGGTGGGGGTAGTGATGTACTATATATTGGTCTAATTGAATTTAAATAAATAAGAATGGGTAGGGCACCCTGGTGGCTCAGTTGGTTAAGCCTCCAACTCTTGGTTTCAGCTCAGGTCATGATCTCAAGGTCATGAGATTGAGCCCTGTGTCGCTGCTCTCAGTGGGGAGTCTGCTTCTCTCCCTCTCCCTCTGCCCCTCCCCCAACTTGTGTTTGCTCTCTCTCTCTCTCTCAAATAAATAAATCTTTAAAAAGACAAAAAGGAGCAAAATGACTTCATTCTCTTATGACCAATCATTAGTTTCATTCCTCCCCACAGTTTGCACTGTAGGCAACCTGACTAGACTTAAATATGACTTTAAACAGGTTTTAACAGTACGTTTAGAAATCATAAATCCCAATCAGCTTGGATTTATGGAATAGCATTACTCACCCTCCTGGAATATACCAGCCCTTTAGGTCAAGATTTAATCATAAAGGAATGCAAATGTAAAATCTCAAAACTAGCCAGGTTCTTAGAATCTACATTCCTAAGGGATAAGCATTATCTCATAGTTCAGTTTAGCATCTATTTCACTTTGAGGTTAGTAAATATTGAATGTTGTGATGATGTCATATCATAGCACAGCTAACAACATAAGGGAACGTCTGGGATAATGGCTATTAAATTCCTTTAAAATGCATTGCTCTGATTTCAAGGAACAGAGTATACTTCCAACATATGCTTTCAGACATAAAGTAATGGTTTGCCCATTTAAGCAGATTGTTTGCATGCAGTTTCATTCCAGAAACTATACATGCTATGTCTATCCTCCTCACATATCAAGGACAAATTTGAAAAAAACCTGAAAACTACTCAATTCAAATCAGAACCCATTAAAGAAAAGGCTAAGGCAAAGGTACCAAAGTTCAGCCTACCCGAGTGCCAACAAATTTGTTAAGGTGCCTTAGAACCATGTAATTACATTAAAAAAAAAAAAAAAAACAGACATTTTTACTGTGAAATGTACTATAAGCTACTTTCTACCCTTCATGGTGACTGTGAATAACAATATAATTGCAATAAGTTTCCTACTTTTCCTTTTGTTTTGGAACTTGACATGTTATAGGAAAATTAATTTCAGAAGTTAGCTTTTTAAATGCTTGCAAATACAAAACTGTTGTAACCTTGGAGGAAGAGTTTATTAGGTAAAGTTTATTTCAAGGTCTTAGAAGAAGAAGAAAGTACACTGCAGTTTAATGCCCCCTGAGTGACTGCCAACCAAACAGCATTTCACTCGTTTATTGAAGAAATAGAAGGCCCACTGGGAGTCACTGAATTTTGCAACTTTCCAATCATATGATTAAATAT
Organism: Enhydra lutris kenyoni; assembly: GCF_002288905.1. Lineage (NCBI taxonomy): Eukaryota > Metazoa > Chordata > Mammalia > Carnivora > Mustelidae > Enhydra > Enhydra lutris. The sequence goes on from NW_019154105.1 coordinate 10,852,976, forward strand.
AATTAAGAAAAGACAAGACCTCTAACTGAAAAACAAGCCAATTTTACAGTGGAAAATAGACATGACCTTTGCCCTAGAATATAATCCAACTATATAAGACTATTAAAATAATAAATTTCTTGCTAACTAATAAGTGCCTCATTACATAAAATAAGCCAATGCTAGTATGTATCTGGGATAAATTATGTTTTTAAGAAAAACTCAAATTTCTAGATCAACTGTGAAATTTACTGCAAAGCAGTATATGTGACTCCTATAATTACATAGATGATTAGACTCCTTTTCCTTCAGCCTTTTTCTTACAGAAGAAATAAACTTGTTCTGAAATGGAATGTTCCAAAGTAATCCAGTAGAGAAAGACAGAGAAGTCGGTGGAGACTGGGAAAAGAGCAATCTCTCTCCGAATTCCCAGGGTAAGCACTCATGTCTGTGCTTGGAGGTCATGCCCTGGAATCAGGTTTTCCAGAAGCAGGCTGGGTCATTCTGCCAAGCAGAAACACAAATGGGTGTTCATTTGTGCTGTCCCACTGGAACTAAAACATCAATACCCTTTTCCTTTGCTGGCCGGTTGTTGTATTGAAACTTGTGACAATTTTCCTTTTTACCCAGGTTTGGCAACAAAAACTAAACCACATTGGGGGACTGACCTTTAACATATATTCTTCTAACAGTGAAGTCCAACATTACTCATCTATTATTCACTGAAGGAAAACTGAAAGCCAATAGTCATTTTTACAGAGACTTCACTGTCTCAAAGAAATAAAGAGCTTGGGGTGGGGGGGCGGGTATAGCAGTAGCCCTTCTTCTTGGCTTTGGGCCAACAACAAAGCTGGACCATGACTTACCCTTTTACCAGTTCATGTCATAAACCTATTAGCTAATGCCTTGCCACCTAGAAATTCTTAACAAGGAGGACAAAGCTTCCTCACTAATACCAATTACTCCCTTATAGTTACTGCTACGTTACTAAATGTCAGCATTCAAATAGCCTAACACTCAGGAATACTCTTAAAAAAAAAAGGGGGGGGTATTCTCTGCATTCCACTGATCAAATACTCTACTCAGGTCTAATCATTCTCTCCTTTGCACAGTCTTCAATTTGTGCTTTATGCTGGAAGAGCCAATAAAAATCCAAAGTTCTAATTTGTAGGAAAGGGAAAAGCAAGGGAAAGATGTGAAAAAAAAGGGGTGGTAGAGTTGGCTGAACTTCAGACTTCATATAAATAAAGACTTCCCTTGTTCATAGTTTTACATGACTACTGTGCCTTCCAGGACTTAAATCAGGATATTTTTCTTACTATTGAAACCATTCTATTTATTTTTTGAGACATAGAGCTTAACCTGAACTTCATGACTAGAAATGAAACTACAGTAATGCTGGGAACCAAAGGAGGATATTTTTGGTCAAATCAAATCATCTGCTACCTAAAAAGTACAGAGCATTAAAAGGGGTAGTACTGTGTTCTGTGGGGGTGTGGGCTCCCAGTATATATCACATTAAGCTAGAGAAGGCTAGTGGGTTAGTTCTCTATGGAATAAAATTCTATGAATTTGGGTTTTCACAGAAAAGCAAAGATCTCAATTTTATCTCAAACAGAAAAATAGTCATAGCACATTTTCATATAAAAATGAATCCCTTCTTAGTACTAAACTTTTATTAGTCTGATAGGTTTGAGAGTTTTTAATGGTGGTGGTGGGGGGGACCCTATCATCTCTGGAAACCAGACATCATAAATGGCAATCAGACATCACTGCAAAAACATCCTGAAATGGGGTATGTTGTAGGGAGCTAGAGATTAGTAAAACTCTGAGTCACTTCTGGAGGCACAATCACCTTCCAACCTTCCAACAGGATTTAGGTGAAGCTAATTTCTCGACCATGGACAGTGTGCCAGGTAGTTAGAGGCAATAGAGATATAACAATGAACAAAACAACTAAAAGTCCCTGCTCTCATGGAGTTTTAATTTTACTGGGAAGAGAAAATAACAAGATATGCACTATGCTAAATGGTGATAAGCGCCAAGGAAAACACAATGGAAGATGGAGGTTAGAGAGTTTTGAGGGACTTTTCTGACTTTAGATGCAACAGTCACTGAGAAAGTAATATTTGAAAAAAGACTGAAGAAGGTGAGAAAATGAGCCATGCAGATAATTGGGGGGCAGAGTGGGGGAGAGCATTTCAGACAGAGGGAGCAGCAAGTGCAATGTCCCTGGCACAGGAGCATGACCGGCCCGTGAGTGAACAAGGGGGAGAAAAGCAGGAGATAAGGTCAAAGAGATCCTGGTGGATTGTTCATGAGGGACGTACGTGCAGATGCAGAGAGATGAATTAGGAAGCTTTTGCAATAATCTGACAGCTTGGACCTGAATTGTGGCGGTACTGAACGTGAGATGGGATGAGATTCTGAATATCTGAATATTTTTGAGGGTAAAACAAATAGGATTTACCAATGGGATTGAGTAAGGGGTATAGGGAAAGACAGAAGTCAAGGAAAACCCCAGTGTTTCTGGCTTGAGCAACTAGAAGAATGGAGGTGAGTTGTTCATTGTGGTGGGAACACTGCAGGAGGAGAGGACCTGAGGCAGGTAGATAAGAAGCTCAATTTTAGACACGTTATTTTGAGAATTGTATTAGCCATCCAATTATGTGTTTTCAATCATATAAGGAAAGAAGCCTAGCAAGACAATGAACTGCTGTTGATAGCATACCATATACCTATAGATATATAGCTGATAGCATATCACAGCAATAGACAGCATATTGATTAATTAGTTTGAAACTTCAAACACAGGTCCTCTTCTGAGCTTTATCCATGGTGCACTAGGTACCTTGGGTCTGCATTCAGCTGTCCATCAGTCAGAAAAAGAAGAATTATCTTTTTCTGTAAACTATAAGTTTACAGAAAACTAAAGTTTTCTATAAACTTCAGCTTTGGTCAAGGAAAGTATCTAAGAAAAAGTATGATATTTAGAGCAGCTGTTTCTAAGGCAATCAATTCTCAACTAATCACACTCAACAAATATTACTGAGCACCTATTATGGGCACTGGGACCACAGTTATGAAAGACAGACATGATGGTCCCTGCTTTCAGATGAATTATTGTAATGCAGGAGACAAAATGAAAATAGTAATATCACATTTACATTGAATGAAGCAGTAGTAACTGTGGCAAGTCCTATACAGAAGTTATAGAGTATAGCCTGGTGTGAGCATGTTTCTCCCAGACAGCCTCCCCTCTCCCACTGCCAAGACATGGCGTACTCCCACCACACATTCTCTCCAACAATTCAGTATCTCAAGGACTAACAACATCACCGAAAATGACACATGTGTTCTCAAGGAAATAAAGTCTTTAAGGATGGTAAAGTATTCAAAATTATCTTCATCGTAAGAAGCTTACATGAAAGTTCTAGTCCATCTCACTCAGTGTTTAATTACCTACACAGTGAACTGTCACTTCTCTACCTTTCGGAGAGCAGAGGTCATATGAAATATAGTCCACCTTGGACTGAAAGAAAAAGCAGAAAGCTATATTTGAATTCTACTCTATGAGAGGTACTTGCACAGAATTTCAAGAAGAAAATATGAATCAAAGTAGCACTTCCAGTCACCACCAACTGAACTAGTACACACAGAGGGATGGAACTTTATTTTTGTTTTTAAAGATTTATTTATTTGACAGAAGAGATCACAAGTAGGCAGAGAGGCAGGCAGAGAGAGGAGGGGAAGCAGGCTCCCTGCTGAGCAGAGAGCCCGATGTGGGGCTCGATCCCAGGATCCTGAGGTCATGACCTGAGCCGAAGGCAGAGGCTTAACCCACTGAGCCACCCAGGAGCCCCAGAGGGATGGAACTTTAAAGCTATAAACTACACATGAAGTTATGGAGACACGAGGCAGTATCACCTTCACGGGGCAGAAGAGAACATGCATCTCAGGGAGATGGGTGAGGGCATGAGAGGCCCACAGCGAAGCGGCCAGTCAGCAGCAAAGCCAAGACTAGACCAAATGGCATGGAGTATGTAACTCAATCCATGTGAAGAAAGAAAGAAAAGCTCTGTTATCATGAGATGAATGAAACCTTCGATATTCCCACAGTGCTTAGCAATTTACACGATATCTCCACAAATATACACACATATAGGCATGTATATAAATACCTGATATAATTGGACAAATACTAAGTCATACATCAATATATATTGCATACCTTGGATTTCATACATATATGTGTAGTAGGTATTATTACCCACTTTTTATTGATGAAATCACGAGTCCTGAGACACTGAGTGCTATGCAGCAAACAGGGGCCAGAATCTGAAATTGAACTCAGGTTTCTAAACACCAAATTCATCTGAAACTTCTACTTGTTTTTGCATACACTTAAAAGAGGATCGGTTTTTCCTTGGAAATAACGGCAAGTTTGTGGGTAAACCCTGTCTTTGCAACCGCCCTCCTAAGTGGGAATGGGTAACAAATCAGATGTGATTCCACAAGACACCCCGGCAGGTGGAGACCGCAGGCACATACTTCTAGGCGATCATGTTTGGGTGCCTGCGTTTATCTCTTCCAGATATTTTACTGCTAAAGGGCATAGGAATCGATTTACTTCTAATTCTTCATAAAGGTTCAAGCTGTAACAGCGTGAGTCAGCGTTAACCCTGCTCCAACAGCGAAACAAAGGGTGTCCTGCATCCATATCAACACAACAGAGAAGAAAAAGAATCCTTGTACTCCTTCCCCCAGCCAACATGATGCTCCTCAGTTCCTCAAAGCCTGGCGGTGAGGGCAAGGCGCTCACAGACAGCCATCGTGCCCTGCACTCGCTCCCCCGGGTTAGGACCGCTCGGCCAGCCGTGCCTCACCTCGCCGTCTCCTTCCACTCCATCTCCTGCCCGTCCACGGCCAGCAGCTCATCGAGTTCGGTGAAGAGCTGAGGCGGCGCGGGGCTGTCATCCTCCTCGCCCAGGATGAACCGGATGCGCTCGGCGGCAGGAGAGACTGCAGAAGTGAAAATACTGCGGTTAAACACGGGCTGCACCACCCTGAGGAAGGGGTAGCTTCGAGCTCGCCCTCTGTCCCCGAGGCTGTTGGCCTTCCCTGCCACGTTCTCTGCGGACATCCTCCTCGCTGAGCCTCCCTTATCTCCAACCCACACGCGAAAAAACCCAAAGCCCTTTCTCTGTTCCTTCAGGCCTAAACCGCGTCTCAGCTCGCCACCACTCTCCGGGACAGGGCTCCAGGTCGGGGTGGCTTGTGACAAAGAACCTTCAGCCCTCAGAGGAGCTGAGGTCCAACCGAACGACCTTCCCTCCTTGCTCACTTAGGACCCATCCCAAATTATTAGACAGAAACCAGCCTGAGCCAACCACTTTTTCCACAGCAGTGGGAGGGGCAACAGAGCACCCCAATCCCGAGTTCCCCCAGGCCCTCGCCTCCCACCCGCCTTCCCTCTGTCCAATGCCTAAAGCTCACGTCCTCACAGGATCCTCGTTGCCTGTAACTGGCTAAGGGCAAAGTTGATGAAGGAATATTTAACAAGAGGGGGCCTCTTCTTTACATAAGGGCTGTACCCAAAAATGTTTAGTCACACCTCAATGCACTTGAAAAACAAGCCCAAGTAAAATATTGTACACCTGAGGAAAAATATTTTTTCTGACACACTCAAGCACATAATTGAATGCCCTACTAGCTCCTTTTGACCCTATCTCCTGAAAATCATGTAATGAAAAATTAACTAGAACTTCCCTCAGGTTGTGCGTTATTTTCCCCTTCCTCTTCTTTTTGTTGTTGTTGTTGTTGTTGTTGTTTAAGAAAAGGAAAGCATTTGGAAACTGATGATCATATTACAAAACTAAGGCCACAGATACTCTCTACAATCCCTGGGAAAACCGGGAATGGTATACACACGTGAATATAATCCAGGTACACCGATTTATGTGTCTGTGGGTGTTCATATATGTATGTATGTATGTATATACACATACACAAAAATACACACAAATTGTAAAAATATGTGTACTCAAATGACCTAATAAAACAAGAATATTCCTGGGGCACCTGGGTAGCTCAGTTGTTAAGCGTCTGCCTTTGGCTCAGGTCACAATCCAGGGTCCTGGAATCGAGCCCCGCATCAGGCTCCCTGTTCAAGAGGAAGCCTGTTTCTCCCTCTCCCACTCCCCTGCGTGTGTTCCTGCTCTATTGTGCTCTCTCTCTCTCGCTCTCTCTCTGTCCAGTAAATAAATAATCTTAAAAAAAAATTTTTTTAAAAACAAGAATATTCCTATCATCTGAAAACTACTATAATACAGGACAATATGAAATTCTACAGATCAAAAGATACTACAAACATGTGAAAAATATTCAACCTAACTAGTAATCAAAATTAATTATTAAAATAAAATACAACTTTTACCTAGGAAAATAGAAAATATGTAAAAAAAATCATAATCCCAATGTTGCCAGAGATTTAGGACACATGCACTAGTGCCTCTCAATTTACATCACTGAGAGAAGCCTAAATGGGAACCTCTCTCTGAAGGGAAATTTAGAAGGATATGGAAATGTTTTAAAAGTGTATATATCCTGTGAGCCAGTACTCCTACCACTAGAAAGACATTCATTTCAAAGAAATAATAGCTGTTACTTCAAAGATGGAGGTGACTACTGCAACACTGCTTATCACTGAGAAAAACAGAAGACGACTAAATATCTGAAAAGGAGGACTGGTTAAATATACTACACCACAACTATTCAGTAAATTAGCATGTAGTTATAAAACATGAAGTTGAGATGATCATTTCTGTAGTTATAAAACATGAAGTTGAGATTATCATTTCTGCAGTCAAATGCTCTACCACTGAGCTATACCCCCGAGATTATCATTTCTGACATATATACAATGCCAAAGGAAAAATAAAGTTGCAAAATCGTATGAATAAAGTAATCCCACCTTAGTAAAGAAAAAACACACATATATCCATAAAATTAAGTCTGGAATTGTGGGAAACCCTCACTATGCAGGGTTCCAAGGTGTGTGAATTTCAGTTACTGTCATTTAGTTAAAGAACAAGAGTCCCCCAATAATACAGTTTAAATTTCAGTGAGCATAGTATGTGAACTGTGGGTAATTGCATAAATTGCGAGCTTCACTGCTAGCTCTTCTGACGTTAATTACAATGTAAATAACAGACATGCTTCACGATCAGTGACTGATCATAATGGTTCTTCCAAAGTCTGTCAGTGATCGGCCACTGCGCATTTGTTACCCAAAAAAGAAGATGACCATGACGACGGAGAAGAAGCTGAGGAAGAAGAGGAAGAAAAGTAGGTGAAGGAGGAGGGAAAAAAAAGCATTTCACATTAAAGAAACTCTCAGAGACATTTCTTGACATGGAAAGCACAAAGGAGAAAATGCTAGAAGCTGATCCAAACTTAGGAGTACACAATTCATCAGGGCATAGAAAAGATGCTTGCTCCAATTCAAAAGCTGCACAACGGGAAGAAGGCAAGCATTATTCAAACCACTCCTGACAAGACTTTACAAAGAAATAAAACACTTTAATCTCAATATTTCTGACATTTTAAATTAGGGTGTACTAAATATTAGTTTTACTATTTTTTTTCATTTCTCTATACCTTTATCACTAATAGCGAGAGAAATTTTAATGATTTGGCAAAAATATTTTTAAAGTTCAAAGGAAAATATTTTCTCTTCTCCCACGGATTATTAGGATTGTTATGTATAATTTCAGTTTGAATAGTCACATTTACGGCTTTGCCCTACCATGCAAAGCAAAGATGGCCTATATGTACACCTTTTAACTGTTATACAGTTTATTTCTAGGGCTCTATGTTCTTCCTTTCACTTTTCGACCAGTTCTGCAGTGTTCACAGTTCATCCATACAATATTTATTGAGTACTGTCTTTGCACTAAATGGGCTTTGTTTCAGGTTCTGAAGATAAAGCAAAAAACTTGACACCAAGATCCTTGTTCTTATCAAGTATACATGCTAGAAAGGGCAACAAACATTAACCAGTCATTTGGTTAGTGAAGAATTAATTGGCTGAATGAATAAATTAGTAAATAGACCAACAAAAATATCTGCAAACGTTCTGTGTTCACAGGACATTCAAATAAGATAGCAATATCTATTAATATAGGATACAGTATGTTTAATTTCTGTAATTAGGGGGAAAAATGACTGAAACTTCTTAATATCTCTGGGAGGAAAAAACCTAAGTTCCAGAACTTTTGTGTAAGAACACTTGCAACGCCTTTCCAATCAAGAAAGGGAAAGTGCCGTAAACTAGCTTGATAACTCTAGCAAGTTTCTTTCCTCAGTTGCTCCCCTAAGCTTCCCTGGGAATTAGAAGTAAGAGGCCACAACAACTGTACTGTAAATATAGACCTGTGGGAGGGGCAGCCTCTGTAACCAGCAAATACCCTTCCCAATTTCTAACATGATTCTTAACACAAATACATGCAAAGTGGGAGTCTCCCTAATGAAGGATATCAGGAATTCTTTTTTTTCCCCCCCTGTAAATTTGGATCAAAAGGAAATGAGCTAAATTGAAGACACAGCACTGCATTGAAATTAAGCATATAGAACTCTGGAACCAAACTACTTTGGTTTGAATTCAAATTCTGCTACTTATATGCTCTGTGATCTGAGACAAGTTAATTAACCTCTCTGTGCCTCAAGTTCCTCACCTGAAAAATAGGGTGATGATGATCAATTATCATATCTAAAATACAAGGTTTAACTTAGTTTAAAAACTGCCAGCCCTTACTAGCAAAACCTGCCTAGCCTTTAAGAAAGAAAGTGCTCACAGATACTGGCCCTCAGAGCCCCTGAATGTTGAAAATACATAAGGTAGGAAAGAAAAAGCCAAAAGTTCTGCATATGTTACTTCAGTGAATTCAGCAGCTTTAGTAATGAGAACTTAAAGGTGTATCTTTCTGGGAAACAGCCAATAAAAGAACAGGGGGAAATAATGAAACCTCTTTAGTCTCACTTTAATACCTGGGGGAGAAAACATCAGAAAATCAACTTACATTGCAGATGAATAGAATATGATTGTAAGTAATAACTCACCTAGTTTCAGCATAACAGAGAACCTTGAGAAAAATGAGAAAGGGTGACAGGCAGGAAATGAGGGAGAGAGAGAAAAACTGTCAAATTAATCCAATCACCTTTGTCAGAACAGAAGGCCTATAGATCAAAGCCAAGTTAATACCTCTAATCTGCCTTGATTTTTTTTTCTTTTTTTATTCTGCCCTCTGGTTAGAATGTGTTTTGGGGGTTTTCAGGGGGCTTTGGGTTCCCCCCCCGAGTATCTACCGAATTTCCCAGAGGGCCCTACTAAGTGTGGTTATCTCTGACCAGCGTCCACCTACAGGGTGACAATGTCATAGTGTGCAATGGCTGGGGAGACCCAGTGCTCCCAAATTCCCAGTGCTGACAAGAAGGAAGGCAAATACGTGGCAGGAATGCTACCATACCCACTCCCCACGACCAGCAGCCATAGCTTACATCACACGCATTCCTGCCGAGACCGAACTTGACCTCAGAGTAGCCACTATCCACCAATCAGAGATGGCGTGGGAGAGGACCCCTCTCCAATGACACCTACCTGGGTAGACAGTCAACTCTCAGGGTGCCTGTCATGTCACTTTGACCCCTAATCTATGCATCCAAACTGTCTCCCACAAAAACCCAGAAATGTCTGGTGACCAAAGAACGTATCTGCTCAATTTTGCACCAAGCTCGGCCAGGAACCCCAGTGTCACAAGCAAGCTCAAAGGTGTTCACTGCTGTTGTCACAGTTCACCTGCTAAGCTCTGCCCTAGAACACGGGCATAGGCAGGAACAGACCCCCATCCAGGAAAGAATTCAGGTATTTCCCAAGAATGACGAGAAGGTAAATAGAATTTTGTGATTATGGGTAGGAAGACATGACTCTCTCTCTTCCCTAGAAGAACGGACTTTTAAAGGACAGAGTTAAATTAGTTCTCAGAAGAGAACTCAAGGAACCTCCACAAGGTGCTCATTTTCTAGCCAAAAGTCTGGGTGATGCCTTAAAACTTATTTAACAACCAGAATTAACAAAGAAAGTGGACATGGGGTTTGGATAGTGGGAGGCAGTTCTGCTTATAAGGAAGCCATGAATAAATCAGGCCATCTTAAACTATTTGTGACAAGGATCATGCAGGAATTTGAAAATAACACATTTTTTCCAGAAACTGATTTGGGGAAATATAAGCTTCTTCCAGAATACCCAAGTGTTCTTTCTGGTGTCCAAGAGGAAAAAAGGTATTAAGTGGAAATTTGAAGTATATAAAAAGAATGATTAATGTGAAGGTGTTTTCTGATTTATTTTAAGTTGTTCCCCCTGCCCTCCAATTATATATTTTAATGTTAGAAAAAAAAGACTTTGTTGACTTTAGATCAAAGCATAACTACTTCTAAACAATGTGTTTATTAATTAATCTTAATCTTAACTAGATTCTAATTAAGATTAATCTTAACTAGATTATACCAGATATCATTTGTGAAATATTTCTTGCTATCACTGTCTGAATACTAATCAAGGAAAATCACCTGCTTATCTACCTATCACCTACATACCTACCAAAACACCAAAGTGGGAGAATCCCCTGATATCATGAGTTGAAATCAGGGCTTATACAGATAGGAGCTAGACAGGTTTGTCCAAAGGGCAGAAATAAATTATACACAGAAGAGCTAGAACTTAAACATTAAAAGAAAATTAGATCAAAATGGAGACTATGAATTACTCTATGCATATCTTCTGGAAAAAAAAAAAAAAAGTTTTGTCCACTCAGGATATCAGTAAGATGAGAACTCTAGTACATTCCATATAGATAGTAAAGAAGCAGGCAGGAGCTAACTTTTTGAAGATTAAGAGAGAAGGTCTGAGACTCTAAAAACTCTGTTTCTGATCTTTGGTGAGATTCCATGGGATGGTGCAATGATAAAAAAGAAATAGACTGCTCTTTATGAAAAAGAGTAATCTAATAACAAGCATATGGTTAAAATAAAAAATTCAAAGAGGTAATGAATTGAAAATGGATAATGCCAAAAACCAAAATTACTAAGTTAGAAAGTAAACATCACAAACTTAAAAATTAAAGTTAAAATATGTTTTACCCATCATGTTAGCAAAGATTTGAGTTATTAGTTATCCAAAGAAATAGAATTTTTGGCCTTATTAGTTGATACAAACTTTTTAAAGTGTAAGTTAGCAATATTAATTAAAAATCAAAATAGTCTGGGTTTGGATCCAGAACGTCCACTTCTAGAAATTAATCCTGAACAAAGAGATGGACCCAAGAGTATCTGTGGCACCATTATTTTTTTTAAAGATTTTATTTATTTACCTGACAGAGAGCACAAGTAGGCAGAGAGGCAGGCAGAGAGAGAGAGGGGGAAGTAGGCTCCCCACTGAGCAGAGAGCCCAATGCGGGGCTCAATCCCAGGACCCTGGGATCATTACCTGAGCCAAAGGCAGAGGCACCTGAGCCACCCAGGTGCCATGGGGCACCATTATTTTTAATCTTGGAAGCAACCCAAATGTCAATCAATAAAAAAACAAGGAAACAGAAGGGAAGGGAAGGGAAGGGAAAGGGAAAAATTAGATAATACGCTTGCTCATTTCCAGATCTTTTTTCGTCTTTCCTCTCTGCTATAGTCTTTTCTCTCCTCTCTAAATCTGACTCAGTTTCCAAGGCCCAGGTAAAAAATCTTTTCCAATAACCTATATTAACCATTCACAGAAATATGACTCTCTTCTTTATTCAAACTATAACACTTTGTCTGAATTATCATTTAAGCACCAACAAATATATAGCCTGGTCATTATTACCTAACCTATGGTGATGTGACCTCTCTCCAACTAACCACCAAGCTCCTGGAGGACAGAATCTATCTATGTACTTTCCTTAACAACCAACACAGTACTATGCACTTAATCATCACCTGAACTATTAAATTAATGAATTAGATACAGAAGAATAAACCTTGGACATTGTCAAGTACACAAGAACATAACCATGTGCAAAAGGAAGCTTACATTAAGAACTCTGAAAAGGAAAATATCTAAGTTTTGGAAACTGTCCTTATTTCATCCTTCCCCTTAATCCATCTTTACATTAGCTGCACAGTGACCAGAATACAGTCACCATTTCCTACTGAGTAAGCCACAAAGAAAAGAATGAACACTTCCAGGGAGCTATTTTCCTCTGGTAGACGCAATCTCTTCCTATCCTGAGGGACCACAACATTTAATCTGTACTCCTATTAAGACATTTCATATCCACTGTTTTGTGGGTTATCCACTGCTGTACTTTGTCTTTGTACCATTACTAAGCCAACCTACCTGGTTCTTCACTTACCTAAACTACTCTTGGTGCCTACCTTGTGCACAGTGAGGTTAGACAAAAAAAGAGTGGATGAATGAATAAGGAAATGAATGGAAGAATACATCATATATATTCTGCCTCAGTTTCTCACAAAAAATCTTTCTTTGCTTCTTTCCTCTCCTTCCCAGAGGCTTAGTAATGCTTGAAGTATAGTTCTATGTTCTCATTTTGATAACTTAATTCATATTTATTAGTTTTTAGTGTATGAGACACTATGTTATTTGTTGAAAGTACACAAAATATTTTTAAGATAAGGTCCTTGTTCTCAAGGGACAATGAGAAAAATTCTATCAATAAAAACATAATGTGCAATTACTAACATTTTTGAATGCTTACACTGTACCAGGCACTGTGTTAAGGGCTCTTCACTTATTACATCATTTGTTTCACACAAAAATATGAAATATCTATTATTATCAATCTCTTGTACTATTCATATTACAGACAGAGAAACTGAGTATTTAAGAGATTAAGGGACTTCCCCAAGATCACACAACCAGTAAATGATATGACCTCAAACCTCAAACCTACTTGTGTTATTTCTAAGCCCATTTTTGTAGCCACCACTCTCTAAAAGATGATCTCACTTTAAGAAAAAAAAAAAGCCATATGAACAGTAAATGTACTGGATCTCAGGAGAGGTAGAAATCAGCAAATGTACAGCATTTGTACTGTACATGTACAGCAAATGTAGTGGATTTCAGGAGAGGTAGAAATCATAATGGCACCTGAAATAGTCCTAAAGTAAGTTAACTGAACATTTGGTTCACTATCCACCAAAAGGCAACTTGTGAATGTGCCTTTTTGTTTTTGGTCTGGAAAACATCCCACTGTGGCCACCCTACAGGCTACCAAAAAAAATTTTTTTTAATAGAAATAATGATCATTATGAACAACTCAAACTGAGCATGACAAGTTTACATGCAAATTCCCTTCTGTGGGTTAAATGAAGACTTACAGATTTTGTATTTTTCTCCTTGGCAAAATTCACCATCTGATAGGTCTCAGTTCTCAAACCAAAGTAAGTAAGTAAGTAAATAAATAAATAACTGGGACCCCTGGGTGGCTCAGTCAGTTAATTGTCCAACTCTTCATCTCAGTTCAGGTCATGATCTCAGAGTTGTGGGTATCGAGCTCCACATCGGGCTCTGTTCTCAGCAGGGAGTCTGCTTGAAATTCTCTCTCTCCCTCCTCCTCTGCCCCTCTCTACCTGTCTCAAATAAAATCTTTTTAAAAAATAAAAATAAATAGCTATTTCTTTAAGTTGTCAATGTGCTATCACCAGTTGATTTACATTTTAAGTATTCATTTCTCTCCATTCTGAGTTAAGGGTCTATAAATCAACACCACAGTTGCTAAAACTTCCACAATTTACCTAATTATTAGACCATTATAGTACTCTAAAAATACACTTAAATGTATATATAAAATCATCAAACTTCAATTTCGCATTCATAACTGTAAGAAATAAGAAATCACTAAATAAAGTTACATACATAAAAATCTTTAAAACACACATGCATTGTAGTAGCTATGTGTTACTCTTGCCCATTCAGCACCCCTACTCTCTTTTTCTGATAATAGCATCCCACTTTCCTTAGAAGAACCATTTTTATGCTTAGAAGTCCAACAAGGATGAATCATTCCCTATGACCCAGGTCTGGAGAATGATAATATCCCAAATCTTGGCCACAGCAATTAATTTTTGAGAGTACACTTTATCTAATCCAGGCCAATCAGAGTATATAAGTGTCAACCTTTTGTTGGCGCTTCCAAGAAATAAATTTAGGCTGAGATGCTAATAAGATGGTAATAAAAGCTTTGAGTGCAGATGGCATCCTGCAACTCAAAGGGAAGAGTGTGTGTGAGAATAAAGTAAACATCAAAGGCAGAGAAAGGTTCCAGGTGCCATTATTTAAGCACCTGGATCCAGCCATGCCTGAAGTCAGATAGTTTGCAATCATACATGACAATTCCCTTTTAGCTTAAAGTAATCTAAGACAATTTTTTTGCCACTTGCAACCAAAGGAGTCCTGATATATACATGTCTGTGATTTTACTTTAATGGGCTACAGTAGAGCTAACTCATATTAGTCATCCACAAATTATCATCTTCAAATTAACTGCATCAAACAACCTGTTTTTATAGAATTCAGGTTTTCTTGGAGTGATCTATACAATGCATCTAAACTTTCTCCATGACTTAACCTACCTTTACCTCAATAAATCCAGAAAATGACTATTGACTTAACATGCTGGCAAGCTATAGACAGGTAAATTAGACGGTTACTTTTTCCTGTTCAATTAGCTAAGGAATTGAAACAGCCAAATAGCATTCATTAAGATGGATAATTTTTTAAATACTTAGGTATCCATGTATTAATAAGCTCCCACACATGAAAAGCTGTCAATTATGACAATTATCCTTAATATGCCATGACATTATTATTCAGCTATGGAAAGTCAACAGTGTTAGGAGCCTGGATTTCTGAATACTACCAAACTATCTTACTTACTTCAATTTCAGCTAGCAAAAGGTGGGAAGAACCAGAGTTTGGTGAGACATTTTTGGAAAATACCTGTGTCCTTAGACTTTCCTCTTCAAAGTAATCAGAAAAATAATTTACCTAGAGTTTACATTACAAAAATATTATCAGGATCTGAGTCATATCTATAAGGTATTCAAAATTCTTTAGAACAAAAAGGTGATAGCCCTTACATTCCCCAACTTATTTCGTCTTGTTCCTTTATAATTTCTGCCAACATAGTGAGTTGAAAAAATTAAAACAAGCTCCCTGTCAGTGTTAATATGTGTTCTTTTAAATGGTGCTAAGCCATTTCCAAAGAAGTCGTCTCAGTGATGGTATTAGCAGTCAAATAAATTTATTTTATCTATGAAATTCCAGACTTTTTCATCTGCCAAGTCTTTTATTATTCTAATTATATTAATTATATTATCAATATTATTTCAATATTTCAAGTATCTCTACTAGAAAGACATAAAATTCCAATCAGTCATTTTGGGTTTTAGCATCCTCAGTAGTGACCTAAAACCACTGTTTTGTCAGTTATGGACTGAATTGTGTCCCCCAAAATTTACGTACTGAAATCCGAACCCCCACTGTGATAGAACCTGGAGATGGGGCTTTGGGAGGTAATTAGGTTTAGATGAGGTCATGAGGGTAGGGCCCTCATCATGGCATTAGTGCCCCTATAAGAAGAAACACCAGAGACCTTGTTTCCTCTTTCTCTCCACCACATAAAGACCACAACGAGAAGGCTTCCATCTGTAAGCCCGGGCACTCATCACCGAACCAAATCACCTGGCATGTTTATCTTGGACTTCTCAGCCTCCATAATTGTGAGAAATAAATTCCTATTGTTTAAGCCACCCAGGCTATGGTATTTTGTTATGGGAGTCATCACGGATTAATACATAACTAAACTAACTAATGGTGAAACTCAACGTTTTTACTTTCTTTCTGGACTTTACTTTCCACAGTATCATTCTCCCTCTTCCATTTACCCAGGTTTGCATGGTATTCCTGAGTCTTTGCAGGGAGGGTGGGCTCAGAGAAACAGATAACCAATTTCCCTGACTCTTCCCTAGCTACGTAACAAAAGACTACATGTCCAGCAATAAGTCCAACTGCTAAGTGTTTGTTGGGTCTCCAAGGGATATTTCACACATATTCATCCTTGTGACTCCAGCCCCACTGTTGATGACCTCTGTCCACAAAAGCACCTAGGAGGGTACCACATTATAGACACAGTCACCAGGGCACAGTGTGGCAATGTCAATACCCTGCCAAGAAATTCAGCTCCCAAAGTTCCCAAGGACTCAACCCCTGAGGAGCCAAATCAACACAGAGGTGTTTTTTTAAAAAAAAAAAAAAAAAAAAAGCAAGCAGGTGACCAAGAAATCTGAATGAAATACCATGACAGACCATGTGGATTTGGTAAGTCAGTACAGAGTTCAAAGTATTGTTCAATCCTGTTTAAGTCCTAAATTATGTCTTTTCACACCCACCAGATATCGTAAGGATTCAAGTAAGGAAGAGGAATTCCTATGACCATGTCCATCTACTCATGTTTAACTACCAGAGCATTAAACTTACAAGGTACCTAATGCTTTATGTATCTGAATAAGAATTAACTTCTGGTTCTTGCGTTTAGCATTTTTTTCTAATCTTTTGTTCAGATCAAATCACTTTCCCCAAAGAGCTGGCTATACCCAGACTTTCCTTCAGTCAACCAATAAATTCTTGATAAATTCTTGCCTATTTAATACAGTTATAATTGGGTTTCTAGCATTCTCAACCCAAAGGCTTACTGATTTACACAGTATATACAGATAAAAAACACCAGAAGGATATACCAAATGTTAACAATTATTATCCCTAAATGATGGAATTATAGATGATTCTTACTTTCCTCATTTTGCTTATGGGTAATCGACAAATTTTCTAAAATTAACATTAATGTCATTATTATAAGAAAAACAAACCAATTAAGGTATCTTTACTTGTTAACTTGAGGACAGGCATGTCAAATTAGTGCCGAATACTTCCCTACAATACTTGAAACTGCAGAATCTCGATTATCTTTCTTCACACATGTCCAAAACAAACAAAGCCCTCCAGCAATGCCTTCACTGCTGACTAGGGACTCTTAACAGCCAATTCTGAGCCATGTAACAGGACTGGACATGGATCTAAAGCTAACAGACTGAGCAGCCACACATATCTAAAGATAATCCCATGAGTGCAGAAGAATGTGGACAGTGGGGAGGGGATTCATGTAGGTAGGAAGGTAAGATGGAAAGGTAGGATGCTTTCTGTATGTAGGAACTCACTCATTAATTAAGATGGCAAAGAATATGACGACCAAGCAACCTCTTCCTAAAAGACCTCAAAGTTCCTAATGCAGGTCACAGCTCTCATCTCCATTTTCCTTTAATTTCTTTACTCCCTACTTCACTTCTCTTTGCTCTGCCAGAGCTGTCCATGATAAGGTTTATATGATGAATCACTCTGCTTAAGAGTGAACACATCAGCAGTTTCTCCAGGTTCAACTCAGAACAATTATCAGCACAATTTATACCCTGAGGTTTTTAAAGTCAGACCTAATTTTCATCAACATTAGGAAATCTTCAAGATTCCCAAAATAAATTCTACAGACTTGCTCAAGTGCGACTACTCTCTATACAAAATAGCTAAATTTATTGTTCCAGAATTAGTGTCACAACCACCATACTAATGCTGCCATTAGATGACTCCAGAAGCAAAGAAGACATCGTCCCTCCCACAGAGGATTTCAAAATGCATAAGAATATAAGGGCACCAAGCCTTAAAGAATCTTTAGAATGTCTGACTTCATCCCCACATTGCCAAAAAAATTCTATCCATCTTTCCTGGATAGCAATAATGAGAAAATGTGACTCAAAATATAATCCCATTTGAGGGCACCTGGGTGGCAAAGTCAGTTAAGCATCTGCCCTTGGCTCAGGTCATGATCCCAGGGTCTTGGTATGTAGTCCCATATCGGGCTCCCTGCCTAGTGGGAGCCTGCTCCTCCCACTCCCTCTGCCTGCCACTCCCCCTGCTTGTCTGTGCTCTCTGTCTCTGTTAAATAAATAAATAAAATCTTAATATATATATTTAATACCTATATATTTAATATACTTAATACTTAATATACCTAATATATATTTATTATATATGCTTAATATATATTTATACATATATTATATATATAATACATAAAATCCCATTTTAAAAGGGGAGGAGGGCAATGCAGGAATCAAGGAAACATCACACATGTGTTAGTTCTTTCTAAAGAAAAAATGGTCTCATTCCCCATAGATACATCAATGTTCAGAAGATTTTTATAAAACTCTGAATATAATACAGAAATGCCAGTAAGATTCTACAATAAGCTTTTCTGCCTTATTTAAGTCTGCTCTGAGTTGAGGATCCAAAATTAGTGGGGTGGCACTGGGCCCCAACCTCTCTTAATTACAACTTCAGTGAAGAAAAAATTATTTAACAGGTCCTCCAACACTATCCACTCGACATTTCTAGTTTCAGTGTTTTCAGAGAACATAATTCTTCATTTACCCTGTCTTACCTTCCCAAAAGACTATAGCAGGGAAGACAACAAGCAACACATGTCCACTGGCCAGCAATGTTCTCAAAATCACAGCAGAATCTAAAAGGCCACTTGTAAAACCTGAGTTCAACCTCTTCAATAGTAGCATATAAATGACAAGAGCCTAATTAATATAAACACCTAAATTTTCATGCTATTTCATTAAACACTCACCCAAAATATCAATAGGGATTTGTTAAATCCATTTTCAACAAGTAACAAAATGGAATCCGCTTAGTTTTTAGAACTATTTTAGAACAGAGGAGCACCATTTGTCATATCAATAGACTTCCTTTCAAGCTATCCACATTGCTATAGTACGCAAAGCTGATGACAGACACAGATCAGAGTGAGGATGTGGGCTGGCTGGGGACTCCGGTCTCCTGTGGAGGTGTGCGAGGAACAACCTCAGCTATCTCTGTCCTTCACAGAATAATACAAATAAGAGTAAAGGAATCGCCCTTTCAACACAGTATGTTTTCAGTATAATTTTCCCATCCAACATTTCTTAATCCCTTACATAAAGAACCTATACATAACAGTCTGAGTCATCTGGAGATAACCTCAGTTATCAGGGGAAGTAAATGAGTGCCACTTCAAAAGCAATTCATTATTAATGGCTTCCTGTTCATAAAGGACAGGCAGAGAATTAGTCACTTCTAAAGCTTGTGGTGATGTGTAAGGCATGGTTATTCCTTAACTGGAAGCAGAATTTCCAATTAATGACGTATCAATCATAAAACTTAAAGTTTCTTTGCCTTCCCAGACCATTCCTTCTTTAGATCAATCACAAATTAATTTACACTGGTTTAGAAATAACATTTGTCAATTTATCACACTTTTCAAGAACTACATAAGCTCAAATCTGTCTTTCCTAGAATTATGTTCATTAAATGCTTTAGTATTCTTCTAAAGCAGAGATTAGATATTCACCTGAAAACTGTCTAAATCCCTCTGCTGCCTTCCTTATGTGGGAAAAAGCCACTAGCAAACTGGGATCACTGGGATTCAGATACAGAGGGATATAAAGAATGAGACAGGGAACGCCTACTAGGCCAAGAGAAGGTGTTCTGGGCCGGAAAAGCAAGAAAAGTCAAAGTACATATGCCAAAGCCAGCAATTATACACAGCAAACCTCAAGGGACCAGAAGAAGAATCGAGGTCAAGCTACCAAGTCAGTAAGGCCTAAAGGTCAAGGCAAATATTAAATATAAATACTGAAGTTGTCTAATAATGTGAAAATGAACTAAGAGGTAGTGTTGTTTGGGGGCAGAGTGGGGAAGTGTTCTTGATACGTTTTTGGAAGGACTCACATAAGATACTAAAGACCCTGCAAACCTTTGCTGATATGTTGGCATATTCCCCCAAGCGATCAGTGAATTGTCTTCACAGCCAGTTCTCACAGCTGCAGGGAAATGGATCTTTAGCTTAAGGAGCTTCATGGTTCAGATGGGGTTCCGTACATGCTCTCCTGTCCAGCGATAGCACAGGGAATTCACCTCTCCAGACAACATGACCCTAAATAAACAGTAATCGTGGCTGCAGTCATGGATACAGAATCGTAAGACCCAGATCCCGTGCTCAGCTCCAGTTCCATCTGAGCAAATCCCCCTTTACCCTCTGACTCAGCTTCCTCATCGGGTTGATGTGTAATAACAACAGGAAGAATGAAGAGATTACAAGGCACATCCATGGATGGTGGAATTGAATTTTGTTCCTCTGGCTTATGAAAATGTATTCAGAAATATGAGATGGAGCTAATACATTAAATGACCTACTAATGTACTATTCATTCTGTCACTTTTGATCTCATCTTTCCTTTGATAAACAGTACCAACAAGATTGAAAAAGCTGTATGTGGCAGTTTTGGAGGGAGGAACAAAACAATCCTTGGCAATACTCTCACCCTGTATTTCCCCTATTATTTAGTCACAGATATGTAGTAATAAGCACGCACTAGGAGTATTTAGATAGCAGTTACATAAAGGAGTTGCAAAAATGAAGGAGGATATTTACTCTTCCTTTTTCAATGAATCTACCACCAACCATGGCAACAGAAATAAACCTCATTGACAGGGACCTAAAGTTGGTAAAGAAGGCACATAACCAACGCCAGAGACCTAAGTCAGCACTAAGTTCTTGAGATGATTAAAAAGCTGAGACTTCACTGAAAGAAGCAAAAGCGTATGAATAAGGATGGGGATTTCCAAAGACAGAAAGGGAAAGGCATGCATGATGGTTCACAGATAAAAAGAATGTGTGGTGAAAAGAACTAACCTAGGTACAAGGGTGACTAACTGCAATGAATGTGAGAATTTTATGTACAGTCCTGCTGACAACCATCTACTTTCTCTTTAAGTAGTGTCTGTCTCCAAAACAAATACACAGTCAGCAACCCAAGAGATACCCAATAACTATTTACCAACATTGGTTATCTCTGAGCTGCATGCAAAATGCGCACACGTGAAGACTGCCAGACCCTAAGATACACTCACCCAGTCTCTATTCTGGCCCAAGACAGATTTTAGGAAGTATGATTCTCTATTACAGTAGAACAAAATTCAAGTTAAAATAAAACATGCAAATCAGTCCTTAACCAGGTATCTAAAAAAAGTCTTAATTTTTCAAAACAAGAGCCCAAATATTTTTACAGATTCCATTGTTGGTTTACATAAAAATAAATTATGGTTATTAAATAAACTCTGAACTCTGTCTTGTGTACTCAAAAAAAAAAAAAACAAACACAAAAACTTGGCCAATACCCAGTTCTTATAATGTTGTATTCATCTAATCCTACCTTAAAACACACCCAAAAATGCCAGCAAGTAGTTACATGTGATCTCAGCTAAATGAATCCCCTAAAATGGATTCTGAAAGTCAATTCCTAATTATTTTTTTCCTGGTCACTAATATAAAATGTGCCTGAACGTTAAAATTTTCATTATTGGGACATTAAATCGATCGATACTAAATTTTCTCCTACAGAGTGGTTTATCCAAGGCATTTAGATGGTTATTTCCAAGGATTCACTTCAGAAACATCAACTATAATTAAAACATTTCTGAAATGTTTGTTTGGTATGTCCCACCATGAATGACCATTGGTTAATTTGCTTCTGAAATTGGAATGTTCCTACTTGAGTCAAAAAAAAAAAAAAAAAGAATCCTTCCACACGCTGAAATCAAGCTCACTTCAGAAGTGAGTTTCTTTCCTATCTTGAATCTAGTCCTATTTCCAATGATCAAAGACTGAGAACAATCAGTTGACTTACAATCTTATTTGGGAAATAATTACATATAAGTAAACTGGGTTACTCAATTACTGCAGTCTTTTCTTCCAAAATTTCCACTTCTATCCTGCACTGCCACGAGGTTCCACTCTTCTTCCGTCAACTGAGCACCACTTGCAAGCTCCTTTCAAATGACAGTTACTGATCTGGGGTTTACTGAGGACTCTTCAGCTTCCTTTCTTTTTTCTGTGGCCAAGCAGTTTAAACTGTATTATCTGCATTAGTTTGGGCACTTGATTGGAAATATTGGTTAATAATGACATCTATCAGTACACAGCACCTACCGGGAATATCTATTATCTTTCAAGAAATACCTCCATACACTCCTATAACTTGAGTATTATTATGTCTATATTCAAATGAATCATGTTCCAGGAGGTTACATATATTACTGAAGTCACAGATCTAGTAATGGTCAGGGGGAGGGTCTAGACTTAGAATGCTGTTGTGGATTTGGCTGACCCTTAAGTCCATACTCTTTTTACTACAGCATGCTTCCCCCTCTGTTTCTATTTCTACTCTATTGCAGAACACAAGGCTCCCTTCAAGAACCCATACTCCATATCTCAAAAATGTATCTGGCGGTTGAGTTGAACTCTTTGGAAGCAAGAGATATTAAAATCTTGATAACAATGTATCTCTTTTTTTTTTCTGTAAAGTTATCAAGCACTATATATTACCAAATGTCTTCCAATGAGTGTTAAAAATTTTCCTACACTAAACTTGGGATTGAGCTATTATTCCTTTACTTTTCAACAACTCACACATTCTATTCCTTTTAATTTATTTTGCTCTGATTATAAATGGCTCTAAGAGCTGTCTAAATCCGCTCCAGAGCTCAAACAACTTACCCTATAAATTTGTCAGTTTTAACCTTGGAGGTTACAGATCTTTTTGAGTCGGAGGACATGCATACAGACACAAGCAGAGTTTTGTGTAAAATGGATGAAGAGGTTTTGGAAAATTATTTTCTTAAAGCTCATCAAACAACTTTGAAAACATATTTTTTTTAAGCACCTGGGTGGCTCAGTCATTTAAGCAGCTGCCTTTGGCTCAGGTCGTGATCTCCAAGTCCTGGGGTCAAGTCCCACATCGGGCTCCTTGTTCACCAGGGAGCCTGCCTCTCCCTCTCCTTCTGCCTGCCACTCTGCCTACTTGTGTACTCTCTCTATTTCTCTGTCAAATAAATAAGTAAATAAATAAATAAATAAATGCTTTATATATATATATTATTAGCATATAATGTATTGTTTGCTTCAGGAGTACAGGTCTGTCAACCATCAGTCTTACACAATTCATAGCACTCACCATATCACATACCCTCCCCAGTGTCCATCACCCAGCCACTCTATCCCTCCCCCTCTCACCCCCAGCAGCCCTCAGTTTTTTCCTGAGATTAAGAGTCTCTCATGGTTTGTCTCCCTCCCCAGTTTCATCTTGTTTCATATTCCCCTCCCTACCCCCCACCACCCCCCACCCTAACTCTCAAATTCCTCATATCAAAGAGATCATATGATAATTGTCCTTCTCTGACTGACTTATTTTGCTTAGCATAATACCCTCTAGTTCCATCCACATCGCTGCAAATGGAAAGATTTCATTTCTTTTGATGGCTGCATAATATTCCGTTGTATATATATACCACATCTTCTTTATCCATTCATCTGTTGATGGACATCTAGCTAGGCTCCTTCCATAGTTAGGCTATTGTGGACATTACTGCTATAAACACTGGGGTGCACATGCCCCTTTGGATCACTACATTCATATCTTATGACAGATGTTGGCGAGGATGCGGAGAAAGGGGAACCCTCCTACACTGTTGGTGGGAATGCAAGCTGGTGCAGCCACTCTGGAAAACAGTATGGAGGTTACCCAAAAAGTTGAAAATAGAGCTACCCTATATCCCAACAATCACACTACTGGGTATTTACCCTAAAAATATATTTCCTTAAAAAACATTCACTCCAGGAATAAAACTCCCCTAGGGTTTGCATGGGCTTAAGCTTCCATGATGGGTGTATACTGAAGAATAAGAATAAAATCAACTAACAGTACATACACACATTCAAAAATCTTAGAAGTTTAAAAAAAAGTGTCCCATAAAAATTAGCTAAGGAACATTACAATTTTCAAGACTATCTGTCAAGTGCTTAGAATATTCAGTACATTAGCTGAGAAAATACCTTTCCACTTTACAGCCTTGTTTAGAGAGCTTTAAAACACATGAGACCTGTGTTTTAAAAAGGCTGTACCACTGGTGACCAGCTGACCACTCTGCTTTGCGGGCCCATTTCCCTAATCTCTGCCATGGTGAAATATGTCAAATAGATGTTTACAGACACATCTCTTAGCAACATATTTAGTTCCTACTGAAAATACTTGCAGCTCTACATTACAAATGCTTGCAAACAGAGTTATCTGCTAAGGCCCAGAAAGGTTCAGGGGGAGGATTTTCTTCTCTACTTCAAGTGCAGCCACTCTGTTTCAAAAGTAAGGCTGCTGATCAAAAGAAATGAAATCTTGCCATTTGCAACGATGTGGATGGAACTAGAGGGTATTATGCTGAGCCAAATAAGTCAATCAGAGAGAGACAATGGTTATATGATCTCCCTGATATGAGGAATTTGAGAAGCAGGCTAGGAGATGGTTGGGGGTAGGGAGGGAAAAAATGAAACAAGATTGGATCAGGAGGGAGACAAACCATAAGAGACTTTTAATCTCACAAAACAGGTGTGTCTGGGTGGCTCAGTGGGTTAAAGCCTCTGCCTTTGGCTCAGGTCATGATCTCAGGGTCCTGGGATGGAGCCCCACGTCGGGCTCTCTGTTCAGTAGGGAGTCTGCTTCCCTTCCTCTCTCTCTGCCTGCCTCTCTGCCTACTTGTGATCTCTGTCTGTCAAATGAATAAACAAAATCTTAAAAAAAAAAATCTCACAAAACAAACTGAGGGTTGCTGGGGAGTGGGGGGGTATGGACATTGGAGAGGGTATGTGCTATGGTGAGTGCTATGAAGTGTGTAAGCCTGACGATTCACCTGTACCCCTGGGGCAAATAATACATTATATGTTAATAAAAATAATTAATAAATTTTTAAAAGTAAGGCTGCCGGAGAATAAATCGAAGCCCAGGAGATGACATTCTGTCAAAACAATCTGCAAACATTTATTTTGTTGCCACAGTTCAGTCGAAACCAGTCCCTACTGAGATACTGACACTGCTATAATGTTGATTCATGCTTTTGTGGCTTCAAAAATTAATAACCGTAACTTTTGTTTTTAAATGGTTTGGAATTGCCAGCAGTATGCTACCTCCAACTGGCTCTCAATAAAGCGGTTCATGATTTAACTTGTCCTCAAAAACAGGAAAGCATCTCTTTCTCAGAAGCTTTGGTTCCAAACTGATTTCTCATGCAACAAAGTAAAGCTAAAGATTGTACCACGGCCCCTCACACTCAACAGGCGGGTGAGAGAGAACTTCACAGTCCGCAGTGCTGGAGTCAAAAAATTAAGAGTCAATTATCAAATGGTTTCACTTATTTGTGGAGCATAACAAATAGCATGGAGGACATGGGGAGTTAGGAGAAGGGAGTTGGGGGAAATTGGAAGGGGAGCTGAACAATGAGAGACTATGGAGTCTGAAAAACAATCTGGTTTCCTTCAAAAGGGTTTGAAGAGGTTGGGGGGGGGGAAGGTTGGGGGAACCAGGTGGTGGGTATTAGAGAGGGCACGGATTGCATGGAGCACTGGGTGTGGTACAAAAACAATGAATACTGTTATGCTGAAAATAAATTTTAAAAAAATTTTTAAAAATGATTTAAAAAAATTAAGACTTTCAAGGGCTTTGTCATCAAATGCATTCTTTGAATTCAAAATGCCTAGACTATGGTCATAAAATCTTCCACAATACAAACCTTTCATGCGCATGTTCTTCAAAACTTGCATCAGAGGGAGAACTGAGGCATCCATCCAGCCTCAAAATATCCCTGTAAATCTCCATGCTGTCTTTAAATTTTAAAGACTTTCTTGCATTTCACACTCAAAATTAATAATTCTGTTTGTTTAATTATAAAAACATTTTTTGCAAATATCCAAGTAAGAGTGATATTTCAGGTAAATATTGTATGCTTATCCTGTACTTCATACCACCCCTCCCTGGGAGTACTGGAGCCCACTGTGAGAAGGAAGTCTTCTCTGCCTCTATTAAAGAAGGTCTAAATCAATGTCTGTAGCTTGGCTTTGCCTTAGCTCTACACGTGACAATGACCTGACCAACACAGTCATAACCAAACTTACTCTGATAAAGTAATAAAACGACACTCTGTATCTCTTATCTATTTTTGTTCTCCCAGGTAACCCAACTCAAGCCAAAGTCCTTAAACAACAGTTCAACTCCTCAACCTTGGTGAGGCATGAACTATTAACAGAGGGATTTGGGACAGCTTAGCTCTGCCTAAATCTAGGGTATTTACATGAGTCTTAAGTTTGATGCTATTGAACATGGAATACAGAGAAAAACAAAGAATTCCACGGGAAAGGGAGGAACCGAAAAAGTCGGCCAAATTTCCAGTCTCTCAAGATTTAGATAGTCATTGTTTGGCTTGATAGTTTTACAAATTCCAAGAAAATCAAATGCACTATTATTTAATGTGTTTGGCTTATCCAGTCTCCCCTCAATAGCATGGAGAACTAAGGGTTGACCGTGAATATGTAAAGTACTTATCGTGTGTGATCCTGTCAGGCTCCTGATTCGTTCACAAATTTGTTGTAAGTATCTATGATGTGCCAGCAACTGTGTACCTGCTTTAGTGCTCTGGGTGGGCACATATCCCAAAAAAGGAAAAACCGACAAGTGAATAGATCATTACAGGAACTGTCTGAAGTGTTTCTGATTTATTCATTCATCGAACACACACTTACTAAGCACCTACCATGAACTGAGCCCCTACTAGGCACTATGCTAGAGGCTATAACAGAATTACGTTGTTTTTTATCTTAAAACACTTTGGAAGTCTACAGTCTAATGTGCCTGGAGCACAGAGCAAGAGAATGTGGTAAAAGAAGAGACAGGAGACTATAAAAGTACACATGAGATACATCATGAATGGCCCTATATACTTTGGTAAAGCATTTAGACTTTATCCTGTAGTACCAATAGGGAAGTGCTGAGAACCTCAAGCAAGAAGTGGCAACATGAGGTGTGTATTTTAGAAAGCTGTTTAGGGCAACGCCACAGTTTGTGGGGAAAAGGAGGGAGGGTATTCAGCAGTTCTTAGGACAATGAAGACATCTGTAAAGTCGTGATTGGTAGCTGTAAACACCTATTCCAGTGGACTGCTCTTTGCCTCTCACCATCTTCATATTCTAGGCTGCACACACCTTGAGAATATAACTTCCTGCTATCCATCTCCAACCCCCTGTGGTTAAGGCTACCTTCCCTCAAAAGTGCTCTCAGCCCTCAGCATTTCTTTTGCAACTCCGTTCACAAATGCACCACTTTCACTTATTAGACAACATCTGACCATAATACCTTTTTTTAAGTATTTAAAAAAAAAAAAAAGCTGTGGCAAATCTAGATAGGTAGCATTTCCTGCCACAGTCCAGTGTCCGGTGGTATCACTTCTGATGCCCATTGTTTAGGAAGGTAATCTAAAACTCAGACTTCCATTTTCTTAGCTGCTTTCATTCTATATCCCTCACTGCTAATCCCTGATAATCAGTTATACTGCAGTATCTTTCAGTGGTTTCTCCAACTGTCAAAAGCAAAATTTAAAGCAGGCCTTTGGCCGGACAACACCAGAGTTTAATTTTCCAGTCTTGATCATCAGATTCACCTGAAGTAACTGAAAATACAGATTTCCAGGTTCCTGAGTCTCAGGAGACCTGAGGGAAGAGGTGTGAGTCAGGAATCTGTCTTTTACGAAAAGCCCTAGATGAGATTTGGGAAACCCTAGATCGAAGCTACCTAACGAGGTTCCTATAATTAAAGCAGCATTAAGCACATATTTTTCTCTTAAATACCTTAATGAAACTTAGGCAATCACTTTAAGTAATTGCCACCCATTTAATGTCTACTGAAACAGTTTACAACTAATTCACATGCCATTCTCTAAACGCTTCAGGCTTACTTGGCTTTCCTACTACACATTAAAGAGTTTGTTAACCATTAATAAAGAGTGAAGAAAAATCCGAATCTGGAGGTCATTTTAACAGTAAAGGGGGCCGCCAAGAAGCATGATTTGTAATTAGCAAAATACATGTGAGTTCCTTGTGGCATTAACTAGAAACTTATGATCAGAGCTTTAAAGCAAGAACAGGCTCTGAATAAGCAACCTGTTTCCTAAAATAAGTCACCTTCTCCTTTTGTCCTCTGTCAATCAGAAAATATACAGGAAAACAGTATTTTTGCATTTAACAAAGAGTATTTGTGGGACAGCGTTATTGATAAATAAACTCAGGGCAACAATATACGTAAAAAAAAAAACTGGTAACGTCTCATAAGTGGTTACTATTCTTTCTATGTAGTCCTCATTCTAAGTACTATACATTTAACTTTTTTTTCGTTTAATAATGCCAGGTCCCATATTATCTAGACCTTATAGATAAGGAAACTGAGGCAATTAAGTAAACTGAGGCAGTTAAGTAAACCTGTCCAAGGTCAAACAGCCAATAGGTGGCAGAAAGAGGAACTAAAACCGTAAGTCTGACTTCAGAACCTCTGCTTTTAACTACCCTGGTGCACCGACACGGAGGCAATTACAGGCTGGAAATGTGTTGTCAGAGGTATTAGAGCTATGACCGAAAGCACTAGAAGGATCTTCAAAACAAGTCAGGCTTGGAACCCTTTATCCAATTCACTGTGTGGAAGGCACCGCACTCCGTGCCTTGGGAAATATTAGTATAAAGATGAATAAGACATAGTCCCTTCTCATCTTCACTACTTATTCAACTGTCATCTCTTTCATGAGCCCTTCCCTGACTCCAAAGAGACTTCATCGGTGTCTTCTGCAAGTAACCACAGGACTCTGTGTGTGTGTCTCTCAAGTACTGTTATTTCACTCTTCACATGGTATTATAATGAAATCGTCACACATCTGCCTCTTCTTCCACGAGGTTCTAAGTTCAGTGGTGTACTCTGGGATCAGGGAGCATATCTTAGCTCCTCGTCCAGTCCCTAGCTTCCTAGTACAGTGTGCCTCAGCACACTCCTGTCTCTCAACAGATGTTTGATGAAGGAATGAAGAAATGAAATGCCGAGAGAGGGATGCAGACATGAAATAACTCGCTGTATGGTTCGCGGTACACTCATGGCAGAGATGAGAAACCAGTTTGTAAACCCCAGCTCTACCTAGTCAAAGTTCTAATACATCGTCTCCTCTTTTGCTAAAACTGCATGATTTCACATTTTATCACACATGCAAATTTTATGAAACAAAATTTTGTTCACATTTCATCTCTATGCTTCATCTCTCATTTAACATAGCAAATCACTGCAGATGGGGGCTATGGCATACCTTGATTTCTGTTGTCAGACCATTCTCAAGGCATGCATACCTGCAATTTAATTTTCAAAAGGGTCTGCTGACGAAGCCTCTTCTAAAACTGAAAGTTTAGAGAGGTCGAGTCACTTGTCCAAGGTTACACAGCTAGTAAGAGACACACTTGGTCTTAAATCTAACTCCAAATCCCACAATAATAACCACTGTGCTATTTTTATGCTCTCAAAGATCAGCTCCCCCTTCTACTAGAATGTGACCTTGGGGAAATTATTTAAGTTTTCTAAGACCCATTTTCTTTTCTGACTGCATTAGATAGAATCAACATATAAGACTGTGTAAAATCAAGATATAAAATGTGATTATTCGATACCAGTATACATTGTGAAATGATAGCAGTATACATTGTAACAGTTAAGTTAGTTAACATCTCCATCACTTCACATAATTACCATGTGTGTGTCTGTGTGTGTGTGTGTGTGAACATTTAAAATTTACCCATTTAGCAACTTTCAAGTATATAATACATTGTTGTTAACTACAGTCATCGCGCTATATATCAGATCCCCAGAATTTATTCGTACTTTTATAACTGCAAGTTTGTACTCTTTGACCAACACGTCCCCAATCCCCACACCCCAGTCCCTAATAACCACCATTCTATTCTCTATTTCTATGAGTCCATGAACCTCATTTTTATCATCTGTGAGGTTGATAGAGAACTCAGAGGAATGAAATAAGGATTAATAAATGACATAGTAAATATAAACTGTCAGTAACAAACCAGGTGGTCAATAAACATGTATTGGTTGGCCCACTGACTAATAATCAGATTTGACTATAATTCAGCACATTCGTTAACAATCAATTTAGATACTAATACTTCAATCAAATGCTGTGCTGTAAAGACAATCATGTTGGAATTTCTCTCCCAACTAAAGAGTTCCAAGTGTTCCACAAAATTAAAAGTATAAAGAAAAAATTCCACTATGAAGAGAGACCCCTATAGATTAATGTTCTTCTAGGGAGGCTTTTTACTATCCCTATTTAAAAAGTAAGGACTCTGGAGTACAAAGTTTAAGAACTAGCCCAAGGCCAACTCAGTCACTGGGGAATCTAGAGCCAGAGTCTAGTTTCATATTTTACTCATTTATTCACAGCTGCCTTGCTTCCATACTAAGGTGTGGCTCTTTTTCTAAAAGCAATTCCAAACTGAAACATAGCGTTCCTACCCAGTGGAGGATCCAGAAGACCTAATTCCAGATTCAGGCTCTGCCACATACCAGCTCTGTGAATCAGGCCAAAGTTTCCTCATCGATGGAATAGGGATGAAACTCTTTTCTCACAGGACTGCTGAAGATTCAATGAGAAAATGCATAGGAACGGGCCCAGCATAGAGCCAGGAATATCACAGGCACTCTACAGATGCTCATGAAACAGAATCTGGAGATCACAAGATGCAGCAAAGCAAAGTGTTGTGGCCCCTTTTCTTGTAAGTATTTAAATACAGTGAGAAAAAAAGGAAGGGACAGAGAGGAAAGAAGGGAGGGAGGGCGGGAGAGGGGATGGATAGGAAAGGAAAAAGTAGAAGAAGGGGGAGGGACAACAAGGAAATAAAGACACCTATCTTGGATGCTACAACTTCAGTTGTGTTGACGAAGAACAGGTAGGCTTCAATGTCACACACAGTCTTGTGATTTTGACCCTGGATTACAATGGTTAACTACGCCCTTCTGGTTTATTCTTTCTGCTAATAGTAACAGAAATTGTGATTCCTAATCAGAAACTGGAGTGGGATGGGTCATAAATAGGTAGTTTTCATCCATGTATGCAAGAAGAGTTGTTTTTCAGGCAGTGGCCCATGGGAAAGACACCAGGAGACAAAAAGCATCCTGACCTTCGAGCAACAAAGTCACCTGCAAACATTCCGACAAAGCGACAGAGACTTGTCTGACACACTAATAGGCATATTGCATTGCTGGGAAATAGACCTTCCTGTTGTGCAGAGGCCATTTGGGCTAAATTTTACTCTAAACAATGAATCTGCTTTTCTCTAGTCCCAAAGAAGCACTATATGAATAATCAATCGAATGCCCTCCTCTCCCATCTAAGCATTTCTCTCTCCTCCTTTCTCCTGCTCAGTCCACAGATTTATACCTACAGTGTGCCTCAAGATCCCGAGACGCATGACCCAAGATCACTACAACAATCACAGGAGAGATTAAAGCAGAGGAAAATAAGAGCTGATGGAAATTACTTTTAAGAGGGAAAAAGATGGACATAGCTTGATTCTTATTTATTAGCAGATAATAAATCTCTCTTAGAATAGAATGTATGATAAATCCCAGAAAAATGATTAAGTGAAAAAGCTTAAGGAAACATGATGGAATTGAAAAAACCATCTAAAATCCATTTACCAAAATCTACATTTAGATAGAATGTATGATGTTTTGCATATCCAAAACATCCTAGTTAAGCCTAAAACGTCACCATCCTCCTTTTTTCCATAAGGTTGCAAACTCCCAAACTCAGTGTTACCTATGGGTCTTAAGAGAAGGCTAGGGCACCATCACCACTAAAGGTCATCACTGAAATACGTATGTCCCATCTAGAAACAGATGGCCGAAAACGACACATTCAAGACAGAGTTTCAGAATTTCAGCATATCTGGAGGTACAGAAATTAACAGGCAAG
The DNA here is from genome assembly GCF_002288905.1 of Enhydra lutris kenyoni. Taxonomy (NCBI): domain Eukaryota; kingdom Metazoa; phylum Chordata; class Mammalia; order Carnivora; family Mustelidae; genus Enhydra; species Enhydra lutris. Next base: position 10,885,047 of record NW_019154105.1, read on the forward strand.
AGCTAATAAGGCTGGTAGTACATTTCCAAGAGAATGAGCTACAAGCAATCCAGTTAGATTCAAGACCCAAAAGTCCCCTTCCACACATTCCTTATGCAACAAAGTTGGCTATTTCCATGAGGAGTATCTGTTACATTCCTAGTCTGTGGAAAGAATCAACCAACCACCAAGATCATAGAGAAAAGTCAGAGAGGCACAGAATTTTAGGTAGGGAAGAGACCCCAGGAATAATATAGAAATAACATTTTGTAACAAGAAAACAGAGGTTCAAAGACGGAGGAAATGCCCATGTTCAGCAAGTCCTTACCAGAGACAAGATTTTTTTTAATTCATAATTCTCAGCACATCACTCTTTCTACCACTATAGCACACTTTATTAATAATCTGATTGTCTCAGAAGTTTTAAGATATTTCCTTTACTAAGGCTGGGGAAAGATCACCACTACTTCCAAGCCCACAAGACTAAATACACAACTACAAAATGAAATATGTTCTTCCTCGTGTCTACAATAATCAATGTCATTTCTACCACCAAACTGAAATAAATAGCATCTTTCTAAGCTATACCACCTTTTGCAATACAAAAAAGCATCAAGCACCAAATACAGAAAATAAAACTGGGAATGTGTCAGACTTATCATAGTAAGTGTTATTCATTTCCTTAACACCTGTCTCCAAATGCCTAATTTCCTATGACCGAGACAACAGGGAAGCTTGTCAGTGCCAGTTGGCTGAAGTCACATATCCTTCCATCACCTTTCTGCCTCATAGATAACAAAAATGAACCTCTTAACTTGGCTCGCTCAACAGTTCATCCAAATCCAGAATAAAACTTTTCTTTGGAAATAGAAACAATACTCATATTATGAACATCTAATTGTGTGAGATGTTCTGCTTCAAAAAGATGTTAAAAGAATAAATTTAATAGCTAGTCTGATGAAGAAAATTAGTAGATTTCACTAAAGTTAAACCCCAGAGAACATTTTCATCAGAAAAGTTAAGAGTTTCTAATGGAAGCAACAGACAAATAAATTGAAGAGGAAGCCAAAGAATGAAAGGAAACTGTCCACTCATCTAGGCGGGATAGATAAAACGAAGTCCCAAATGAAAATCAGAAACCCTTCCATAAACTGGGAAACACAGAACCTACCCCTACCTGAACCCAAACTATTTCCTGTTGACACTTTCTAACCTGAAGATGGCCCCAGCGTCCAACTGAGTAAACACATTTTCCAGGATGTGAAACTCATCTCAGGAAATTCTGAATCTTCTTTCTAATACTGTTTGCTGTGTAAAAAAAGGACTCTCACTTTTACCCAAACAGCTAAGTAATTTCTCTGAAAAGCATAATACACATCTGACCATACTGGTGCATTTGGTGACTCACAAAAAAGACTGCTTTAAAAGTTGATCGATGCAGGGCGCCTGGGTGGCTCAGTGGGTTAAGCCGCTGCCTTCGGCTCAGGTCATGATCCCAGGTCCTGGGTTCAAGCCCCACATCGGGCTTTCTGCTCAGCAGGGAGCCTGCTTCCTCCTCTCTCTCTGCCTGCCTCTCTGCTTACTTGTGATTTCTCTCTGTCAAATAAATAAATAAAATCTTTAAAAAAAAAAAAAAAGTTGATCGATGCTATAATCGATGCTACATCGGCAATGCTAAGCATCAATGTAAGGGTAAAACACTGTCCACCTTAACAATTAAACTCAATCCTTCAAAATGCAGGGTTGTTTTTTTTTTTTAAGATCTTATTTATTTATTTGACAGAATGAGAGACAGCAAAATAGGGAAAACAAGCTGGGGGAGTGGGAGAGGGAAAAGCAGGCTTCCCGCTGAGCAGGGAGCCCGATGCAGGGCTCAATCCCAGGACCCTGGGATCAGGGCCTGAGCCAAAGGCAGAGGCTTAATGACTGAGCCACCCAGGCGCCCCAAAAATGCAGTTTTTCACCAGGGTGTATAGACTAAGCTTCTACCGATCTTTGTCCTCTGCCTTTTCCTTTCCCGACTCCAGGCTGCCTGCAGAACCCCAGTACGAAATTAGCACGTGTGTGATTTTTCACTCCTTGACAGTAGCCCTTATATGAATATGCCTTTTAACCACCAAAGAAGGGTACAGTAAGTTTATAGATCTTCCCTGAGATGAGACTTCATTACTAATGTTCGATTACACTGGAGAGTAAATTTTAAATAATGATAATTAACATTTGTGTGGCAGTTTACAGTTCACAAAGTGCTTTTTTTTAATTATGTATTTCAATTTTTTTTTTAGATTTTATTTATTTATTTGACAGACAGAGATCACAAGTAGGCAGAGAGGCAGGCAGAGAGAGAGGAAGGGAAGCAGGCTCCCCACTGAGCAGAGAGCCCGATGTGGGGCTCGATCCCAGGACCCTGGGATCATGACCTGAGCCAAAGACGGAGGCTTTAACCCACTGAGCCACCCAGGCGCCCCATGTATTTCAATTTAAATACATCATATTTTGGAAATCCACAGGCAAAGAAATGAATCTTTATCAAAACCTCACATCTTATACAAAAACTAGTTCAAGATGGATCATGGTCTTAAGTATAAAATGTAAAACTACAAAACTTTTTTTTCCTTTCAAGTTTTTATTTAGATTCCAGTTCATTAACATATAGTTTAATATTAGTTTCAGGTGTAGAATTTAGGGATTCATCACTTCGTACATCACCCAGTGCTCATCCAAGTGCCCTCCTTAATCCTCATCATCTATTTGACCCAACCCCCCATCCCCCGTCCAGTAACCTTCAGTTTGTTTTCTATAGTTGAGTCCTTTTCCTTGTTTGCCTCTCTCTTTTTCCTCCATGTTCATCTGTTTTGTTTCTTAAGCTATATATATGAGTGAAATCATAAGGTATTTGTCTTTCTCTGACTGACTTATTTCGCTTATCATAATGCACTCTAGCTCCACACATATCATTGCAAATGGCAAGATTTCTTTCTTTTTTTATGGCTGAGTAATATTCCATTGTGTATATATACCACCTCGTCCTTATTCATCCAACATCAATGGACATTTGGGCTCTCTCCATAATTTGGCTATTGTTGATAATGTTGCTATAAACATCAGGGAGCATGTATCCTTTCGAATCAGTATTTTTTGTATCCTTTGGCTAAATACCTAGTAGAACAATTGCTGGGCTGTAGGGGAGGTCTATTTTTAACTACTAATGGCTGTATCAATTTGTATTCCCACCAACAGTGTGACATGGTTTCCCTTTTCTTCACGTCCTAGCCAATACCCGTTGTTTCCTACGTTGTTAATTTTAGCCATTCTGACAGGTGTGAGGTGATACCTCATTGTAGTTTTGATTTATATTTCCCTGAAGACAACTGATGTTGAGCATCTTTCCATGTATCTGTCACCCATCTGGCTATCTTCTTTGGAAAAATGCCAGTTTGTGTCTTCTGCCCATTTTTCATCTGGATTATTTGTTCTTTGGGTGTTGAGTTTTATAAGCTCTTTTCATATTTTTATATTTTTTATATATTTTGAATACTAACCCTTTATCAGATATGTCATTTGCAAATATCTCCCAAAATGGGAGACCATTCCAAAGGTTACATTTTAGTTTTGCTGACTGTTTCTGTCACTGTGCAGAAGCTTTTATCTTGATGAAGTTCCAAAAGTTCACTTTTGCTTGTGTTTCCCTTGCCTCAGGACACATACCTAGTAAGAAGTTGCTACAGTCAATGGTAACAAGTTTTCTACCTGTGTTCCCCATGAGGATTTTGATGGTTTCCTATCTCACATTTAGGTCTTTCCGCCATTTAGATTTTTGTATACGGCAGAAGAGAGAAGTCTGATTTCATTCACAAAGTGCTTTTAAATATGCTTTCTCATTTAAGACTCACAAATCCCAACTACGATTGAAAAGGGAAATGGAAACAGCGCCTCAGAGGCTCATATTACTATTAAGTGGCAGAAGCAGAACCTGAATCCAGGTCTTCTGATTTCAAATACTGTGTTCTTTTTACAATGGCAAAAGAAACTAACAACTTGCTAAATTGTTTAACTTTATAGATAAATATAAATATATAAAATAGGTAAGTATGTACATGTGTATATATGTATATATGTGTGTGTAAATATGCATATCTATGATATGTGTGTATAAATATGTACATATATGATATGTGTGTAAATGTATACATATATGATATGCGTGTAGATGTGTACATATATGATATGTGTATAAATATGTACATATGTGATGTGTGTGAATATGTACATGTATGATGTGTGCATGTATGATTCGTGTGTATAAAAGTACATATATAATATGTGTGTATACGTGTATGATACATGTGTATAAATGTATACATATATGATATGTGTGTATAAATGTGTGCATATGTGGTGTGTATAAATATGTACATATGTGATACACATGTATGAGTATGTACATATATGATACGTGTGTGTGAGTGTGTACATGTATAATATGTGTGTATAAATACACATGTGTGATATATATACACAGACACATAGAACAAACCAGACAAGTAGATGTAAGGATAAGTAATTCCCTTCTACATAAACAGCCACACATGAGAAAACAAAAGGAGTAAGCAGTTTTTAACAACGAATGAGTGATATGATTCTGCACAAATGGCCCACGATGCCACGGGAGTAACTCCAGCGTTCAGGGATAACGATGGGGTCAGTAAGCTAAAGAGGCTCAGCGTCTCTACCTGGAGAGACAACTTCGTTCCGCGATACTGACGGTCTACAGCACGGGTCTGCAGCAGCAAACCGCTGGGCAAGGCACAGTTAACGCAGATTCTGCAAGGACTCTGTCCACAGCCAAGTCTCTAGCTGAGTTTTACAAGGACTTCTTTGTCTTGGGCCCCCTCTCAACACATGGGAAACCTCAGAATGTCTCTTGCCACCAAGTGCAACTAAGCTGAGCCACTGGGTATTACACTGGCTCTCAAAGGTGGCCAGCCAGTTGAGCCAAGACATATTTCCAATATTTCTCAGTCTTGCAAACAACCTATACTTTGTGTGAGCTTGTCTTTCATCTTTAATAAAAGATTAGAGGGTATTTTTTCCAATAATGCTTTAAGATCCAGATAATATGACAGAACAAAGTAATATCCAATAGAGGATAATTTCTTATTTTCTGCCTTTTATTTCCTATCACCCAGCCAATAAAGCAAACTGATAGGATCTGTAAAATGACTACAGGACAGAATATTTCTCCCTCTTAAACTGAGACAACAGATTTTCAAGTATGTGTAGTAAGTGGAGAATTTTTTGCAATTACCAACTCCACAATATGCTAAACATACATAAGTAAGCCACTTTTAAAATTAGAGAAATACTAAAAAGATAGTATGTATAATGAGTAAAAAAAAAATCAAATTTCAGTCTCTCAAACTTTTTTGATGTTTAAAACATGATTTAGTCTAATATATCTAAAAGTTTAAGAGCATGGTGCATAAACAGAGAATCTTGGAACACTGAAAAGATAAAATTTAAAAATATAAATAAATAAGTAAATAAATAAAGTAGTTAATGTCCCCAAAACAAAAAATATGTCCAGCTCTGAATAAAAATAAAGTCAAGGAGCCTAGAGCTTTGCCATTTATCCAGACATTTTTTATAACACAGAAAGGCTGCATGTTACCAAAAGGTACAAACTGGAATTTTAGACTCATAGTTCATCAATCATTCATTACACATGAGGTAGGTCAACTGCTAATTATATCTATTGCAAAACACAAGGTAACATCTTTTTATGTATACACTGAAATGCATATAAATCCAAAGAGAAAGGAGTAGAAAGAAAACCCCAGCATGGACTTGACAGCAAAAGAATGAAGAGAGGCTTTGATTTTCTGCTCCATTATTTATTCTGTATTATGTTGCTTCTTATACCACATTGTTTGAACTACATAGATAAAAATACATTCAAATCTTGTTTGTATGAAATAAAGAAAGAAGATGAAAAAAAAAAAATTTTTAAAGATTTGGTTCAAGGCAGGACCGCTCAAAACCTAGAACGAGCCCTGAGTGATACTATGCTTTAGAAATGGAAGAGTGGGTAGCTGCCACAGATCAGCACACTTTGATTTAAAGTAAGTAACATTATTAAGGCTTTCTCAAAGTGAAAAGGCAGAAGGGACTACCTTCCCCAATCCTCTCCATTTCCTCCCCTATCAGTGTTGAAGAATTATGAGAAGGGATTCAGTTCCATGACTGCCTCCTCTCTTGGGAAAATCAAGGTAAAGCCCCTGAAAATCTCTTACATTGGTATAACGAAGGATCTGAATATTCCAAACCAGAGGTAAACCAGGCCAGAGTTACCACACAAATATCTAGGGTTTGCAGCTCCTGGGTCTAACCTGCCCACAAGAAACAATCCCTCCTCATCTCTAAGTACAGAGGCAAAGCCACAGTCCCCCATTTGTGTGCTAGAGTCTCATGGGAAATGAATCAACCTCTAAGCAAGATTAAGAGTATTTGGTGGAGGGCCCCGGGTGGCTCAGTGGGTGAAGCCTCTGCCTTCAGCTCAGGTCATGATCTCAGGGTCCTGGGATCGATCCCCTCGTTGGGCTCTCTGCTCAGCGGGGAGCCTGCCTCCCTACCCCACCCCCCACCCCCCTACCTGCCTCTCTGGCCTACGTGTGATCTCGGTGTGTCAAGTAAATAAACAAAATCTTAAAAAAAAAAAAAAAGAATATTTGGTGGCTAGCTGTGAAGGAGAAGAATCGCAAAGAAAGGCAGGTGATGGGAGGAGGCTAGGAGGAGCTTTTCCCCTTGCCACAGTCCATGACTGACCCAGAAATTTGGTTTTAAATTGTAAGGAGGAGTCTGCCACAGGAAGGCGTCAGCCTAAAATAACACCAGATACAATAGAGTAAGAGCTGAAGAACGTTCCAACTTCCAAAAAGGAGGTCCCAACTGCTAAGCCAAACTGCCAATCATTCCAAATTACATCATGATGGCAAAGTTTCAGGTATTACCTCTAAAGAGGATGCCACCTTGCTACGCTCTCCTGTACACCACCGACCATCGGGTAAATGGATACGGATTTTGTGGAGGACAACTGTGATGTTGTCTAGCAAAAGCTTTCAGTTCTGCTTATGCTTTGACCCAGCAATTCCACTTTTTAGAATTTATTCTAAAGAAATAAGCATGGATGTGCTCAAAGATTTAACAACGGAAATGTTTGGTAAAGCACTACTTATGGTAACTGAAACAAGGAAGAACCCCAAACCCCAAAAGGGGAATGGTTAAGTAAATTATGGTACATCTGTACCATAATCTACACAATGAGCCATTAAAATTAATAAAGGGTTTGTTATAAAACTATATAACAATCTTGAAAGATGTTCATTGAGACACTGAAGAAAAGAGCAGATTTTGAAGACAATATTTATAGTATGATACCATTTTCATCAAAAATATGTCTGAATATACAAATTTAAGAGCCTATACCTAAAACATTAATGTCTATCTATAAATCCTAAGTAATTGTTTGGTTTTTCTTTTTGCTTATCAATATTAATTATATTTTCCTTAATATATATACACTATGTGTACAGAAAGAAAAATATCTCTGAAGTAAAATAGATAACTCATAAATCTACATCTACAACTTTAGTCCTTTGTCTCCAGTTATTACTCCCTACGGAAAGGAGCTCTGTTCCCTACTCCTACCATTAAACTTATTTCCCTCAGTCATCTATACCTAACAACTTAAAGCCTAAATAAGCAAACTTTATTATTTTAGCAGATCTAAATGCTCAAAACTGTTGAAAGGTAAATAAACAGTCTCCAAAACATAATGAGTTGTAAGGAGCGTCTTAAAGAACAAGACTGAATTTTTTGGAGGAAAAAAAAACACCTATCTTTTTGACTAGTGACTTGTCATGTTTCAAATTAAATATGGCTGTAAATATAATAATTGTAACAACTACAGGTTCCATTCATTCTTTATATATCATTGGCTGAAGAAAGCCAACTACTTTTAAGGTAGCAAGTCCTCAAGTTTAAATTAGAAGAGAACACACAATGAGACAGAAATCAGTTTGTTTAGGGAGTCATCTCTGTCTTTAGTCCTTAAATAGGTGGCATGTGTATCTTCTAAAATAAATGGCAAAATCTCCCTCACAAGCAGTTTCCAGATGCCTTACTTAAACTACAGCTAATCAGTCTCTGATTCATCGTGTGTTCAGGAATGCTCTCCTAATAGGCACACTTGCTAGCTTACTGCAAAAGAAGTATTACTACCCACTCCACTCCCATAAAAAAAAAAAATCTCAAATGTGTTTAATTTTTTTCAAGGCCAGTTGTAGACATACATTTCTCCCCTAATCATCCCAACCAATGTAAAAGCATCCAGTCATGAACTTACATCAACCCTTAATCTAATGTGATGAGTTTAGCAAAGTCACCAACAACCTGAATCACATGCCAAGGGAACTACAATGAACAGGCCACTCCAGAAGAAAGATGCGTTTCACACCTGTCAGGAAATCTGTTCCCCTGCACTACTAGACAGCTTTACAGAGGAAACCTCTCCTAAGTGCAGAATTTGCTTTTCCCTAATCTCGTAGAAGTTTTATTGACATTCAACTTCATTTTTCCAAATGTTCTACCTCGTTCCAGAAAGAACTTATGGTTATTATTAACAGACTCCTGGTCTCAGAGGAAACATGAAAACTATTTCCAGAAATTTCTCTCACATTAAGTTCTCCTTTATATCCACTGTGCAACTGAGGAAGCAACTTTTTCCTGTATCATGTATTTCTGTATCATGTCCTCCAAAACCATTGTGTAATAATTACCTCACCCTTCGTTGATCCATAAAAGCTCACTCCATCTAAATCTCTATCATTTCCCCCTTTCATTTCTCATTTATTTACAACTTATTTTGTATTCCTTTAGTTTCTATAACTATTTGTTACCTTGGTTCTTTTTGGTAACAAGATGGAGTTAAAATAAGTAAATTTAGGAAGTTCTTAGACCTTTTGAAAATTATTGGCTCAATTCAATATGTATCCTATACTATACAGCAGCTTCTGGGAAATCAAGAAGAATCATGCCATTATGAGCATCACAGTCAGGTATCAACTTGAAGAGATGAGCAGAAAATTTTCATATTCCCATGGAATCCAAGTTTAAAGCATAGTTCCCAGTTCACCTATCTAAATTACATTGTACGGTGCACTAGAAAACACTATGTTTCATATTAGAGAGGCAGCACAAGCAATTCATGTTTTACTATAAGAGATATGAAAATCTATAGAAACATTAAATCCTCAATCACAGGAAAGCTATATTTAGCCTCTGGTAAGTTCTGGGCAACTACCACCTGAACATAACGAAAAATGAGGTAAAAGAAAAAAAAATTTTAAACACATCTTTACCTTCATCCCTTTTCAACTTTTTTGTTTTTGTGATGTGATTATAAAATATTCAAAATCACATATCACATATTTAACTCACCAGAAAAGCACCGCATTTTCATCTAATTACATCTAAATTAGATCACATTATATCTATAATTTCAGGTTTTATAATTATAAAGGAGACTACCACTAATTAGTTGAAAAGGAGATAAATTGAAAAGTTTGTTTTCTTTCTACCCCTTTCTCCCTTTGAGTCATGAAAAAGTTTCTGCTGCCTTTTAAAATTTGACTTCTTCACCATATCCAACCCAATTACTACCTTCATTTATTCAACTAGACTGGTGTTTCTTATAAAATGGTTATGTGCTTCTGACATAACATCAATATGACAATGATATATTTGTCATTAAATGCAGAGCTTTGTTTCAGTCTGACCAAAATGTCTTTGGTGCCTCCATTTCCATGTAAATGTCTTTGGTGCCTCCATTTCCATGTAAATTAATGTTTATTATTTTTATAAATTTTCATTGGATTCGTACCATTTTCCACAGTGAACATTTGTGACAAATACTTCATGATCATCTACGAGCCTCCATCAAGTAAGAGCACCCATGAAGACGCTCTCTGATACTGCCTGGGTTTTACATTTTCCCCCAGGTTCTTCCTGAGCCAATATGATCTTGTGAATCCCAGTCAGTCCAACAATTCAGCTTCCAGAGTTTCCCTCTCACATCCCACAACTCACCTGATTGGTTTGCATAATATGAGAAATCTAATCTCAATTCTTTCCTCAAGTGACCTCATAATTTCTCTTGAAATATCAAAGATCCAGATAGCCAGTCATATGTGCTAAAGCAATTATAGAAGGGATTTATTTATTAAACATTAATCTCCTTGTCATGCAGAGTACCTAGAAAATCCCTAATGCACTTTCGCACTGAAACCTCACTGGGAACACATTTTTCTAAGTCTCCAAAGATCTTTCCCTCAACAAATCTGATGGGCCTTTCTCAAGCTTTCAATCCCCTTGACCTCTACGCTTCATTTAGCACTGTTGAAATTCTCTCCTCGCATGGTTTCCCTGGATGTTCTCTGTGTTCTTCTACTACCTCTTTGTCTCATTTGCTGACTGTTCTTTTTGTCTACCTCCACCCCCTTGGCTAGCAACAGCTCCAAGGCTCAGAACTCAGCTTTCTACATTTTCCCCTCAGTATTCACCACTGGGAAGCACACAACAGCATTACTGAACTATCACCCTGCACAGATGCCTCAAAATTCACCAACTAGGGCTTGATCTCTCAAACTGTGATTCCATCTCCAGTTACTGACTGGTCATCTCAGGCTATGACCCCTGACACCTGAAATGTAACATCTCAAAAACAGAGCTCATTTTTGTCTTCCAGCACAACATGCTTTCCCAACACTCCATACAAAGCCCTCATTACCTTATACCCAGATTAGAGAACACCCCCCCTCCCAGCACTCTTCCCACTTCTAGCTCTACCACTCTAATCCGTCATGGACATTGTTGCCTAAATAACTACCACATCTATCACTTCCAGCACGTGGCATGCATTCAGAACCTCTGACACGTTCCTACTATCTGCTGCACCAAGTCAATAATAAAATTCATCACGAATTATCGATAGCCATGGAAGTTTAATCTTGACCAAGCCGGTGTGTTTATGAACTACCACTCCTGACTTGCTTATCGTCATTTCCAAATCTGTGTCCTCGCACGCACCTTTCTTCATACTCTTCAGCCTGGCTTCTCTTTGCCAGTTTATGTTTCTCTCTTCCTTCATTATCCAGTTCCAAAATCTTCTCCCTCTTCAGTTAGCCCCATACATTTACTGCCTCTCCTGCAACCGCTTGATACCGAGATAGATTCAATGCACACTACGTTCTTCTCACTTATTGATATGCTACTTGGCAAGTGCTGTCAACTTGTGTCATAGGTACACAAGTTGCTAGATTATATCCCTGCTAGATTATAATCCCCCCTAGATTATAAAACTCCTTGAGAGCAAGGAATCTCACGTATTTATAATAACATTTTAGTGCTTGTAGAAAAACACTGACATTTGGTACTCTATACTGTACAGAACCAGCAGATATCTACTAACTAGTTGTCAATTAATAAATAGTGTCGTGGTTGGTAAATGTCATAATCCTATAAGAAACACCACACATCCAATACACATCTCAACCAGGAGCCAAAAGAGATACAATTTTCTTCGATAAAAAGTTTTAAAATATTCCATGGTAGATCTTTTTCCTCTTCAGATTAACTTTATTTCTTTTCTCCCATTTTCCACGTTAGCTTGTCCACTTACTGGAAAGAAAAGGAATGACTTCTTACCTAACCTAATTATTTATTCCTGCCTGTATTGGAATCCTTGGCTCCCCTACCTGCTTTGCTCAGTGCTACTGTCACAGGCATAAGCAAGCATACTTCCAAGGTCATTCTAGGCCTCTGCTTTAGTCCCCAGAGTTTGAGAACCTAGAATGTAATACCACCAGCCACCAAGAAGTCAAGAAGCAGCCTGCATTTGAATGAAAGATACAAAAGGTCATAAAAAGGAGAAAATTATACTGTCATACAAAGGAGAAAAAAGAATTAAAATTGACTTTCTCTTACTCATAGGATGGAGTGAGGGGAAAAGCGGTATACTCTGCATAGCACTTTCATGGAGATTTTTTAATTGGAGAGGCAACTGAACTACGCAAGATGTCTCAAGTAAGGTTATTGGTCTGATGGCTCAAGATGCCCTTGAAAGTTCCTATAGAGGCCCTCCCTGATTTTGTTCTCCAGACTCCTTGTTTTCGAGCCAACACATCAAGAACTGCATGGTCTGTCTCCATCAGAAAGCAAAGCCCCTGACATTTTCAATGACTCTGCCTGAAAGAAAAACATTTCGAAAACACAGGCCTGATCTGATATATCCCAGATATTCTACTCATTGCTTTCAACTGAGGAACCATGAAAGACACAATGATTCAAATAGGATTCTTTCTGAAGGCTGCTTCTTTATGGCACAGTCCTCTACTATCAAAAATAAAAGGTATTGGGACGACTGGGTGGCTCAGTCAGTTAAGCATCTGCCCTCAGCTCAGGTCATGATCCCAGGATCCTGATCAGCGGGGAGCCGGCTTGCTTCTCCCTCTGCCTGCTTCTCCCTCTACTTGTGATCTCTCTCTTTCTGACAAATAAATAAATTTAAAAAAAAAATCTTTTTTAAAAAGGTATTAATATGCCATCGTTAAGTATCAAAAGCCAGATGGATATAAGCAGTTGCTAAATGTACTGTGGTAGGTAGAGAATTAAAAGATAGTCAGGACCATATATCAGATCCTGGGAATTTCTGTCATGATCGATAACAAATAATACAAGCTATACACGACAAAAGCTTGACTTAAGATTTTAAAACAATGCTTCACGTCATTTGTTCACACAGAGTCTTGGTGAAATTTAGTTAATAGAAAATGCTTTGTTTTGAGCCATAGTTCAGATAGGATATGGTGGGGGGCGGATTTTGTTTTTGTTTTTGTTTTTTTTCTGTGTTAAAAATGATCATTGGATTAAAACCAAAACTGTCCAAATCAAAATTTTTAACTTAAACCCAGAATGAGTATAACAGCAATGAAACTTGGTTATTGGGGCACCTGGGTGGCTCAGTGGGTTAAGCCTCTGCCTTCGGCCAGGGTTATGGTCTCAGGGTCCTGGGATCAAGCCCCGCATCGGGCTCTCTGCTCAGCAGGAAGCCCGCTTCCCCCTCTCTCTCTGCCTGCTTCTCTGCCTGCCTCTTTGCCTACTTGTGATCTCTCTCTCTGTCAAATAAATATTTAAAAGAAACTTGGTTATCAATGAGTATAACAGCAATGAAACTTGGCTATCAATGGGGAAAACGTGGGGAAATCACTAGCACAACATAAAATGTATCTGATGAAAGCAACCTTCTGATTTAAAACACAAAGGCCATACTGTGCACTGAAGACACAGAGATGATCACCACCAAAGTCATAAGCAAGAAGGGTCAAATGCCAACTGGTATTAGTAACGGAAATACGATCCCAGAAATGAAAGACTGAATGACACCCAAAAGCCTATAAAGCACAGGACAATTCTATGGCTTCTTCAAGAAGAACAGCCAACAGTGTCAGAATGTATGGAGACCAAGACTTAGCCTTTCTCACCTTTTGTACTTTCAGTGAGTGAAGACTATATGATGTTATTTTCATCAATTTCCTAAAAGTGGATAATTTCTTTTCATTCGGTTTTAATTTTTATATTTTGAATGCCTACTTTCCTTCTAATTAGATCTCCCTGTTGCTTTCTGTTCTTTCGAGAGTGAGTTGTACCACGGCTCCGGTAAAATGTATACTGGCAGCTGGCAAGGTGCACTGGTCACTTGCCTGGAAACACTAGCACTCATCCTTCTGAGAACACAGACATCTAATGAGAGGACTGCAGACCTGTCCAGGCAATCCGCTCTCACACTACCCAGGGTAAGAGCATGAACTTTGGTGTCAGGCAACCCTAGCTGAAATCTTGGCTCTGCCATTTACTAAGGGCATGACCTCAAGAAGTTACTGCTACTTAACCTCATCAAGAGCCAATTTTTTTTAAAGTTCATGATAATACAAATAATAATAACATCAAAAACCAATTATGTACTCCATGTTGGGTAACTGAACATAATAAATTTTTTTAAAGGGAAAGCTCAAAAATTAATAATAATAACGTTTATTTCGCAGTGTTCCTATTGAAATTCAAAGAGAGGATAAAAAGAATGTATACCACGGTCCCTGGCACATAGTAAACCCCAAAGTGTCAAGTATAAATATACAGGTTAGAGTATCGCTTCTACTTTTTATTTGTGACAAACTTTCTACTTCATAAAACGTAAATAACAACACTAACTGCACAAGATTGTTATAAAGATCAGCTGAGATGGTGTCAGTGAAAATACTGCTTAATGATATAGCTACGCACAAATGTAAGGTAATGTTATTCTGCTCAGTTTAATAAGCAGAATGTTTTCCAGATGCTATAACTAAAGACAACGTGGAATGTTTGACCCGACTTCGTACAAGGTTATAGAAACTCCCGGTGATGATTCCAGATTGGTTGGTATTTCTGTATCTCAGTACAGCACAAGTAGAGACACATGTGAGGGGGAAGGTAAGTCTCCAAAGCAAATGGCCCTTTGACAGTACAATACAAAGAATCTACCAGCTGGTAAGTAGGAAAGCATCAACTTACACATCCAGTGCTGTTCAATGTTTGGTCTTCTGACACTGGCAGGAGAATGTGCGTTTTATAAAACACCTTTGAACACCCCAACCCGTTAGTCAAAATCTCTGGGAGTAAGGCCAAAAGTCTGAATTTTTAACAAGACATCCAGGTGATCTAGTGTCCAATCAAGTTTGAGAACTTCCACTTCAAAGTTTTGTTATGAAAAATCAAAATAAACACAGCTAGCACTTGTCATTATGGAAAATTGTTTACCCCCCCCCCAAAAAAAAAGGAGGAAACAGATCTCACCATAAAATTTTAATCTAAGTACAAATTTTGAAATGGACAGGTAGACAAACTTCAAAAAAATCAAGATTTAACTTTTCTTTTTTTTTTTTAAGATTTTATTTATTTGACAGAGAGAGAGAGATCACAAGTAGAGAGAGAGAGAGAGAGTGTGGAGGAGGCAGGCTCCCCGCCTAGCAGAGAGCCCGATGTGGGGCTTGATCCCAGAACCCTGAGATCAGGACCTGAGCTGAAGGCAGAGGCTTAACCCACTGAGCCACCCAGGCAGCCCCTTAACTTTTCTTTTAAATACACTTTCTCGGGGCACCTGGGTGGCTCAGTGGGTTAAAGCCTCTGCCTTCAGCTCAGGTCATGTTCTCAGGGTCCTGGGATCAAGCCCCACGTCAGGCTCTCTGCTCAGCAGGGAGCCTGCTTCCCTTCCCCTCTCTCTACCTGCCTCTCTGCCTACTTGTGATCTCTGTCTGTCAAATAAATAAATAAAATCTTTAAAAAAAAATACACCTTCTCAATGACATCTCACAATGTAATAGCATTATTTTACAACTGGGCATTATTCAACAGGTTTCCCTAGTGCTCCAGATACTGACTCTGCTTGCTTTAACCCTTGCACACTTGTTTGTGCCAACTATTTAAGCAAGAGTTGGAAATCAGCATACTTCAAGTTCCAATGCTTCATCAAGCCCCAGCCTTCACTGAACTTGCCTGAAACCACCACCCATCTTTTGAGGCTAGCGACATCTAATGAGAGAATTATAATCAACACAGGCGATCTGCCTTCACACTCTCCAGGTGAGCCTGTGGGGCGTATCTCCGCCCAGAACACTGCTGACAGTGCTCAGCCACACTAACAACAGCTCTTCCAGCCCCGGAGGTCACCAGGAACCAGGAGGTCACCAGGAACCAGGACGAGTTCAAAGAGAATGTGCTATGCCCACATAGCCTCATTTCCTTTCCTGACTAAATGACGGCATCATTTAACTTGACTTAAACAAAATATTAACCCTATCCCATAACTTCCTTAGTGTTGCTCTAAGACAAGTCTTTGAGGTAGTGCTTAAGGCTTTGCCCCTCATGGAGCACACAGAGAATGACGCCCATATGTCACACTGAAGGAGATGAAGCTACTTGATACCTGGGCCCACTGAGGCCCTACCTGGCTCCCCAAGAACTTCAGAGATCAATTTCCAGCATATCTGTAATCTACTGCTGTGGGATACCAGGTGGGAAACACACTCCACGGACTATCACTCCATAACTAAATAGTAGCCTCATCAGATTCCCCACTGAGGACACCAGTCTGGATAGCAGTAAGTGAGAGACGTGGATTGGCAGGTACTTACCCAAAGTGACTAAGGCAAGAAACAGCCAAAAACCAGAGAGGACTAGAGAACAATGTGAAACTGGATATTAGGGGAAAACCTAAAGTTTGAGAGAACAGAAATATACAAGAAAAGCATGGGGATCAAAACCGCGGATGGGAACAAAGAGGTTCCAAGACCAAGATGTACAAGTGGGTCATCATCTTAGTTTAAAGGCAAAGGTTCAGAAAGAGATAAACACAGAAAGAGCGGGCTGCTGAACCATGACCAGCTCCGAGAAGAAATGCACTGTTTCACTTGACGTTGTTGGCAATGATTTAGAAGCTTACACTAAGCTTATAAAAACATCAAGTCGCCCAAAGCTACAAGATTCTACAATTCCTTCTTCTTTTAAAGAGCTATCATGTCGGAAAAGGAAAAAGGATTAATTGTATTATCAAGGGCACAGTTAAGACCAAAGGGTCAAAATCACAGGAAGGCTGACTTTGATCCAATGTAATGAAAGGCATTTTAACAATTAAATCTGTCCACAAATGGAATGGACCACAGTGCAAGCAATGAGTTCTCTGGCCCTAGGAGTGTGAATTATGGTCAGCTGGAAAAATCCTAGCAAGGATTTCTGCTTTAATGAGAGAGAGAATAGCTGGTCTTTAAATTCTTTGTGCTCAAATTCTTCGAAAAATATTTTGGTAGAAACCAAGTCGTTCTACCATTAAAGGAGGAGTAATGAATCTGGCAAAGAGTATAACATCTAAAATGATCCCAGTCTGAATTACAAGTAGAAGCCCTTTATTTCCATTCTGGGAAATATAACTGATAGAGGCTTATTTTTACCTATGACATCATACTACTACTAGCATTCCTTCTATCACCCTTATCACAGTGGGCTGAGTTTCCCTCACAAGTTTACAGACTTTATAAGTCAAGACAAAGGGGGAAAAAAGACTCTATTCCTGAAAACTCACTCCCGAGAAAATATGAGATGACTGTTCACCCTCCTCCTTTAACATAAAGAAGTAAAAGAAGGAGGGACCTGGACCAAGAGGACTATAAAAAGCTCACTTGGGTCTGAAAGGATGACACCGTGGACCAGCCCAGGATCAGCTTACACTGAACTCTGAACATAAGTTCCCTAGGACCTGGAACACATACGAAACCAGTGGAAACTTTATAAAAGAAAACTTAAAGTTTCATACCCTATCTGATTTCTGTAAATAGTAATAAATTCTGAATGGGTACAATTTGGTGGTCTACAGCCATGAACCTTAAGAAAAGAAAGTGGGAATGATATAGCAATCATGCTGACTCAAAAGTGACTCCCCCAGCAGCCTAACATTTCCCTCCCTGGAAATTAGGGGATTGAGGCTATGGACTTGCACTTAGGAGACAAGAGTGGCCTTCACACCAGATCCTGCCAAGACTGTACTGCCTTCCCACACACAAAGGCCAAGAAATTCAAAGCAACTGAGGCAGGACTAATGCAGTCCAGTGGGACTCTGATGACAAGAAAGAGAAGCTCCTTCTGTGAGTCAAATGTCAGGACTGCACACATCTCAGCTACTAAAGACACTCTGTACCTAGATCATCCCCCTGTTCCAGGAGACATCACCATAAAAGGGCACACAGAGATCAAAGATAGAAATGGGGTTTTCATTAAAAGGCTTTCCAAGACAACGAACAAGAAATAAGGGTCAGGGAGGAGGAAGAGGGAGGAGGAAGGTTATAAAGATATTAAAGAAATATAAAACACATCAGCAGAGCCAAGGTCATTGTTAACTGCTGCACTGAGGCAGATAAACAGTTTGAGGTCATCCTAAAAGACCAAGAGTCTTTTTGGAAATGCCTGACAGGACATTTGGTAGGTATTTTCATAACAAAATTTTGCTCATCACATTTATAAACCAAGCCTCTAGACCTCATCTTAAATGTAACGGTGCCTTTTTCTTTGCAGATTTGAAAAATCCAGTTGCCAGGCATAGGTAGTTCCATATTTATACTGGCTGGCGTGGTCCTGGTCAAGTTAAAATCAGCTTTAGGGCTGCCTTTTTCCCCCTAATGCAGCTACCTGTCTGTTTGCCACAGACTAGAATACACCGGCCAAATGGGTTATTTTCTGGTTTTCCACAAAGCACACTTGTAACTTTACCAAGCCACAGCTTTTTCTTTCCTAAGAACCCGGATCATTTTTCCATTACTTTTCTGTTATAACCCCGAAGCAAACTTTTCAAGGTTTTTTAACAGGGTTCATTAAAAAGCCACTCTCTTTCAGAACTCGTACCACTGAACAAGAATTGATGCTGTGAGACAAGAAATCTAAGAATGAAATAACTAACGTGCATCTTGCAGTCGTCTCATTCAGGAAATTAAAGAGAAACAAAAAAGGGAGAAAGTAAGTCAAATGCCCCTTACTATTATCCCTGATGTTGTGTATTGTTCAAGACAAATCAACAAATTACATTTCATTGGCAATACTAAGATACTTCTAATGGACTGTCAGTTTCAACACATGATATTTAATGTGGCAAATACTTTTGAAAGAGAATCTGTCAATCAGTTAATCTACTGTGGCATTAGATACGTGGCAATACTTGACATAATACATATTTTATGTATCAAAGGGGGCACTTCCGTAACACATTACAGTTTAAAAATGCTCTGCTGAACGTCAATTATCATTTCTCATGTCAAGGTTTTACATTCTTCTAATCAACAAGAGAGGATGAAGATAATACCACAATCCATTTTAAAAAGAAATTTCACAGAACTATGAAATGTGAATCTGGAAGAGATCAGCTAGGGATCGAACCCTTGTTTAAAAAGAAAAAAAAGAAAAGAAAAGAAAACTGGGGCTCGAATTAATTATCCAAGTTACAGAAAGTCATAAAACCACTTAGTACAGGTCTGGCATTTACTCTGGGCCTCCTGAAACCCATCCCACTGCTCTTTCTTCTACATTATGTTCCCCTCAAGACAAAATTCTCATGCACTCACCTTACCTAACCATTCTTCAGCATTGTGTTAAATCTGAAATAGGACTCCAATGTCACTTTGCAGACTTTAAATAGAGCCTTGAACTGTGACTCCAGGACCACTGCAGGACCTTCAGTGCCAAACACAAGCTGTAGTGTCTGCTTTGTCACCAACTCCCAACAGTACAATGTGCTCAAGTAGCAATCAGGAAATAAAATTTACGGCGGTAGACATAGTAGTCCTTTATAGATTCCTGCTCTGTTGATGTCTACTAACTCTCACTTATTTAAGTATTCAGCAGCCCCCCCCCACCAAAAAGGTATGAAATTTATGTTAACTTCTTCCTTTTTATTTCTTTGCAGTGCCCACTTCCGTGCAGGAGACACTAATATAAAAACTGCACAGGGCACCTGCGCGGCTCAGCCGGTTAAGCGTCTGCCTTCAGCTCAGGTCATGATCCCAGGGTGCTGGGACTGAGTCCCGTATTGGGCTCCCTGCTCAGCGGGGAGTCTGCTTCTCCCTCTGCCTCTGCTCCACCACCGCCACCACCCCCGGCTCATTCTCTCTCTCTCTCAAATAAGTAAATGAAATATTTTAAAAAATTAAAAGTGCCCAAGATAACAAGTTTACATGATCTTATTACATACACATTTTGATACAGACAGTATCTTAAATATAAGGAAAAATTAGGGGCGCCTGGGTGGCTCAGTGGGTTAAAGCCTCTGCCTTCGGCTCGGGTCATGATCCCAGGATCCTGGGATCGAGCCCCGCATCGGGCTCTCTGCTCCGCAGGGAGCCTGCTTCCTCCTCTCTCTCTCTCTCTGCCTGCCTCTCTGCCTACTTGTGATCTCTCTCTGTCAAATAAATAATTAAAATCTAAAAAAAAGAAAAAAAAAGGAAAAATTAATTTTAAAGACAAACCTTGACCTAAACTTCATCCCTCATATAAAATGTCACTCAAAACAGATTATAGATTTAAATGTAATATTTTTAAATGTTAGATAACAATAGGAAAAATCATCAGAACTAGGGCTTAGTGAAGAGTTTTTAGACATGACTTAAAAGCTCAATCCATAAAAGAAAAATAAATGGACACATTGGACTTCATCAAAACTTAAAACTTTTGCTCTGTAAAAGACCCTTTAAGAGAACGAGAAAACAAACTAAAGGTTGGGAGAAAATATTTGCAGATCACATTATCTGACAAAGAACTCATATCTAGGATATATTCAGAACTCTCAAAAAACTTACTAGTAAAAACATAAAATTAAAAAAATCATAAAATAAAATAAACAACCCAATAAAAAATGGGTAAAATATACAAAGAGACATTTCACCAAAGAATGTATATATAAAGGGCAAACAAGAATATGAAAAGATATTCAACACCACCAGCCATTAGGAAGAGTATCCCTATATAGATTAGGACAGCTAAAATAAAAAGCAATGACCCGTCAAGGTCCTGGTGAGCATACAAAGAAACAGGATCACTTATATGTTGCTGGTAGGAAAGCAAAAAAAAAAAAAAAAATGGTGCAACCACCCTGAATAATAGCTTGGCAGTTTCTTTAAAAACTAAACACAACTAATTAATCATTGAATACTATATCAAAAACTAATGATGTATTATATGTTGGCTAATTGAACATAATAAAAAATCTTTTTTTTAAAAACTAAACACATTTTTACAGATGATTAACTGCACTCATGGGCATTTATCTCAGAGTAATGAAATGATGGCCATTCAAAAGCCTGTACACAATTGTTCACAGCAGCTTTATTTGTAATAACCTGAAAATGGAAAGAACCAAAATGTCTCTTAGTGGGTAAACAGTTAAACTGTGATACGCCCATGCCATAGTTTTCTACTCAGCAATACAAAACAAATGATTTGCAACAACTGGGATGGATCTCAAGAGCATTGCACTGACTGAAAAGAAGTCAATCTTAAAAGTTCACATACTGTATGATTCATTTATATAACATCTATGAAATGACAAAATTACAGAAATGGAAAACAGATTCGTAGGTGCCAAGGGCTAAGGAGGATATGAAAGGGGATGGTGTAACTATTTAAAAAAAAAAAAAAAAAAAGCCCTGAGAAGGTCTCTACAGTAATGGAACCATTCTGTATCTTGATTGTAGTGGTGGTGATGCCAATTTAGACAGAGGTAATAAAATGACATAGAACTATACAACATATTATACCATACCAATGTCAATTTCCTGGTTTTGATATTACACTCTTATAAGATGTAACCATGACAAGAAATGGGGTGAAGGGTACATGGGACCTCTCTATAACTGTCTCTTGCAACTTCCCATAAATTTACCTTTTTCTTTTCAAATAAGCAATTTAAAAAAAAAAAAAAAACTATTCCAATTTGCACCACCACAGAACTATCCCAGACTGCCACATTTCTCCTTGGGAAGGTCTCCTACCTGAACTTGGAGCTCACTCCATCACTAACTGCCTGGGAAGCTCTAGTTCCACCACATATGCTTTCATTTTGCTCTTCCAGTGTCTCTTCGCCTCAGAAGAATTTGGCAGCCACAACCTCATGGATTTGACCCTCAACCTCATTACAAAGCATGGCTTCAGAAAGAAGGAAAAATTTTTCCACTCTTCTAAAGTTCTCATGTTGGTGGGAGATAGCCACTGCTGTGGTAAATTCAAGTTATTATGCAAGACGCTGCTGCCTAATATAGGAAGGAAATGCGATGTGGTTGAGAGAAGACTTGTTTGAATGCCTGAGGCCAGGGTTAAGTCTTTGGGCCACCTTGGCCAAGTCACTTGTCCTCAGTCTTCTGATACACTAAGTGTGGAGGTTTAACTGTGTCATTTATGATACGTCAGCCTTCTATCCATTACAACTGCCCTTGAAGCACCATGAGAGAAAGAAGAGTTAAATTTCTGAGAAAAATCATACTAACTTGGAACTCTGAAAGGCAGAAAATCAGTTCTAGAATGTACCCTTCATTTAATCATCACTTCCTGTCACCATTATTTTAAGTAAAATGATGACAGCCCGTTTGAATAAGTCCCAAGTGAAAGGAAAACGCTTCAGGAAGTATTGTAGAAAGAAAGGGACGAGACTTTTCAAGGCGCTGTGCCAACTCTATCTCCAGTTTAAATGACCCTTTGCTCAAGACAGAATTGTTCTTGGGGAGAAAAAAATAAATAAAAACTGTGTTCTGTTATGTGGACTTATCTTCCCTATTCATTTGATTCATTCATAGATTCACTCTGGTGACAGCTCCGGGCGACTCAGAAAAGAGTTGTCCTGGCACTGGCAAAGTAAAGGCCTTTCCTGTGCCTTCATCCTTCGGGGGCCACTCCTGCTGTTGCTGTGAAAGAATTTAAAAGAATTTCTTTCAATCAAGGAAGGAAACAAAAGAACCCAGGCCTGTGAATGAGCTGAGGACATTTCTCCAAAGGAATCAGTGAAAGACCATAACGGGTCATTTTGCCCTAAGGGACACCCTGAAATTGAAAAAAAAATAATCTCTAGCAACCTACTTCGGACTTTTTGTTTTATTTACTTCCTCTCTGTTTTATTTGTGACTATCTGAAGGAAAAAAAAAAAAGGCTCTTTTCTGGCCACTTTTTTTTTTTTTTTTTTTTTTAAGATTTTTTTTATTTATTTGTCAGAGAGAGAGAGAGAGAGCACAAGCAGATAGAGTGGCAGGCAGAGGCAGAGGGAGAAGCAGGCTCCCTGCTGAGCAAGGAGCCCGATGTGGGACTCGATCCCAGGACGCCGGGATCATGACCTGAGCCGAAGGCAGCAGCTTAACCCACTGAGCCACCCAGGCGTCCCCACTTTTTTTTTTTTTAACTGATTAGTCTATCTGGTTTTCACATAACCTAATTTACAATAGACTTTGAGAGCTGAAGAAAATTGAGAGATTACCTATACGATGCCTTCCTTCCACAGCTTAGTAAATGGAAGCCCAAAAACACCAACGAAGTGCCCGATGTCCAGGAGCTGGTGAGTGGCACAACTCTGTGGTACCAGCTCCATGCCCTCTCTGCTCTACCACAGACCCCCTCATCCCTTTCAGGCTGGAAAAAAAAGTTCTACAGAGTTTGCTAATTTGAGCCTCAAAGTCCTCCAAAGGTACTAACTGCATGTAGGAAACTTAAATTCTGACACTTAAATTACTGAGGAATATTCTATTAGGTGACCGGCCCCCCCCCCGCCCCATTCCTTGCCAAACTCCTCGAATTCTTCATGTCTAATTCTATCTGAATGGACTCATGGAACATAGATTATCCCATTTTTAGTGGGCAATCCTATATGGCACAAACCTATTGAAGGTTTATAATCTGCCAGTCATAGGCAAAACACTTTATACTGATTACTTCATTTAATCATCACAACCACTCTGAGTTACGTGGTATTATCCCCATTTTTCAGATGAGAAAACTGACCCACAGAAAAGTTAGTAAACTGTCTCAAGGCCGCACATCTAATCTAAACCAATCTGATTTCAGCATCCAAGGCTTAACCCTCTCAGACCTTCAGACTTCTTAATCACTCCTTCATTCCTTCAAAATGTTATGTTATGCCAATTTTTTTCTTTATCAATATACACACCTAGAATTCTCAGTCCAAAACTCAGCTTAAGGAGCAGGTGAACTTTAGGCAAAAGTTTGCTACTATCAGTCCCTGAAAGAATGTGCATTACCTTGTGAGGAAACCTGTTGAGAAGACTGTCATAACACTGATTTTTCTGGACTTTTAACCAGCTTTTGACTTGGTAGCCTGGGAAACCAACTATGAACCACACTCCATGAGCTCAGTGGAGACTCGCAATCGTTTGGTTCTTTCCCCACTGCAGGAATGAGGCTGGGCACAAGTCATTTCCTCTTAAGTGAGCTAGCAATACTACACTGTTTCCTTGCATCTCTGCCCCAATATTAATTTTTATTTTCAAGGACTTAAAATAACTTGCATTTGAACTGGTTGCATTGCAACCTACAATAGAGAAGAGGGGTATAATTTTCGTTATTTGATCCAGCATACGGAGAGCAGAATGGTGCAGTGAGCAAAGCATTTATCAGCTGTCTGCCTTGGGTGACTTACTCAACTCTCTACATTTCTTCATCTATAAAATGGAGTTAATAATTACACCTCCCTCACAGGCTTGTTATGAAGATTAAATGAGTTACTACTTATCAAGCACTCAGAAAAATATCCAGTGAATGTTAACTATTCTAACTACAGTTATGGTAGAAGTGGTGGCTATTACTATTGGAATAATCACAAAATGGAAGTGACTTTACCTATATAATCAATTATGGTATTTAAGAACTGTTAAAACAACTCCATATTAATGGTTCTACACTAAACCATTACATTTGGCTGCATTCTCCAAAATTAAACTTACCCATATTAATTTTTGACACCCCAATATTTAATTCTCCCTCAGGGACCCCATAAAATAAAATCCACTAAAACATTTTTAGGTGGTGAAAATCATCAGGAACATCTTCTTTGAAAATTCTGCATGCCAAAGTCATATCATTCATGATCCATGATGTGAAAGTCTACACACTAAGGCCTGAACATAGGCTGAAGGAGACACATCTGCCTTTCCAGGAAAATCTGGATTGCCGGCAGTGTCCCTGCAGTCTAGCTCAGCACTGAGCTGAGCGGATCTTCCCTCCAGACTAGAATCTAGACTAGGATCTCAGTTTTCTCAGGAGATTAATGACTTTATACCACTTACTTAACAAGAGACCCACCAGCACAATGGTCAAGTGCATACTCACTGCTGCTGGACAGATCTATGTGTGAACCCGGCTGCTGCGCAGCTGTGACCCTTTGTGAGTCATTTAACCTCAGTGAACCCCACTTTCTCCAACTGCAAAATGGGAATAATAATGGCACCTTCCTCACTGGACTCCTGGTTAGACTAAAGAAGTAATGTACAGGGACGCCTGGGTGGCTCAGTTGGTTAAGCGTCTGCCTTTGGCTCAGGTCATGATCCCGGGGTGCTGGGATTGAGTCCTGCATCAGGCTCTCTGCTCAGCAAGGAAGCCTGCTTCTTTGCCTGCTTCTCCGTCTGCCTACAGCTCTCCCTGTTTGTGTTCTCTCTCTCTCTCTGACAAATAAATAAACAAAATCTTTAAAAAAAAAAAAAAGTAACATATATAAAGTGTACAGCATTCAACAATAACAAATAACCATTATCCCCAGTTTAGGCAAACAGTGTCAAACAGCAACAGAACAGAAGCTTTTCTACCACCCACCTTCTACTAAAGCCTGGATAAGAGAAGCAATGCTTACAGATGATCCTTTAATCCAGGTCCGCTAAAAACATGTCCCTGGACAACATAGAACCTCTAGAAGATGGTAAACTTGGTTTCGGCTAACTTATTTCCTTAAAGCATTGTAACAGTGTGATCAAGTGAGAAGAGCATGGGCTCCAGAATCAGAGAAGGTCTACGCCTCAATGCAGGTTTATTTCTTACCGGCTGTGTGATCTTGAGGAAGTTGTATCAATTCTTCAAGGCTGAATTTCCTTATCATTAAATGGGTATACTGATATCTTTAAAAGGTAGTCGTAATAATTAAATGTTTATGAGAGTTGAATAAAACACACCATAAACAGTTCCTAGGATGGTGCCTGACACATAATAGGAACTCCACAAACGTACATCAGCCTCCTTGCAGTGCGCTTTTATGTCACTGTACAGCTATAAAATGTGGTTGAGGGCATTATCTTCAATTATTCTTATTGCTCCTTATCGAAAGGCTCAAGTGAAACAATCCTCATAAAATCTTTACTTTCCTTTAAGCATGTTTTTCTTTTTCTGATAAGAAATATGTAACTGATTATGTCTCTCTCTCTCTTTTTTTTTTTTTAATCTTGGCTGCCAGGAAGCTCAGAGACAAATTCAATTCAATTCTAGTAACAACACTGGTGCTAGTGGTTCTGCATACTATATGTTCTCCCAGGTTCATTATTACTTCATTATTACAAGAGACCTAAATCTTTTGAAGAGTGTGAGAAGCTATTAACTAACCAACTAATCAATTCAGTCAAGGGGAAAATACTGACTTAAGTATTAGGAAAAGAGTACCAGACTTGAGGCCTTCAGGTCGTATCTCTTACATCTACCCCCTCTTTCTGGGCAATTCACTTAACCTTTCAGATCTAGAGTTTCTCAGGTCAAGTAGGAAAATAATCTGTCAAGAGCTTTCAGAATCATCTATGTATACAAATGTGTTTTGTGGCCTGTCAAATGCTATATAAGGTCAGGTATTATTATTTTTATCATCAGAGAAGGGGTGAATGTCTGCAGGACACACACACACACACACACACACACACACACACACACACACTACGGTGCAGGACTGAGGACCCCTGCAGGCAAACAGGGGAGATGTGTAGTGGAAGGGACAGAAGTAGCCACCATGATCACTAGCTAAGCTCACTAGAAAGCTCCAGCAGGACTCACCAGAAAAAGAAGGGGCACGATGCAAATGAATGTAAACGTTTCAAGGAACAATTCCAGCTCAGTCAACATCTCAAGTCAATTTGCTCTTTGGCCACTGATCTAAGCTGATCTGCGTAGAGCACTGAGCAAATGAGACCCTGGCCTGCTTCTCATGAGCCTGTAAGCTGCACTCTCATTCTTACCAGACCCATCAAAGGAGCAGGCTGTGGGTCGCAAGAGGGCTTATAACGTGGGACTCCAACATCTCTCCTTAATCTCCTCCCAGTGACAGCTGATGTGTCACATCAACTGGTACACCCAGAAGGAATCATATACTATTAATGTAATTCAGAGAGGGGGATTTTTTAAAAAGCTAAATTTGGGCTAGAACCAAGCAGTTCTTAATAATAGGGAGGGTAGGTGTTATTCCATTTTTAGAATAATTCACCAACTTATTCTAGGAGCTCAAATGTTCCCTCAGCATCTTGAAGTCTTTTATTCCAAAACCCCATCCCCCTCACTGATAACTTAGGGCAGCAGCTGCCTGCCCCTGGAGGACAGAGGAAGGAAGCTACTCCAGAATGGCATGCTGGGAAGATGATGAGGGAGGAGGGAGAGGGGAAAGTCACAGGTTCAAATCTCGAACCTGCTCGTTGATAATGTGGGAGTGTGCTCAAGTCACTTGATCATAACTGCTACACACGGAGCCTTGCAATTTGCCAGTATCCTGTGCAGGCCTTGGGACTCATTTAACCCTCACAGCCCAGTGAGTACAGATGCCTTTCTCACCTTACTCTACAGATTTTAAGAACTGAGACTGAGAAGAGTCAAGGGACTTGCCCACCACCAAAAAGAGGCTGGTGCCTGGGTGGTTCAGTGGGTTAAGCCTCTGCCTTCAGCTCAGGTTATGATCTCAGAGTCCTGGGATCAAGCCCCACATTGGGCTCTTTGCTCAGCAGGGAGCCTGCTTCCCCCCACTCTCTCTGCCTACTTGTGATCTCTCTCTCTGTGTCAAATAAATAAATAAAGTCTTGTGATCTCTCTCTCTGTGTCAAATAAATAAATAAAGTCTTTAAAAAAAAAAAAAAAAAGAGGTTGGACCCAAACAGGACTCCAAGCCTGCGGTAATAACCACCGCATAATATTTCTTTTGTACATCTTGCTTTACCTTATCTGTACAAGAAGGGAAAAGTAAAATGGACATTAGATTTCTCACAAGGTTGTTATGGGGATCAAACACAATCCTGGAGGTGACAGCCTTTATTCAATCTATAGTACTCTACAAATGTGACAGGCTCCCACTCAAGTTAGCACGCGTCTCCTAACACCAGCTACTCGCTCAGCAAGGGCAAGCGGTGCGATATGCCAAAAAGAAGTTACTTCTACATGTTCTGAACAAAAGGAAGGGAAGGAGGGAGGGAGGACGGACAACAACAAAAAATTTTTAGAAGGCCTCTGTGAAAATGAGTGACTTGCGAAGGAGAGCAACGATGGTCGGCTGATGAGCAACGGGAAAAGCCCGCTCAGAGTCCGCCCACGCCCCTCTGAAAGACACAACTGTCACCTCCACTGCTGGAATTTCGGATACAGTAAAAGCTATTCTACTGCGAGGCTCATCCATTTCCAAGGCAACCCACTTGCAAAGGATTTTTCTCTAGGATTCAGTTGACTTCAGACCAATCAAGTGGAAAACAACTATTCATAGCTATAATTTTCTAATTCTGAACACACCAAGAAACGGAGTGTGGGAGCCTCTGGGACTGCATTGCACCCGAGCAAGTGCTCCTTGGCAGCCCGACCACTCCGGTGTTGCGGCTCGATGACGCAGTCCAGAGAGAGCCAGAGCAGGAGTCCGAGGACCCCATGCCAAGCCTGACTCCTCCCGGCCACGAGGTGTGACCTCAGGCAGGTTGTCGGCCTGTGGGAGCCTCTAATCCGCATTTCTAAAACGGGAATAATGCTGGCTCTAAATGCATCAAGGGTAATGGCACAAGTGGATTCAGTGTATAAAAACCTCTAGAAGTTCCATTAGACTACACAAAAATAAAATGTCTCACAATGTATAGTCAACTCTCTGAATGCCCTTTGAACTGAGTACAGGGGGCCCAGGGAAAACTTCCAATGCTATCCAAAATAACTCTGATGGGAAAAAATGCAACATGAGACAAAGAAAGAAAAGGCAAAGTGTGAGAACATGAAAAGGGACATAAAAATATCTATTTAAAAATATATATATATCTATTTTGCTACAGTTATAAGGCCTTCCTGGGACCTTTCCTGAATTCTTTTTAGGGAAGATACACATTTCCTGATCAGACTTCATACAGTGAACAAAAATACACTGTGGTCCTCAGTACATAAAGGTTTCAAAGTTCCTCCGGGCAAACAAAATCTCCTTTTGTATCGCACCTTTCTCTTCTTGCCCTGGCTCTGACAGAATATGCTCACAAACCAAAACCACGGTCTGAGCCCTCAGGGAAAGACACCGTTCCACGCACACCGGTGATATGTGTAAAGTCACCCTAGAAGGGAATCGGTGAGTAAGCAGAAGCAGGGCTGAGGTTTTTCTACCCTCTTGACCCTGTCACTCAATCCCCCTTCTCTTCCTTACATCATGTGAGTCACAGAGAAAAAAGGCATGTGTATGATTTAAAGTCGATGCTCCTGAAACATTCCCCCAGAATGGTTTGCCCTCCACCCTTCTGCACCCTGAACTGCAGAGCTCGAATCCTCAGGGAATGATCTTGACTGCCAGTAGGATACGACGTCAAAACACACAGTCACGTAGCCACTAGAGCAGGTACGAATGCTCCTCTCCTGCCAATGCCAAAGCTGTTGCCGGGAGTCACTTGTGGCTCAAAAAACAAATGCTCTATTCAACATACTGATAGAGTAGGAAGCAGTATTTGCAGAAAAGAAGGGAATGACACATAAGTAGAAGTTAGAGGTGATTCAGAAGGCAGAACAGCATTGGGAAGAAAATGTGAAATTGGAAAGCAGCAAATGTGGATTTTAAACTCGGGTTAAAAATTGATGCTTTCAACAACATGGGTGGAACTAGAGGGTATCACGCTAAGTGAAGTAGGTCAATCAGAAGAAGGCAACGATCATATGATCTCACTGATGTGTGGAATTTAAGAAACAAGGCAGAGGATCATAGGGGAAGAGAGGGAAAGATGAAACAAGACAAAGTCAGAGAGGGAGACAAACCATAAGAGACTCTTAATCCCAGGAAACAAACTGAGGGCTGCTGGAGGGGAGGGGGGTCTGAGTGATGGGGCGGCTGGGTGATGGACGTTGGGGAAGGTATGTGCTATGGTGAGTACTATGAATTGTGTAAGACTCATGAATCACAGACCTGTACCCCTGGGACAAATAATACATTATATGTTAATGTAAATAAATAAATAAATAAAAAGAATAATAATAATTTAAAAAAATAAAATTTAAAAAATTGATGCTTTATATATGCAACTAGTGAATCGTGGAATACTACATCAAAATTAATGATATAGTATATATATGTTGGCTAATTGAACATAATTTAAAAAATAAAAATAACTAACTAAATATTTAAAAAAAAAAACAATGCTTTAACTTACTCCATGCTTTTAGCATTCTATGCACCTAATTATTAACCTGAAGTTGATAACTTTCATTTTCTCAAATACTAGTCCAAAAAACATGAGATTATTTTTTAGATGGAATTTTTCTCAGTGAGGCCTCCCCACATCCAGGCAGTGTTGATGGCATGTCTTAATGAAAAGTACTTGGGCTCATCACGCTTCCTTGGGGAACAGAGCCTTGTTTTATGCTCTTCTTTTTACCCGCTATAGTTTTCTCCTCTTCAGCGTTCACCACACTTTTCTTTCTCATCCTTCAGATCTCAACCCAAGTATGACTTTTTCAGACACTTCAGTCATTCACTGACCTCCCTAACTTGGTCAAACCCCAAAGTTAGATTTTATAATACCACGTGTGCAAGTTAACATTTATTTGCATGCATATTTGATTAGTAAGAATCGATACTGACAATACAAATCGAATGTGGATGTGTACAGTGTCTTTCCAACCAATCCCATTCACTCTATCATGAAGCTGTGAAAAAGCCCGATCAACCTTTTTTGTAATCACTGTACTGCAATGGTTAAGAGCCTTTGCTTGGAGTCAGAGAGACACCAGTGTCCCAGTAATGTCACTCGCCAACCATGTAATGCCAGGTGAGTTGCTCACATTTGCAAGCTTCAGTGTGCTCAACTCCCAAAGAGAGGATATTAACCTCAAAGGACTTTGATGAGGAAAACAAAGGTGATATTTTTTACGTACCTGCAAAGGACCTAGACCACAGCTCGTGTTCAATAAATATTAATTGTTATTATTACCAACAACATTTTGTCAATGAAATTCAAGCTACTTAAGCACAGATTCATTCTTATTACTTCTCGTAATCCTCCCTGATAAGAAGAGAGAATGGAAAAATAAATGTAAACAGACCTAACTAGAAAAGTAAGGAGTTACTCAGGCTCACCAGTGATAATGAGGAAGTTAAGAGATGCCAGGGCTTCCTTTCTGGAAGTAAAAATCATATGACAATTTTTTTTATTATTTATGAAGTAAATAATGGAACTAAGCTATTAATTCACCAATACCCATTAAAACATGTGTCAGCCACCCATCTCCTTCCATCAGAAAATGATACCTTTCACCCAAGCATCACCAAGTACAACCTAAGCTTACATCTCACTGGTCAGGACTAGTCATGTGGCCACCTCTGGCGACAAGGAAATCAAGGTTTTCAGCTGCCACAATGCTATCATGAGCAAAATGGGGATTCCGGGGATAAAGAAGAAAAGGAAAATGGATATAAGGCCGACTGCTAAGCAGAGTCGCCCAAAATGGACTTTCATGGTTATTTAAGTTCAGAGAGAAAACAACCATATTCTTTCCTTTTCAAGGAAGAGGGATGTTCTGGTAGAAGCACCTTCGCTTGTTCACCGTCTGTGTTGGTCACACCTGGATGAAGGGGCAGGGAAACCTAAGCAGCTCTTCAGCCTCCCTCCCTTACTTCCTGACCCACTCCCGCCGCACCACGTCTCAACGCAGGGCTACTTCTCCTGCGAGGCCTTCTCCCACTCCCCCTGCCTAATTTAGGCACATCCTTTATGCTCTTATCCCACCTTGTGTATAGTTCCACGATAGACAGAAACTGATAGAATGTTGATAGAAATTATCAACATTCTCTAAGATTTCTCTTACTTGTGCTATTTTCTCCACTAAACCGTCAGGTTTCTTTTTTCATGAGATTTTCATCTCTGCAGGCCTATCGTCCAGGACTGTGAGTGAGAAGAGGTACTCCGTAAATATATCTTGCATCGGATCAAAGTGAATTAAACCGAAATGAACCGTGCTGATTTACACTGTACCGTACTGAAGGCTCAGGGATGTGGCCACATCTCTTTCCTCACCCCTTCGTGGCGGCTGCCAGGGTGCCTGCCCAAGCACCACGAAGGATGGTGACAAGCTGACGAGCTTATGCTTCATACGAATAGATCATGTCTCCATGAGATCATGCATTCGCGTGGCTTTCTGGCCAAAAAGGAGGGTCACAAAGCAGTTACATTAGCTTATTTCCTCTCGGGGGAACCATGGAGAAAGGAATAAAAGTCACTGTTTACCAAACAAAAGGCTGAGAAACATTTTTCCATTTAAGAATATGACACATTAGCGAAAGTGACAAAAATAAATAAAAACCTACCACATACTTAAAAAGTTGCACAATTGCCTAAAAGCCAAACTGCAATTGTGAGCGTGTCGGCATTTGGCATGGAGTTCAGGATTTCAAGGAAGCAAGCCATTCTTTTATGAACACTGAACAGGAATGTCACAAGCAGCTTTTGATTAACTATGATTGTCACAGTATATAGGAACGGGCTAACATATGGTGTTTTTAAAATAAACTACTAACCACATCCAGTGGTTTCAATTAAAGAATGGTTCATTGCTTACAAAAATTCCCCTAGACCCAGCTGTCTTCCAAAAAAGTCCCGTTGCCTCACTCTGAATTTCCACTGTCATCAGGCAGATTACTAAAAGGCCAGCCTTGGATTTAGTGTGGACACTCAGGGTAGCCTCTATATAAAGTAAGTAACTTCCTCCAGCTTTGTCTTGTGGCTGAACAAATCCTGGGGGTAATCTCCTATAAGGAGTCTAAATTGAATCACAGAGTTCTATTAAGTGACCTGCTAGAAGAATAGAGAACATTTAAAATAATTTTTTTTCAGAATGTTTAAAATGACCATTTACACAACGGTCTTGTGGTGTAAACACACAGACACACGCCAACACAAAAACAAATGTGAAGAAAAAGACAAGTATAGCTATAAGACAAGGCCCAAACTCCTTCTGAAGGGGATCATCTTGTATCGAGGGCTCTAAAGCCAATACAGAAAAAGTAATGTAAATATACAAATGAAAGGCAGCTCGTTAGAGAATCATGGCAATCATTACATAATCATGGTGAGAAAAATGAACCCTAGGGAACTAAAGATAAGTCAGGGAGAGGCTACTCGAAACTGGTTTGAGGAGAGAATGCTGAGAGTTGGCCCAGCTAAGTGACGGGGCTCTACTTTGAGGGGTGGTGACACGTTACCCTTTGCCAGCAGCCCAGGCATTTTTCTGTTCTTCTTCAGTCTCACTGCCTTTCTTGATGGTCACGGTTCCTCCACTTCCTCTCTCTGATATCTGTCATCTCCTCTGTCTCTTCTTACCTTCAATGTCATTCACGTGTAGTCGCCCCCGAGCCCCACAACCGATCAAAATAGAGAACTCAACGATGTTTTTAAAACTCAACTGTTATTTAAAAAGAAACACATTCTCCGAGTCCGTTTTTCTCATACATGGCCCGTGATTGATTTCTTTTTCATCTAAACTAGGATGAGCCTTCTATTAAAATAAAATGTTCCCAGTCCCACTCCTGAGGACAGTACATTCTCCCCACCCACCCAACAAGAAAAGCAGCTCTGGCACGTGTGCCTGTATATGAAAATACGCAAAGAAGCTCCTCAAATGTATCCCAGTGTATTTACCACCTAGGTGTTTTTACAAATGTCAGAAAGAATCATAAGAGAACAGAATCAAAGGGGCTTAAGGGGAATGTAGCATAGACAGATTTCCAGCCAGTTTCATGGGGGAATAAAGTCTGTAAACCCTCCAAGCTTGGTGTGAGCGTGCGAGCAGTAAGAAAGTCTCCTTGAGCTACACTTCTCACACATACTTTCAAAAATGCGATCAGCGTCTGATCTAAATGAAGTGGCCAGTGGAACACCAGCTATCTACTTTTAATTCTTCTTTTTGAGATTTATTAATTTGAGAGAGAGCGAGAGAGAGAGAGAGAGAGAGAGAGAGAGAGAAAGCACAAGCAGGGGGAGGGGCAGGCAGAGGAGAGGAAGGAGGAGACTCTGCTGAGCACAGAACCCTGAGCCGCAGACAAATGCTTAACTGACTGACTGAGCCTCCCAAGAGCCCCTAATTCTTCTTAACTAGAGTATCTTTTGCTCAAAATCTATATTTAAGAATTGGAGTAACAGGGGCGCCTGGGTGGCTCAGTGGATTAAACCCTCTGCCTTCGGCTCAGGTCATGATCCCAGGGTCCTGGGATCGAGCCCCACATCGGGCTCTCTGCTCAGCGGGGAGCCTGCTTCCTCCTCTCTCTCTGCCTGCCTCTCTGCCTGCTTGTGATCTCTGTCTGTCAAATAAAAAATAAAAATCTTAAAAAAAAAAAAAAAGAATTGGAGTAACAAGGGAGAATATTCACTGGTTTTGGGTGTGGACATCAATACATAATAATCCAAAAGCCTTTTTGAAATTTTTTGCTTATTTGTTTCCTTGGTTTTTGTTTGGGGTTCACAACAGTTTCACAAGAAGTAACAAAGTAAGAGTTAGACGAAAAATTGATTTAAGATTTTATAGTAGCTCACGCATGTGTTCTGGGTATTGGGTGAATCTGCAGTGAATTTCTAGTTCTACAAATTGCTCTTCCCATGCCTTAGCAACAGAAATCAGCCTATTTTCTACAGAAAACAACTTGAGTTTTAAGCAAACCCAGCTAGCTATATGGCCCACGTGTTTATTGTAAATTTGCCTTCAGAAGTCACATTTTCCATTACACCTAAATTATCACTTCCCAAAGCCTCATAAATGAAGCAGAAGCAATTAAACATAATTGCTTTCTTTTGTGGCCTTTGTGGTAAAATTCCAATAACTGACAAAAAATAATTTTAATACAGACTGCTGTAACACAACAGCACCTCTACCAGTAGTGGCTTTACGTAAGGGTAGCAAGTGCCTCCTCCCTTTTTTTTCCCCCCCTAATGGAATTCTGCTTAACTGGCAAGCAGCAACAGAATAAAAAGTTTCAGGGATGTTCTTGTTTCAAAATCACTAAATCGTAATTCTGAGAAGGATGTACAAAGGTCATCTAAGTTCATCTCTGCAGCAACATGGATTAATCTGCTTATCTGTAATACACATAAATAAACAACACTTATGCTTCTCTAAGTAAGACATTCCACAAACAGCCTTGATGACACACTCGGTAATTAACAAATCTCACTATCCTAAAGTAGCCTCCTTTATAGACCAGCCTCACTCACGCACCACAGTGGAATGCGAGTATGAAATGAACAGTCAAAAGTAGAGGCAGACTTATTCCAACTCAACATGCTCTGTGGTTCTTTAGAGAAATGTCATCTTAAATTATATTTTGCATGCTTACGTTAACCTGCATATTTTCACACATTTTAATATTTTCCCATGAGAAAAAGTATACTCAGGATAGCACTTTTGTTTCTGTTTTGAAAACATAGACAATTTCTATTTTATTTGTGTGCTAATTAGTCACTGCAAAACAAAGCTGTAGAACTACAGGACCTGAGCTATCTGAGATCACTATTCCTGGCCTTCTCTCTTGCCGTTTCACCAGCATTCAACTCACGCTACTGCACAACACTGGTGACTTCTATTTTAATCTTCACTTCACTAAGATTTAGGTTGCAGGGGTAGCATTTTCTAACTAAAATGGTTGTTAATACTGAATAATCACATAACCTTTTCTCTTCGGTTTTTATCTTCTCAGCAGGCTGGAATATTTTAAACTAATTGGTAATTTCTGGACATTTCATTGATGCATCCATGCAAAGGATATGCTATTTCAGAAAATGACTCAAAATAAGCGTAAGATATTGCTCCTGCCCTTGAGGCTCTAACGATGCTGTTGGAGAGAAGACACACACCTGAATGAAACAGGCAGGTCCGTACAGGAGGCGTTACCAGTCTAAGTACCCGAACATGTAATGCAGGGGATACTTGCCACAGGAGCTCAAGAACTGGGAAAGCTGTTATGAGTTAGTATAAATGTAGTCTTAAGGACTTGAAGAAACAGAGTAAACCTATAATTATCATTAAGCAACTTAAAATATTAAAATGAATAGAGGAACCCCATTATATTATCAGTTTACTCTTAATGTATGAGCATCCCAAGTAAGGAACCTGCCTTAAATAGTAAGGAGCATTAGAAGAGTTTTGCTTGTTTGTTTGCTTGCTTGCTTGTTTAATTAAAAAAAAAAAAAAAGACTAGATGGAAGTGAATTTAAGATGTCTGGCAGCCTTGGGGTACCTGGGTGGCTCAGTGGGTTAAGCCTCTGCCTTCAGGTCATGTCATGATCTCAGGGTCCTGGGATCGAGCCCCACATTGGGCTCTCTACTCGGCAGGGAGCCTGCTTCCCCGCTCTCTCTCTCTCTGCCTGCCTCTCTGCCTGCTTGTGATCTCTCTCTCTGTCAAATAAATAAATAAAATCTTTTAAAAATAAAATAAATTTTTAAAAAAAGATGTCTGGCAGCCTTGTCTGAAAAAAGTCCTTCTATTTCAAAGAAGAATCTGAAGGCTGAACACCCAAATGAGAAGATATTGCATTAGGAATTCAAAGGAAAGGGCAGACGTGACAGACTCTGAAGGAAAAACCAACAGCACTCAGTGAATGGCTGGCTATGGAAGAAAAAGAGCAGGAAAGAAGCAAGGATAGTTGATATTTTTGTTGTACAGGCAACCAGGATAGTAGGAACTCCAGGCTCCCAACACCTTCCTAAAAATGTGATAAAAAAGAAATCAAGTAGCGATCCCCTTGCATTGGAAAGTTATTAAAAGAACCCAACATTCCTGCTTCCAGATTGTGGTCATGGAAGAATTCCAGAGAAGTTATTTGTAGAACAGACCCATGGTCCCCAATGGCCCCTCATCCCAACGACTCCTGCATCAACAGTTTGAACTCGTAAAGTCTGGAATAAATCCCTGGTGTCAAGAACACATATAGTCCTTTAAGAACTATTTCCCTCAATCTGAGAAATTTCCTCAGCAGAAGACCCTTTCAAGAAGATCCCTACCAGGGAAGATAGTCAATGATACTGTAATAGTGTTGCATGGCGACAGATGGTGGCCATGCTTGTTCTGAGCACCATGTCACATACAGAGTTGCTGAATCACTATGTTGTGTGCCTGAAACTAATGTAACATGATACATAAACCATACTCAAGTTAAAAAGAAAGACCCCTATCAATATTCCACACAAGTCCAATAATCACACATGTACACACATACTCACAAATATACTCACACCCTCAAGCTTCCTGTCTTACAAGTTTGAACCCAAACCACAGGACGTGTCCTGCCTGGGTAGCAATGCCTGTGGCAGGTAGCCATGTACACCCCCACTCACTTCATCAAAGTATACTTCACATCTTAAATTCCACACACTGCTGGGGTTTCCCCTGTTGTCCATGCCAAGTCACAACCTCCTTTTAGCCTGGAGTACCCCAGCACCTGGAGCACAGTAGAACTCTCTGGGGCCTCCTGAACTCATGAGTCACTAAAAATAGAAGCAACATCAACTCTCCCATGACACATGTAAACACACTATTCATAACATCTCATGGCATGATAAAATGGAATAACTATCATAATAGAACAATCAGAGGCACCAAGAAATGACACCCTTCCACAGTGTAAGAACTGCCATTTGGAGGGCGCTCCAGGAGAGCTGAATTTCAGAAATTCAAAGCTCCCTGAGAGACGTACATGGTTAACTAGCTAAAGAAGGCAAAAACTCCATGACACAGTCCTCCTGTATGCACCAGCATCCCAGAAGAATAAACAGCAATTATCTGTACCACACAAAACACAAACTTGCTGACCCAACCCAGCAGCACCAAAAACACAAGTACGCCAGACATATTTCCTTTGTGTACAACACTGCCTTCAAGTTGCTGACCTATCCCAACCAACAGCCCTTCCTCGGATTAATTTCAGTGAGAAAGACAGAGAGCCAGAAGAGATCCTTCTCAGGAAGGAGCAAACAGCCCACCTGCTTGTAGGGGCCCAGAACTGGGAATTCCAACTGCTGACCAAAATCAAGAACACAGTCAGCGAGCAGTCACAATAGCGAGCACTTCTGCCCCCACTGAAAGTCTTGTTTCATTGGTCTTTGTTCCTACCAGTCAGCATCCAGGTGACACCCCTAGCAAGCTTAAAGACTAAATTTCAGTTCGTTTCCTCAAAGATACCATTGGAAGTGAGGAGCCAAGCTGGTAGCTAAAGCAAAGGAAGAGCCAGCGGGAAATTGTAGCCGAAAACTCCAGAAGACCTTAAAGGACAGTGATTAGTGTTCATAGGATATTAATCTCTACAAAGTTTTAGTCTGAAGCTCCTGATGTTAGCTGTGTACAATGGGTGGGGGGGAAATGAGCTTGTTCAGAGTCATCAAAATCATAGTTGCTAACCATAACTGTTAACCAGACGCACTGCTCACTTAATACTCAGAACACTGTGAATTAAATTCCATGATTATCTCCTTTTTGAGCATGAGAAACCTGGAGCACAGAGAGGTTAAGTATCTTTGCCAAGGTTGCACTGCTGATAGGAGCTGGGATTCAAACTCAGTCTGGCTCGAATATGTGTTCCCAACCACTGCTTTCCCAGTAAAATTACATTACAAGTGCCCCTTCTGCAAAGGCAAACTCGAAGTTCTCAATTTTTTTTAATATAAAGAGACTTTGTTTCAGATCTAGAGAAAAGTACTTCCTCCTACTTATATAAGATTAAAAAAAAAGATAGAGAAGAGGGTGACAGAGACAGTATAGTTCTTTCGTGTTCTGTTTGGTTTCTTAACAGGGACAACATCTACCTCATTTCACACACATTCCCAAGATCCTCTCTTCCCCTACCACACGCATTCATTTGGGGCACATGTACATGGCATTATCGAGAATAAACAAAGCTTACTTTCTGACCTTAGGCTTCAGGGTCTTGCCTGAAAACATTTAAAAATCAAGGGAAAAAAAAGAAATGCACTAAGAGGAATAAGGTCAGGTAGAGGGAGGGCAGAGGGGTGTGCACTGGGAAAAGGGGAAGTCAGATGACAAAACCCCAAATAATCTTGGCTCTTATGAAAAGGTACCCTGTTCATTTACCCGGAAGCACTGAACAAAAGCAGCTCCCCATTTCTCTGTTTCAGTTTCCTACCATAACTGGATCACCAACTGGTATCCATTGTTCCCGGCTCACAGAACAATGTTCACTAGCATAAATCCGTCAGTTCTGGTACATATCCAAAGGGCTAAAAAAAGAATACCACAAGACTGAATGAGTGTCTGTACGCACATACCTCACAGTATGATTCCACAACAGGCAAGTCATACGTGTGAGAAGCCGTTAGCACCTCCAAGCACTGATGCCTGCTCCAGCTTGTCCAGAAATCCCTCACACATCAGACCGATAGGCTGAATGGGATATTCTGTTTGTCGCTCTGTTTCCTAACATCTTACACATCTTCAGAGTCTCCGCACTCACAAAGCAGCTTGGGATTCCCCCACCAATATCCCAGGACACTAACCGAATGAGAAGTTCGGAGGTCAAAACCATTTGTGGACGTTGTGGTGTGTTTCTAGGGCCCAACTCATCAAAGACCACCTTCCCACCCACTTTCTGGGCAACCCTCAGAGGATGGCAGCTGCTAACTTTAAAAAAAAAAAAAAAACGCACGGTGGAGGAGGCAAAAAGGATTATTTTTAAGAAAGAGCACAATCTAACTTTTCTCTCCACCACCCACTCCACACCACCTCCTCATTCCCTTGTCTCTCCTCCTGCCTCTCTTCCATTTCACTCTCCTTCCCCGGCCTCCCTCCCTGGCTGCTCAGCGAACCACACCTTCTCACATGCGTTTCCTTCCCTGTGTCCCAAGCTGGGCGGGCGGTTCGGACACCACACCGGGGAGAGCGGCTGCCTAAGGTCTCGGGGCTGCCGCCAAGCTGGGAGGAACAGATCCAGTTCCTCCTCAAGGCTCCAGATGTGTGGGAACCAAAACATGCACTCACTTTTTGGAAGCCCTGCCTTGACAGGAGAGCCATAAAGAATAGGAGAAGCATCTCGGGTATGAGCCAAATGAACCTGTTAATTATGTCATCCTCCTGATGCGCCTACACACGGGAAGACACTTGGCTTATTTCTTCTTCTAAATGCCCTTAATTATTCAATTCCGTGCCTCTTTAACACGGCTTCTGAAGCTGGGCTGCCTGGATTCTGTGCGGAATAGTAAGCATTTCGAAGTGTGCATGATGAATCCATGTGGCCTGCGGATGAATTTCTTCCATCAGCTGGGGGCAACAAGCAGCACAACACGCTCGGAAGTCATCTACCCAAACCAAAATGCCACTGTGGCAATAGTTAAAATAATGAGGCACTTTGCAAAGTGGAATAATTAAAAAGTTAGGGCCAGATTTTATGTGGCGAGGGAAGAAGGCAGAGCAGGGAAAGATAAAGATGATGTGCAAGGACTAAAAACAAGAAAATCAGCTGGATCTTGATCAATTACTGTGAAATACTCACACCAATAAAAGCAACATTTGTGTCTTCCTCTGTAGTGATCCATTCACTCACTTACTCCTCCATAAGCATTTATTAGGCACGTACTATGTGCCAGGCACTGTGCTAAGTTCCAGAAATAACACAGTGAACAAGACAACTCTGATCCTATCACTCACTGAGCTAACAATGCAGCATCGGCACATGCTCGCAACATTGCAAGTTGAAGCGTAAAGTATGAAGGAAAGAAAGAGCTGAGAACGAATGACACTGGAGAACATAAGTTGATAGAATAATAGGAAAAGTCTGTCTCCACAACATACGAAAGCTAGAACGCGGGACACCTGGGTGGCTCAGTCGGTTAAGGGTCTGCCTTCAGCTCAGGTCACGTTCCCAGGGTCCTAGGATCCAGTCCTGCATTGGGCTCCTTGCTCAGTGAGGAGTCTGCTTCTCCTTCTGCCTTCCGCTGCTTTCCCTGCTTGTGCTCACTCTCACGCTCAATCTCTCTCTCCATCTCTCACACATAAATAAATAAAATCTTTAAAAAAGAAAAAAAGCTAGAACATAAAGAGAAAAGCTAACTAGGACAAGAATGGGGTGACCATTCCAAGAAGACGGGCTACATGTGCAAAGGCCCTGAGGCAGAAGGGGTTTGGGCACCAAGGAACTGAAAAATCAGTGTGGCTGAACTAAAGTGAGCAAGATGAGAAGGGTACATGGCAGGACTGGTGAGACACTGTGGGCCATGATGTCCAATAAGATTTTATTCTAAGGACAACAGGAAATTTTCAGCAGAGGAAGGGCATAACCCAATTTACATTTTATGATGATCACTGGTGCCTTTCGGTGGAAAAAGACTTGAAGAGTGGAGCTTGTGGCAATTGTCTGAGCAAGAGATTCCCTGGACCAGAATGTGGCAGCAAAACTAAAGAGCAGTGGACAGTTTCAGATATATTTTAAGTAGAACTAATAAAAGTCATGGAAGGATTGTATATGAGGGTGAAATAAGGAATCAGAGATGACTCTCATCAAGTTACTCTATTTATACACAGGGTTTTTCCAGAAGTTACAAGCATCACCTGATGTGATGTCAGGCTCGTGCAGGAATCTGATCTATGGGACACGGTATGCCTGTATGCACATAAGGAACTCAAACACTCTAGAACCAAGAATAACAAACTCTGTGGAGCTGTTCTTGAGAGAAAATTATGGTATCAAATGGTATCCTAGGGAGATATTTCAGTGAGTTTTCCCTTAAGAATTTTATTGTTAGGTTGGTGCCAGAGCCCTGTAGCTTCCCCAAAAACCTAGAGTTAAATGCCTTTCTATACGTGGTGCAACAATTCTCACTTTCACATAGAAGTGCTCCAGGTAAACCAGCTACCAATCCATCTGGTCTCCATGATAAGCAATAAAGAAAATATAAATTTCTAAGAGGACCTTCATATCAAATTGGATGACCCATCGGGGCCACCTGAGTGTATCCGTTGGCTAAGCATCCAACTCTTAATTTTGGTTCAGGTCATGATCTCAGGGTCGTGAGACTGAGCCCAGGAACTAGACTCTGTGCTGAGCATGGAGACTGCTTGAGATTCTCTCTCTCCCTCCCTCTTTGCCCCTCCCCTGGAAGTGGTCTAAATAAATAAATAAATAAATAAGATCACCAATGCTCTTTTAAAAAAATTGGATAATCCGTGTCAAATATGTCGAGGCATAGGATAGCATAACTTACTGACTAGCAAGAAAATAACTAACTGAAAAATGCACATTTACAAATAATTTTCTTATGATCACTGAACAATTGGTCCTTAACAACAGTCTCTCCATATGACCCCTTCAGAAACAGAGTATACAACACAACGCAGTACACCCCGGGGAGGAAACATCAGAGGGTAGAGAGAATGGGTGGCCTTGTTTACCCAACGTGCTGCGCGCGAGCTAGTTCCCAGCTGCCACAGAAACCAACAGGCCCCCGCGGTCAGTGCACATTTAGTCCCAGCACCTTTCTGATCTGCTTGTCCCCTTTCACTTCTCGAGTGTTACTGGCATTGTTCCTGCTGCCCTTCCTAAAAAGCTGGTACATAATTATCTCAAAAGCCCTTGGCCCATGTGTATAGGTGAGCATCTCTCACCTTTTCACTATTTATAGTAACAATGCACTCTCGTTCATACCCTGCAGAATGAGAGATGACTTAGAGACAGAGGGAGGGAGAGAGCAAGAGATCTCACTCTCTCTCTCTCTCACACACACACACACACACACACACACACACACTCCCCAGGGAGAGACCTCTGGTTCTGGCACAACTTCGCTGAAACAGATAGCAAACAGAAATAAACAGTAGTAATTTATTTGGAAAAGGGTGTAATCTTTTGTTCCTGCAGACTATTAACTATGACCTTTTTAATCTGCATCTCAAGGACTTTGCTTGAAACGGATCCCATGATTTCAGTCAGTATAGGAAGGATTCCTTTCAGGCAGGCTTTTCCCCAACAGTCTAATGAAAAGTGCAGAATTCCTATCTCCTGCCCTTTGGTCCTTCCTGTCTCACATTTGTTCTAATACCTTGCAGTGTGAATTTTGTGGTCTGTCTCCGCGCTTTCCTCCCACTGTGGCTCTCTAATCCGGTGGTCCATCTGCACGGTTCCTCTCAGGACAGGACTTCACTAGCTCCTAAGCCACCTGCTCGGTGTCCGTAGTGAGAGTATTCGAGATTCACAGATTCACATCCCTACGCTTCACACCCTCTTTAATTGAACTCTGTAAATTCACGGTTCAACACTCCTGAGCTGTTGGTTCTAATCCGTGCTCTCATCACCTGCGGTGACTGAGCGGGACCCTTATCTGTGCCACCCAGAGCGCATTTTATTGCGGGCTCCATATTTCGGTGACTGCAGCAAAAAGAAGAAGCATGTACAGAGCTCTGCCAGCATGAAAAGCTGTCACTATGGAGCTCCTGTTGGGGAATCTTCCAAAACTGGCATGTGTTTCTATTGCTTCTCCCTTCTTCACGTACTCGTTCTCACTTCAGCCACAAAGCTCCCTGGATGGCCAAATAATCTCCACATCCAAAGAAGCAAAAGCAACAAATGCATATCCCTGAATATACAACGCACCCTCTCAAACGAAGCCTTGGGTGTCTGTCCTCTGAGCTCTTGTTACCCTGTTCTTAATAACACTCCTATCCAATGTCTGATACTTAATGTTCAACATTTCAAGAACTGTATTGCTCTACGTTCTTCTCTGATTCACAGGATGCTTGTCCACTCTTCCCTTTTCAAATCATCGACCTGGCCCAAAGCCTGGTTAGATGCCATCTATAACCCTATCAATATCCTATGTATATATAGCTCTCATCTTGACCCACTGTCTTAAAAGAACCTATTTCGAAGCCAAAGCAATCCAAAAATTTCTTTGAGTCTTCCAGTACTATTGATTACTGTAGTTAAATACCATGTATAACACTCAGCCCTATTTCACGACTCAAAATGTAAAAACCACAGACA
Organism: Enhydra lutris kenyoni; assembly: GCF_002288905.1. Taxonomy (NCBI): domain Eukaryota; kingdom Metazoa; phylum Chordata; class Mammalia; order Carnivora; family Mustelidae; genus Enhydra; species Enhydra lutris. Next base: position 10,929,128 of record NW_019154105.1, read on the forward strand.
TGCCTAAACTTTTTCATATCTTTTCAGAATCCTACCAGATCTCCTAGAACAACCTGCTAGGACAAGAAAAGAGTCCCACAGACATTACCCTTCAAGAGGAGACCACCTCAGTATGACTGCGCCCCTCCCCATTCATCACAAGATCCCAAAAGGTGTCTTTCCCAAGAATGTGGGAGTGAGATGGAGAAGAACAGAGATGCCCAGGAAGTACTCACTGAGAGGTTTCAGGATGCTGCTGCTGGACTCATCAGCATTTTCCACATCTGACTTATCAGAGTAGTTCTCAGAGATTCTTTCTTTTTCCTTCTTCTCTTTGTGCCCTGTCTTTCTCTTGTGGCGTCTCCTTCTCCTGTAGCTCTTCGGCACATGGACCCCAATGTAGATGGTATGGTGGCCTGAGAAGGTACACAGATCACCAGTCATTTCAAAGCACATTCTCTGCTGCACAGAAATTTCACAAGCTCCTCTGGGCAGAAGGAAATGTCTATGAATTCATTACCATTTTATATTTGACAAATAAACTCAAAAAAAAAAAAAATCTCTTCCCAATTTTCAGGTCGCTAGAGTATAATTCAATCTGTTGGCAGGCACCGGGATTCTGCGAGGGTGTACTCCAGTTCTATTCAGATAGACTCCTTTTAAAAGTGTAGGGAAACCAAAAAGTACCAAGCCAGAAATCAGGAATCCTTGATTCTGGTCATACCTGGGTCATCAATAAGCTATTTGACCTTGAGCATGTCCCTTAGCCATTCTGGGCCTCAATCTCATTATTTGTGTAACAAGAGGCTTACCTCGGGTGATCCCAGGAGACCTATCCAGTTATAACCTTCCTGAGTCTGCGATACACTGAACAGGGTGCTGAGAAAGGAGGTCTGGGAGCAGCAAAAAATAAAGATCTAACTCAAAGTTCAAGAAGTCATTCTGCTGGGCATAAGGTTTTACGTTAAAACTTTTTTTTTCCTTTTTTTTTTTTACCAAATCAGCAGAATAGAGACTTAGAACTGGGACAAATTGAGAAAAAATAAGACATACTTGGAGAGAAGATTTTAGAAATACTCAAATGTTCACACTAGGAAACAGCTAAAATGAATGTCAGTTACAGTGCCATTCTCATTTTTCTTTTTTCGTTTCCAAAAGTTTCTAAAAACTGGTTGTTGCAATGATAAAAATAAACCCAGCCCAGCAAAAATTGCCTTGAAGAGAAGGGCATGAGGAAAAAAGATTGTGAAATGCTTTTAGTTCTCTAGATGGAAGAAGCTGCAAAACTGACAAGTGATATTATTTTTACAAAATCTGATAAGACAGGGGGGAAAAAAAAGAACTCAAAGTTCCACGTCTTTTTTTTTTTTTTAAAATTGGGAAACTTTTACTTTCACTTTATATACAGCAAAACTTCTGAATGTGGGAACCACCATCTCAGAAGTAATGTGAAAACTTTCTTTTCTTTTTTGAATTGCAAATTAGATGAGATTATCTCACCTTTGCCACTTCCTATTCTATTCTAGAAGTACTCCTTGATGACCACTTTACAATGCCATAGAGAATACCACACACCTAACGTGCAAAACTTATACACGCAGTATGTCTAATATAAAGTGCTGTGAGTTACTTTTCACAGGAACTCATCAGGCATATCTAAATACAGTATAATTCACAGGGGTGTTCCCTTGAATTGGAAGGATTAAAACAGTTATATGCTCCTTTAGGCGAGAGCTTCCAACTAAGGAATGCAGATCCCTAAGTGAATGGGTTAGCATTCCAAAAAAAAGTCTGGTATTTGGAATGAAGTTGGAGGCATCTATATAAAGTATGAAACTCCCCCCAACACACAGACACACACACACACCAACTCAACTATTACAAAGCACAGTGAAATTCTCCTCCCAGAATGAGTGCCAATGAGGAATTTATCATGTCTAACCATTAGCAAGCAAATTGTTCTCATGGGAAAGCTATATTATACTAGGAAGTAGGAAATGTCTCAGAAACAATGTGAATTAAGAAACAGTGTCAATTGTTTCCTGTGCTCCGGTTATGGAGGGAGACCTGCCGCTTTGTCTCAAGTCACACAATGTATGTAAACAAAGCCAACCAATTTCTTTAGTAAATCAAACACTGAGAGCTTGGTTGCTTTCATTCAGGAATTAGGAAAACATCATGAAAAGAATTAAGAAGCCAGAAAATTTAAAAACCTGTCACGTTAAATATTTTCTACATCTTATTAAATAATGGCAACTAAGCAAAAAAAAAAAAAAAAGGCAGTGATGCTACATTAGTCATACTGATATTACACAGAAAGACTTTTTTAATTTATTTATCCACAGTGTCTTTGATAAGTCATTTGAAAGATCGTTTCTATGGGCTGATAGCATTTTAAGGTAAGATTTCTGACTATAAAATGTTGCTGTCAACCTAACCAAAGAGAATGATTCAGAGAGTGAGCTTTCAAAGCCCACGGAGAGGAATATTCCCAACCTGGGACCTCACTGGAGTGACAACACCACAAAAATGGTGCCATTTTATTCACACCATGATCACATGCCCTCCCACAACCACCCCCCCTCCCCACCACCTTGTGAATAAGATGCAGCTTATCCCCATCTCCCCTAGCTGCTGCCTCAGGAGCCCCCCCAACACGCACACACACCCTTCAGTCACTTTAACACACATTTGCACACAGGTGGGGAAGCTCTCAGATATGATGATGCTCTCTGGAGCCCAGATACCAAGCAGAACTGTGATTCCTTGCAAGACACCCCAAGTTTCAGACATTTTTATCGGCTTTATTGAGGTGTAATTTACATGCATAAAATGCACTCATTTTAAGCTACAATTCAATGATTTTTAGTATATTTACAGAGTTCTACAACCATCACCTTAATTAATTTTAGAATATTTCCACCAGTCCAAAAAGATCCGTCATGCACATGGGCAGTTGTGCACTTTCTGTTCCCACTCCCATCCCATACAAGCACTCTTAATACTATCAGTGATGGCCGCTGGGAAGCTACAATTCTGTGGTGCCCACATAGCTGTGAGCTTTTCTGTGGGCATCCTTACAGCACAGCAGAACAGAATATTCCCCAAGTAAAGAAGATATTGCTTTCCAAGAGCTGCCAGAAGAAATCATGACACTGGGCAAAACTCAAAGCATCCTCCTTTTCCTCTCACACATTATTGGTAACTAAATTTTCCTTTTCTGTCTTGGATTCGGGGAGAAGAGAAAGAGCATCATCCTGCGGTTAAATAAACCTTTAGGAACTCAGGGACGGTGCCTGTGTTTCCTCAATTACTTCTCAGTCACTGTCCACTTCAGCTTCTGCGCCCGTGAGAGGACAGCAAGACACCCTTGCTCTGGAGAGTGAAGGGAAGGCACGCTTTCTCAAGGTGGTGACCACATATTTCATAAGCCGTACATGCCAAGTAACAAAAATACCAAAAGTAAAATGAGCTCGAAGGGAAGACTCTTGCTGCACCCACAGAGCACCTGTCTTCAGCAAGCAGAATTACTGATGAAAATACACTACTATTGATAAGACTCTCATAGGTGGATTCCAATATTTATTCTCAATAAAATATCTTAACCTGTCTCAGAAATATGTCGTGAAGACTGATGGCTATTTTTAAAATTGCAACTCATAGAAATGACAGCAAGCACTTAGGAAATCTACAAAGGTTGAGGGTGTAGTATTATTTTACATGTAAAGTAAAAGATGAGAAACTTGACAGACAAGCTTTCCAATTCAGCAAGAGTCTACAAAACCATAGACGCTGAAAGACTCGGGGACAGATACTTGCTTAACTTGTAAGAGAGTTTTAGACTTAAAAAATAAGTGTGTGTGTGTGTGTGTGTGTGTGTGTGTGTGTGTGTGTGTATAAAATAAAACCTCTCTGCTAGAAATGTCACCAAAAACCGCTTCCAAAATTTCACAGAAAACTTCTTCCTAGGAGAAGCAATAATTTTTTTTAAATAGCTATAATTCATAAGAAAAGGTACTTGTTTCAACTATGCTCAAGGAGAAAAAAAAATTAAGGTGATGGCTTTAAATATTATTAAAATAAAGTTTGCATTTTTGCTACTAAAATTGTATAAAGTAAAATTACTGGAATCTACATTTGATGGTGTTCATTTAGGTGTGAGTCAAAGGGCATTCAGCCCTTGATTTGGCAGTGGCCTCAGTATCATGTGTTCAAATAAATACCCTGCATGCCTTTCTCTGACAGATGGTGTAAATTCCCAACAAACTCCAAATGTCTTGGGAATATCTCATAATCCATCCCACAGCCAGTACTACTGGGAAGAAAACATGGCTTTCCTAGTTATCTCTGGATGTCAGAAATTATCACTAGGTGATGCTTGCATTTCCCACCCTTCTTGCTAACATCACTTGCTCCACTTCAGCTGAAAGCAGAAGTACCGCAATGCTATCATGTCCAACTCTTCCAATTCCTGAGATATTTCTAAATTCATGTCATTGATAGTTGCTATCATGTTTTCAGGCCAACAGAGAACTCTTACACTTAGTAACTCTGTAGTCATTCGAGTTAAAGAGGCTTTCACAGACACCACCAAAGACGACTTAGAATTTTGTAGAATTAAACCCCATCAAACCAGAAGAGGGTTTTGCTCCGGCCAAACTCAAAATTCTATAAAGGACTGGGTACTTAAACACCATATGCCTCTATATGCAAGACAGATCTATTAGCTCCTTTAGGAAACATATTACTGTGTTTACTGTACCTACAGATGATAGTAACAATTTGTTGGATACTTAAATGTGCCAGGTTCTGCCTAGGTCTCATATCTATTACCTCATGCAATCATCACAACCAGACAAATTAAATACTTCTATCTTAATTGTACAGGCAAAGAAACCAAGGTTCAGGGAACTCATGGATACTGTCACCAACTAACTCATTAAATCCCAGAGAAGAAATAGCTCTCATGTGTCAACATCAAGGTGAGTACTTCATCACTGCATTAGCGGTGGTTTGTTAGTTTGGCTTTTTCTTGGCGGGGCAGGTGAGGGGTGGTTATACTATACAGAACACAGTATTTATACTCTCAGTCTTACAACTGATCACACTTGCTTCCATGTGCTGCCTGCTAGAAATACAAGACACAAATCTCAGGCCAACCAGAGGCAGGGAGGCAAAGTTTCATGACATGCATTTATACACCTCACTCTTCCAGCTTTTCAACTATTATTTTCTCTTCACACTAAACTGTTTTTGGAATAAGGCAGTATACAAATATTTTTTAAAAGCTGAGATGCCCGGGGAGCCTGGGTGGCTCAGTGGGTTAAAGCTTCTGCCTCCGGCTCAGGTTATGATCCCAGAGTCCTGGGATCAAGCCCCGCATTGGGCTCTCTGCTAAGCAGGGAGCCTGCTTCCTCCTCTCTCTCTGCCCACCTCTATGTCTGCTTGTGATCTCTGTCTGTCAAATAAATAAATAAAATCTTTAAAAAAAAATAAATAAAAGCTGAGATGTCCAAAATGCTTGAGGAGAACACAGGCAGCAACCTCTTCGACCTCAGCCACAGCAACTTCTTCCTAGATACATACCAAAAGCCAGGAAAGCAAAGGCAAAAATGAACTATTGGGACTTCACCAAGATAGAAAGCATTTGCACAGCAAAGGAAACAATCAACAAAACTAAAGGACAAGAGACAGAATGGGAGAAGATATCTGCAAATGAAATATCAGATAAAGAGCTAATATCCAAAATCTATAAGGAATTTATCAAACTCAATACCCAAAGAACAAAGAATCCAATTAAGAAACGGGCAGAAGACATGAACAGACATTTCTGCAAAGAAGACATCCAAATGGCCAACAGATACATGAAAAAGTGCTCAACATCACTCAGCATCAGGAAAATACAATCAAAACCACAATGAGGTACCACCTCATACCAGTTAGAATGGCTAAAATTAATAACTCAGGAAATGACAGATGTTGGTGAGGATACAGAGAAAGAGGAACCCTCCTACGCTGTTGGTGGGAATGCAAGCTGGTGCAGCCACTCTGGAAAACAGTATGGAGGTTCCTCAAAAAGTTGAAAATAGAGCTACCCTATGACCCAGCAATTACACTACAGGGTATTTACTCCAAAAATACAAATGTAGTGATCCAAAGGGGCACCTGCCCCCCCAATGTTTATAGCAGTAATGTCTATAATAGCTAAACTATAGAAACTATGGAAAGAGCCTGGATGTCCATTGGCAGATGAATAGATAAAGAAAATGTGAACTTTATATAGATACACAGACAATGGAGTATTATGCAGCCATCAAAAATGAAATCTTGCCCTTTGCAATGAGGTGGATGGAATTAGAGGTATTATGCTAAGTGAAATAAGTCAATCAGAGAAAGACAATTATCATATGATGTCGCTGATATGCAGAATTTGAGAAACAAGGCAAAAATGAAACAAGACAAAACCAGAGAGGGAGACAAACCATAACAGACTCTTAATTTCAGGAAACAAAACTGACGGTTTCTGGAGGGTAAGGGGGTGGGAGGGATGGAGAGACTGGGTTATGGACACTGGGAAGGGTATGTGCTATGAATTGTGTATGACTGATGAATCACAGCCCTGTATCCCTGAAACAAATAATACATTATATGTCAATTAAAAAAAAAAAAGATACTCTGTAAGTGTAAAATAAACACTGGATTTTAAAGATCAAAAAAAAAAAAAAAAAGCTGAGATGTCAGTACTGAGGGAAGGGGTTGGGGAGGTTGGGGATGGCTGAGTGTGGCTATGAGGGAGGGTGGATTTCTAGGCAAAGATTTAGACCTGTAGGTTTAGATCTGTCTAAAGGATCACCAGAGGACAGGTAACATCTTTGCCATCCCCATCCTCTTACACATATCTCTTACTAAGCACTGAGGGATGTTCCAAATTTAATTTTATCCACATTGTTGCTCCTCCTATAATCAACTGAATTTCTGTTTTCTCCAGTTCAAAGATTCCACAATGGTTGGCACTTTATATCATCCTTCTAGAACTAATCAGCACTATTCCCAAAATATAAGTCAAATACTGCCTTCCCTGACTTAGCTAAAGAAAGCTGATTTTATGCCAAGATGCCTAAAACATGCTGTATCTATTGCCAAGAGGGATGTAAGGGAGGGAAGCAAAACTAAGAGATATTTATTATTTCTATTTTAATTATGAAAAGAAAAATATAGAAGAGGAGGCAGAGCCGCTGGATGAGTGACACATTATAAAAAGATGCGATAGACTTTACTTCTTAAACCAATACAAATGTCAAAGATTTTTTAGAAGTACAGGAACAAGCACCTTAAACAGAATCATAGTATCACATCCAGAATCATAGTATCATGTCCTTAAACAGAATCATAGTATCACGTCCAGATGCCACAGAGGCTGTGGGTTTCACACTTTGCTGGAAGGGAGGTGGGACAACGTGGGGGAGCGTGGGGGGTGGGGAGGTGGGATGGGCTAAATAAATGATGGCCATTACGGAGGGCACTTGTTAGGATGAGCACTGGGTGTTATATGTAAGTGATGACTCACCAAAGTCTACTCCTAAAACCAATACTACACTATATGTTAACTAACTTGAATTTAAATAAAATCCTGGAAGAATAAAATAAAGTTGTTATACGTTCTTTAAAAAAAATAAGAAATAGATCAGTACATATAATCTGAAATACTTTAATAAATGAAATACAAATAATTTGTCAACTTATTTACTCACAAACACAGAACAGTGTCCATAAGCAGCTCTAATAAGATATAATCAAGGTAACATGTCTATAATTTACTGGGGCATAAATAACAGCTCATGAAAAGAAAACCCCCTTCCAAGGGCATGGAGTAATTTTGCAATTAACAGGGGGAAAGTCAGACCTTGATGAAATGTCTACAGGAGGGTCTGCATTTCAAACATATACCACTACACAAGACAAGGGCTGATTTCTCTTTTTGTCTTTTGGATAGGGGTCACTTTTCACATTAAAAAAAAAAAAAAACTAATGCATATGTTTGTTAATAGAAAATCACGTATTACTCATGCAATTTTTTATAAATAATTTTGAATGCTGATAACTAATCTCTTTTAATATTAATGCTACCAATTACACTTAAGATTAGGCATGCAAGGAAATAAACAGCCCAAGTGATGAAAAACAGGGAAATACTTTTCTTCCCACTGAACTGCATGGGAATTTTGTCCACTGAAAGCCTCAAAGAAATCCTTAAGGCAACCTGAGGTTCTCCAAGCAAGACTGATAAGAAATCTCAGCTTGTTATCTGCTGCTTACTAAGTAGAGTACTTTTAATATTTAATATTTGATGATGATGATAACAATCACTAGGCAGGAGCAAACAGCTACAGGAAAAACGTCTTGAGAGGGAGTCAAGCTTATGGTTACTCAGCTAACCTCCTGTCCTTGAAGTCAGTAAACTTGTCCACCTGTCTTTTAAGTGCTCATTTCTAGCAAAGTTCTAATAGTCCTTAGGTAGGATGACTCGAAGACCACACACTGAGGTTAAGATTCCATTACAGTTACCATTACTCGTAGCTAGTAAGAGACAAAAAGTGACTAGCATGATAAAAAGTTCGAATTAGTGAATATTCATAAAGAAACATAACTTTCATATTTTCAGTGGTCATCAGTTATTTGAAAATATCTAGGCTAAAACAACCACTTAAAGGTAGTACAGAAACCTAATGAATGAACAGCACTAAAAGTCATCTTATTTTTCATAAGGTACAGTTCTGAAGTGTTCCACAATCTCTCAAAAGTTGACTCTCCAAAGTAATTTTAACGTCACCCTAGTAAAAGCCCTTTTCTATTCACCTGTAAGACATAAAATATAATCTATATGCATATCTATATCTCTATATTTATATCTACTAGATACAGGTACATATAGAGAGATATCTTTATAGTCTTCATACATGGGGAGATGCATAGAGAGAGAGAGATCATGTTTATGGACAGTCTAAATCAAACCAAAAAATAAAGCGTCTCCCACCATGTATGGTACACAAAGGTGCCACACAATGTTGATTCTCCTTCTCCCTTCCCTTTCTGGGAGGCAGAAATAAAGAGCACGAATGCTCCTTACTCCCACCACACTTGAGCCCTGATACCAACTTGTGAAGCCCCTCTGCTCTCTAGGGAAGGCACTCATGAGGACAGAAGAGCCAACTTGAGACCAAATCTAACTTGCCCTCAGTGGGCTGCTTTAGTCATTATACAAGGTTTAAATGTTCAACAGAGACAACACCCTCCATAACCTCAATCTTCCCTCACCCTGCCCAGAAACACGTGCCTGACAATCTCCACCTGCTCTGGGCAGAGTGTCACCCAGAGTCCTCACACAGTAAGTGCCAACACCCAGAACCTATTGCCCTTTGGTCTGACTGAGCAGGGTAGACTGCAACCCAAAGACTTGGGAAGGCCAGCGCCAGGCAGGGCAGTGCTAAGAGTGAGGAAGAACCACCCAACAGGAAGAGATGACCCCTCCACTCATCCTGACACCCCAGAACCCAAAAAGACCTGGTGAATTTTTAGTGTGCACTACACATGCTGTCGGACAAAAATCCGCCTGTGATCCAAACCCTGAGAACTGGCAGTTTCCATTCTTTCTCTCGCAGTCACCATTTGCACAACTGAATGGGAAGCAGGTTGGAAGAGAGAAAACAATGGCTAATCCAATGGTCATTGATAACTGGATTTACGATTGCAGCCAGAGAGGCAGCTGAGAGAGACACATAAATATACACATTCACACTCTCATCCTACCCACATTGTCCATCTCCAACTCTATTATGGCTTCTCTTTTAGCACCAGCCTACGCCTCGGCTGGGCAATAGGAAGAACAGTCTTTAGTTGGTATAGACAGATAATCCACCGTAGAGTTAATGCACTCATGGCTAATCAGGTTTCAAACATTGAATATTCATTCACATAATTCCCTCCTCTCACAACGTAAATGAGATATGGATAATGCCATAGGACTAAAACAATGACCAAGAACTAGGGAAAGTGCTCTGAGAGACTTAAATTAGCCTAAGTAAATCCAATCCCAGAATCTCCATGGCTATGGTTTTCTACATGCCCAGCAAAGAGGACAACATTCACTGACACGGCAGCACATAATCATACTTCCAGAGTTGAAATGACCTTAAACATTACATGGTTCAACCTCTTCATGTACCAGCGAGCCAACCAAAGCCAAATAGCCAGTTAATAATACAAACACAGGGATTCTTAGTGTTCCTGGATATGTAAGGTTTCCTTTACCGCTTTCCCACTACCACTCACCACCACCATCCCTCCCATCTTCCACTGTCTGCAAAACACAGGAAAAAAAAAAAAAAAGAGTCCTTTCAAGTTAGTAATTACCTAGAAGGAAGAAAGGCCTCAGGAATTCTCTGAAAATGTTTCTCTCTTACAATCACAGAATGACAAGTTTAAACATTTATTTATTTGAGAGAGAGAGAGAGAGAGAGCGCACACGTGCGCATGTTGGGGAAGGGGCAGAGGGAAAGAATTTCCAGCAGACTCCCTGCTGAGTACAGACCTCCCCCCAACTGGGGGTTGGGGGGAGGGACTTAATCTTATGACCTTGAGATCGTGACCTGAGCCCAAAACAAGGGTCAGACACTCAACTGACTCACCACCCAGGCACCCCTAGAATGACAAGTTCAAATCAACAACCCTTAGCTCCATAAACGGCCCCAAATAGGAAGATACCTGGCTATGACATCTGTCCTCTACTGATCACCACTGATCACTTGAAGAAACAGTAAACAAACTTTTAGTCTTTCCCCCTATGTGCTCCATTTCACTTAAACAATTAAAATACTTAGAATGGTTACAGAATTTTTAGAGCTAAAAAGGATCTTAGAGGAAATTTCACAGCTCAAAACTCTCACCTTACAGATGAACAGAGGAGACCGGGGAGGTTAAAGTGATTTGCTTGTGGTGAAGCTTGTGGCTATTCCACTGACGGGAATTACAAGGAAAAGGACTCAGACGTTCTCAAGGCAGTGCTCATCCCAAGAATGGAGAGCTTATGAACAAGTGAGGCCAGCCAGGCTGTTTCCTTTTTCCTCTTGCCTTTTCATAAGCTCTTCCAACACCTTTCATTCTCCTCCTCTCAGTTCTTCCCACTTCCTGTTTTTCTAGGTGCTTCCTCTAGGTCTCATCCATCTCTCTTTCCAAGTTCCTTCTGACTGCAGAAGGAACAGACCTCGAGCCTCCACAAAATGGCGCATAAATTTCCCAAACGTCTCATAGCAGAAACCCAGAACCAATCACTCCCATGCACCCTTCTGTCCATCAGCAGTTCCTGGCAATTCAACCCATTTGCCTCTTCTTCTTTTGTCCCCAGTCTAGTCTAACCCAAAATCATTTCTCAGTCGAATCCTAGCAACAGTCTCCCCAGTTTTATCTTTGTCCTCCTGGAATGCCTTCTCCATGTATCAGCCAAAGGGATCTTCTTTAAAAATGCAAATTTTGTCTAGTGGCTTTCCACCTTAAAGCCCTTCGGCAATGGCTCCCCAATGCACATGCAATACAATCCTAAATCTTTAGCACAGCATGAAGGGCCATGAATTAACTGGGTCCTGTCCACCTCAGGCCACTTCCGCCCTGTTCACATGGGCCAGCCGTACCATTCTCATTTTCACTTCTCAAACAGGCCTACCTCCTTCTCACTTTTGGGTCTTCACCCATGCCTGCCTGTGATTCTCCCATTATCCTTTCATCCTTTAAGGTTAACTTAGTGTCACTCTTTTGGAAATATATACCTCTCACATACACTCACGCATGTGCATGATACACTCCCTAAATTATCATATCAACCAACCTCGTCCTCAGATAATGATTGGCTTCTGTGACTGAACATTAACTGTGGCCCTAATCAGAATATGTTATCATGTTCAAGGATACATATAAGCCTGGGAAAGCAACACGTTAGAGTTCATATCTACAATTATACGTAACATTTTGATAAACTTAAAGCAAAAACAGAAAAAAAAGCACTACGCATCAGTTAAAGTTAGTAAGAAGAGTTAACATAGATACTAATCGACTAATTTGTTGACTACCAGGTATCAGTATTATCTTTAGTCTGAAACCATTCTGGAATCACAGCAACCACTGGCAAGAAAGCAGCAACCACTGGTAATAAATTAAAGGCAGGGAATATATCCAAGGGAGATCGTATCTTAAATTTATAGGGTTCATCCTGGGGATTTCAAATTAATTTACTTATACTCTTAACAAAACTAGGAGATAGGGAGGCACAAATACTATTTCTTTGTAGAACAAATTGACATTCATAAATTAAGTAATCTGTCAATGGCTTATTGTCAATAGTGAAGTATTTTTTCAGGTACTGTCCAAGAACCCTCAGAGCCATCTCTGGCAGCTAGATAAGAAGATAGATTACTAACTGCACTTTGCATAAAGGAAATGTAGCCACATAAGCATGAGTGGCCTCATATCACCCACAAAGGCAGGCACCAGGAAGGGCACAGCCAGAAATAGACATGGGTTTTAAGACTCCCGGTTCTCTACTATGTTCTCTAACCCACGGCACAGACTGAATGAAAGTACCTAAACAATCAGATACTGATCTAATTTGTCGAATACATGTATCCATCAGATTCAATTATGAGCTTTCGGTCTACGTCCAAGACACTTTCTCTATTTTTCAGTAGGGATAGAATTACTTGTTGAAAACTGAACAATCCGCTGGAGGGGGGTTGGTGATTTAACTGAACTACAAATGTGCAGTTCTGTCCCTCTAACGCTGATCTGTTGGCCAATATCACTAAAATTCAAAACCTACTTTTTTTTTTCTAGAAGTGCTGGCCTGCTAAAAATTATTGAGCATTCCACCATGAAAAGAGTCCATGAAATAATGTCTCAAGAGGCTTAAGTAGGGTTTATTCTCTTTTCAAAGTCAGCAGGGTATAAAGAAAGGTGAACACATTGGATACAGCACTGCCTTCTCATTCTAACTCCACGGAAAGGTAAAAACAATGCACGGGATTTAAAAGCTTTTGCAGCTATTCAGAGAAGGGAGTTATTTAAGTCACCCATACTGCTGATTCAATGCACGTCACTCACCAACCCCCCTACCTTCACCTCATCCCACCTGGCAATCAGGAGCCTCAGGGGCACAGTGCTTGGAACCTCCTGGAAGCTCCTGTCATGGCAGGTTGTCACCTCAGTCCTCTAAATGCTATCAGCCAAGAAAGTAAAATAAAATGTAAAAAATAAAATAAAATAAAATCCTACCAGCAAGCTCACCACAGCAACAAGAGCGCCTCAACTGAGCTTTATTCAGCATTATCCTAGTTTTACTCCCTCATCAGACCCAATTCTCAATTCCCCCAATGATTCTGAATCTTCTGATGACAAAAATGGGGAAATATTTAGCTCAGGATTATTGCTATACTATTGCATAATCTCATTTAATTGGCACCTAAATTACATAATAACCAACAAAGAACAGAATTATTCTAGTTCATGCTGGGTGGAGAGGAGGAATATATACATCTCACAGAAAATACGTTTATACACGTGATAGATATAGATATATCATGACCCCTGAATCCTCTTCATTGGTGGGAAAATACCATACACTTAAATCTGTTTTCCAGAAGAAGCAAATTTACAGGCTTCATCAGACAATGGGCACACACCTGTATTTTAACCTGTACACAATTATAGTTAATATGCCTCTTCTTGGAAAAGAAGACAATTTTACAAATTAGGGCAATATGTATCAGACCAGTCTAACCATGAAAACCAGATCTCACACCCAGAGCTTAAAGGGAACCAGAATGAGACCAAAGAGAAACAGAGAGCAGGCCTTGGGAAACTTAGCTGGATCATTCTGCTTGCCTTTTCCAAGACAAGAAGCAAAAGATAAGTGTGGTTAGGAAGGCAAAGGATAGATGTTGGTACAAATGAATTAAGCAAATAAAAAACACTTGGACCAGTTAGAATTTTGGAACGAAATTATTGAAAATTATTGTTGAAACTGTATCATCCAGAAAGAAAAAGTATAGAAAGTGGTGCAGTAGAAAGCACCCCTGTTCCCAATGCTAGGTGCAGCAGCAACATAGATTCCAGTAATTATCGAAGACAATTCTATGGGAAAGGGCACGTTCTATTACCCCACTTTACAAAGCAAGAAACCCAAAATCCAAACTGCAATTTGCTCCCTTCACTTATGTAATGATTCCGCAACAGATGAGACAAAAGTTTTAAAACTTATATTCCCAAATGGATGCTTAGCCACTCGGCTTTAACAATTGTCCTAATTTTAAAAATTAGACAATGGGGACAATGGGCTCAGTGGGTAAAGCTTCTGCCTTCAGCTTGGGTCGTGGTCTCGGGGCCCTGGGATCGAGCCCCGCATCAGGCTCTCTGCTCAGCGGGGAGCCTGCTTCTCTCTCTCTCTCTCTTCCTGCCTCTCTGACTACTTGTAATCTCTCTCTGTCAAATAAATAAATAAAATCTTTTAAAAAACAAAATAAAAATAAAAAAATTAAAAATGAGACAATAAAAAAATAACAAACAATATGTCCCCAAAATAAGGATCAAACAATACATTTCAGAAATATGACCATATAAAAAGCTTCTAAAAAGAAATTCAATCTACAGACAAAATTGCTGAAAGTATATTATTTCAGAATTTCTGGATCCTTATAAAACACAACCCAACTACCAAGTTCAATTTCTTCTGGTTTACTGTGGAAAAAGAACGTAGACCTCTAGGACAGAGGGTGTCTTCAAGAGAGCTTCAGCCCATACTGTACTGCTTGGGGAAATCCCTACAACTGGAAAACCCAAGAAGGAATGTCTGATTCCAGTTTCAAAATCCATGGAATTACCATCACTGTCCCTTGAAGTTAAAGAAATCTATAAGCCAATATTTAACTTCACTGATGCAGCAGGTATCAAATAGCTCCTGTGCTAAGCCCTGCCTGCTTGAGGGACTCTGGCGGGCTTTCAGCTGAGGCCAGGATGAGAAAGTAGCAGGGCACCGAGAAATGTCTAGATGGCCACGACCTGCTCTGGGAAACCCATGCTGCTGTTCAAATATCAACCCTTACACACCTCGTCACGTTTCTTTAAAGCTCTCCAATGGGTGGATACAGGTTTCTTTCCAGAAGCCTTTTCCTTCAGCAATATTTGTCTAAGTGTTTCCTCTGTGCACACAGGGTCTGACAATCAGACTGAACAGCAGAGAAGAGGTCAGCAAAATGCAACCGGACACTTGCAGCCAGTGCTCAGAATAGCCCCAGCTCCGACTCGGCCCCTCCCTTCCCATCCGATAGGTTTTCATTCACTCCTTCTCGGCAATTATGTTTTTCACCATTGTAATTATTAAGAAATGTCCACGCGGCCCCACTTTCTCTTTAGAATGCCACCTCCCCCAATACACATAAATACGTCATCATGATATCCTCTGGTGAAATATGGGGTTAAGTCATTGTGATCTCATGTCTGTAAAATGTTAAGATCCTGACCTCCAAAAAGGCAAACATCACCATTTCATTAGTTTAGTTTCTGTCTTCAAAAGACAGCGTAGGAGGGAAGAGAGTGACACAGACATGTTTAAGGGGCCTCTTTTACCTATCAATATAGATACACAAACAACATAAATGTCAATGGTGTCTTCAAAATCAGAGAGCAACCAGAGCAAGGACGGGACCTTTCGAGGCTATTTTGTCTCATTGGATTAAGAGCACTAATGGAACCAAATTTCTCACTGAAACGTCAAAGACTTTAGAGGATTATATAAGATAATTCTGCATATGCTTTACTGAGTTTATGTTATATATTCATGTATTCAATTCTTCCTTTTAACAAATATTTAGTAAACATCTACTCTGTTCCAGACCCTGCTCTACCTCTTTACTTCTATTTCCCTAAAAATAATCCTCCCATAAACTCCATGGATTTTTAACAATTCTCGCTCTTAATGTCCATCAGTTGATATGGGAATTCGTAAAATTATTCTTCCATTTGGACAGATGGGAGCACACTTCCTTCTGGACTTGGTTTTCAATGAAAGAGGAAAACCACCACAATATATCATAATAGCTTTGAGAGCACTGATCACACTTAAGAAATGGAGACACGTTTCAGCCAATATTGTCTTGCTGTATTTTTTGCTTCCTGAGTTGCTGGTTAGACTTGATGTTAAGAAAAGGCCCCTCCTCAAAAACTCAGAGTTGCCAAGGCTTGCTGGGAAGTTACCTAGCCCTACAGAGCCAAGGCCTTATCTCAAAGGATAAGGTGGAGTTTGCTCTTTTCCCCTATTGCAAAATATGAGAATATTAAGTAATCTGTTTATATCATACAGATCCAAAATCTTGGCTGGCTTTTTTAAGGATAAAACATCCATAGGATTTCCTGTTTGGAAAAAGCTACATGAGACTCTTTCTTCCGATCTCAACCTTGGTTCACCCAATAAAATTTGGCAATTTCCCCTAAGTGCATTTGAAATGAAAATTTAGTGTTATACCTCATGGCCAGCATTTCTAGGTCATTCTGATAATGTCAGTTTGTACCTACAGACCAATTCTGTAGAAGTGCCTGGTCTGGGGCTGGCATCTTTTGGTAGAGAAACAAGTATGAGTATCCGAAACTTTGAAATTTTTAAATGAATTTATCTACAGTAACCCCTTTGTGACTAAAATGTTCACTTTAAAACTATACACATATACATATACATTGATACAAGGTAACCAATGCAAGAACAGATAGAAAAGCTTCTCTTTATTTTAAATATTGAAATTGGCATTTGCCTGCCTTTTTTTTAAAGAATATCTCTTTAAATCATTAACTCAAATGCACGTGAAGGAAATTATGTGAAAATGAGGTTTAGGTCTTTAAATATATCCCACATAAACTCATTATTTAAACAGAAGATGACTCCTCTTCTGACTCACTCTATTCTTAGTGAGCTTTGCAGTTGATGGCTTTCTATCGAGTTTTTAGACCATGGATTAAGCATCATGCCACCACACCCACTGAGAGTAAAGTTGAACCAGGTGAACTGAGGGCATGGTTGGAAGCCTCAGTCTCTCTCCCCTTCACAGAACTATAGCAGTAGAAGGAACTGTGTGAGAGCATCTAGCTCTTCTCACCTTCAGGCTGAGCTGACTCTGATTATCACAAATTAAGGGACCCTAAGAAGACTTTTAAAAGCATGAACACTTCAAAGTAACTAAAGCTACTATTGGACCTTAGTCATGCTCATAATCACTTAATAGGAGAATATCTTATTTGTGCAAATTATTTCAAAAAACAAAATTTTGTTTTAAGTTTTCTTTTGCCAAGTGTGCTGCATTATGCTTCATGTTTACCCTGGAAGCAAGAGAAATTACTTGGATAAAAGGAAACATGTGATAATAGGAATGAAAGGTGTTCCAGCTCCTTGCCCTTTGGATTTCTGATCCTTAAAAGTGGAGCACTTACTTTTGCCATAAACATACCAGAAACTCAGCTACTTCAGAATAAGATAATGGTTTGCTTTCCTCCAAATACACCCTTCTCTATGCAGTTAGAAACATGAGATGGACTGGCATCCTTGTGGAAAACATTTCCACTCATACTATGAATCTTTATCAGATCTCTTGACAGTTTTTATTCTCAACCACTAAGACCACAACTAAGCCATAAACCTTCCATTTCAACTTCTTTATACTTCACCCAGAGTTACTATAAAATTGAAGGGATCCCACCCCCACCAGATGAAGCCAGGTGAGAAAAATGGGAGGGTTGACTCAGAGGGCACTAAATTAGAAATACATAGTCCCTAACTATAGTTCCAAGACTTGTACTGGAGGGGTGCCTGAGTGGCTCAGGTGGTTACATGACCGGCTCTTGATTTCAGGGCAGGTCAGGATCTCAGGGTCCTGGGATGGAACCCCACATCCAGCTCCATGCTCCGCATGGCATCTGCTTGAGATTCTCTCTCCCTCTGCCCCTCCCCCTGCTAACCCATTTGTCTTTAAAAGAAGAAGAAGAAGAAGAAGAAGAAGAAGAAGACTTGTTCTGTAGAGGAGCCTGCACTGTTGGATATTCTCCACCAAATAATAACGCCAAAAGCAACCATCTTATAGGGTCTCAAAATGCAGTAACAGGCAACTAGCTAAACATGCTTCGAAAGAAGTGTAATCAGCCCAGTCTTCCAATCAACATGAAAGATAATCTTAGAACAGAAGTTTTATCAGAATACAAAAATATATAATATCCATGCGGCAAGTTTCGTCATCACAAACCCAAACAATTTTACAGATGTTTCTACCATATTTTGTTGTCTTTTTGTTTTTTCTTAAAGAAACTTGACTGCAGATTTGTCTGCTATTCATTACATTGTTATTTTAATTTTGTGCTTGAAAATCAAGGGAAGTACTTCAGGAAATAAACTTGTTAGTCAAAGTCTCAAGAAACCCATGTACAATATCCTATCGCAGGAGAGCGCTGTCAATCCTAAGGACCTTACGAGTTCAAGAAGTGATTTACATCTCCTGTGAACTAAGCTAGAACATTATTCTCAAGGAAAACACACACACACACATACACGCGCGCGCACACACACACACACACACACACACACACACACAGAATCTCATTCCCAAGCCTTCTCACTGATTTTTCTTCTTTAATTGTCCCTGAAGTATATATTCACTCAATCCTACAATTTTTCTTACGTTCATATGCTATAACTTAAAGATTCTTATCTTCTCTTTGACACTGGGACAGTGACAGAGTCACCACAATGGAGACTTAACACCATGGGCACAAGAACCTTAAGACACAAGTTTTACTATTTTGTTTGCACTAACTTGACATTTTCCCACAGTCATGCTGTAAAAGCGCAAGGAACCCATAAAACAATGTGAAATAAAATACTGTAGTTTCCTTTTTCCTAAGAAACTTAGGCATCAAATTCTTATTAGAGTCAAGAGCATAAATGAAGGAAAGAGGGCAGTGGGGGGTGAGGGTACTACACGGTCAGAAGAAACTTAGTAAGCAAAAATGAGAAACATCATCATGGCCACACTATGCTGACTATTCCAGGAGGGACAAGAAGGCATCACGTGCCCAGGACCTGGTGCTCAATCTGGTTGAAGAATCACTCCAGAACACAAAATACCCACCTTCTTTCTTCCAACCCCTCCCCCACACTGGTCCAAATTTTCAGTAAGCAGTTAAGCATTTACCAAATGGCACCAATCAGATTAGAGTTTCCAAAACATACGAATTGTCTCTCAGGTGATTTTAAAGGGAAGAATATAGGACACAGTTCACTCGCAAGTTTCATTTAACTTTATGAGTACTGTTGACGACTTTGATTATTTTTTTAAAATCTCATTGTAAATATTAATTACATCTTGTATGTCTGCAATGCCTTTAATTACTTTAATAAACATTAATTGAGCCCTGTCTTCTCACTATCAAATAAATAGTATTATGCACACATTACTGATAATTCAAGAGACAAGAAAAGAGGGGCATGCTGAAAAGCATAATAGCACCAACTAAAATTTAACTCTTATTTGGTTTTTAACAGGCACTGAGCAACATTAACAAAAGAGGTCCTGGAGGTTTTTTAAGTAAAAAAAAACAAAATCCATTATTTCTTAATTGAATTTCTTAATGGATCATCTATGATCACCCCACTTTATAACCTCAGTTTATACCCATTTTTCCTGCAACAATGGTATCATTCTCCTTCTGTAACGTCTGTTTCTCTCCCCTGTAAGCTGTAAGAAAGAGTGTTAGAAGATACTGCCAAATACATTTATATAAATCCAGCAGCTTCTCTGAATTAGTCATCACAAGGTGGTAACTAACTGGCAAAATATTTATTTTTGACAGAAAGGCACGACTACCATAGGCACCTGCTTCAAAAGTAAGACACCTCCCCCCCACTTTTTAACCAGGCAGGACCACACTGATTCAGATTCTAATGGTCCAATGAAGTTCTTAAAATTACTTTCTGTGTGGAAGCAAAATGTGCAGACTAATAAAACCCCATAGAAAAGCTTGAGTTTTTAACTTCAAAAATATAAGCTCCATGAAATGCATGAGTGCTATTATCTATGAAGACACAGATCTATGAATACACACTTCCCCAGACCCACAAAGCTCACCTTCTACTTCTTCTTCATCACACACATGCTTAAGGAAGGAAGCCCCTCTGTCCAGGACAGCTTCATCCTCCATCCTATAGTAATAAAAAAGAAAAAAAGAATGCTCAGACTTCTCCTGGAGTGAGCTGCCTGAAGTAGCCCAGCTTCTGGGCAGGTTAACCTGCAGGCTGCTGTTCATGTTAACAGGGTAGAGGCTCTCTTCCTCCTGTGTCTGCTACTCCTTCACGCAGCTCCTCTCATCTGGTGCTTCAGAATACGCCGGTCCCACATAGCTTCAGTTCTAACCTTGAGAGGGCACCCACATGGACAGGTGAGAGAAAATCATCTCAATCCTATAGGCTGGATGTTGGGGATTCTCTCTTTGGGATTTGCAAAAAGGAAAAAAAAAAAAAAAAAGAAGAAGATGAAAGCAAGGGGAAAAAAAAAAATACCAAGAGAGGAAGTTTGGTTTGTCTGGAGTGCTCGTGATGATCGTTTGTGGAAAACCAGCTTCAGTGCTTAGCTCTTTAAACACCCACTGCATAAAAATGTATACCCTCACACACACACGCACACACATGCACACCCACCCACACACAGAAAACGACAGGGAGTTAGGCTAGTGCACACTGGGAGCCTAGCTTCCAGCCAGCCTCTTAATACCAGCACAGCCCAGTATTCTCTGTTGAGTGGCAAGCTTTGAGTCACATGTTGGCCTTACGGAAATCTGACATCTGAGGATTATCCAGCAACCTGGCTTCGGCCACAGGCACATCTACATACGCCACCCATTCATTCATTTTCCTCGTCCTTATCACACGTCTCTATGTAGATCTGTCCTGTTAACTCTTCCCTGAAGGGCACAAAGTTCTTCAGTCTGTAGCCACATTACGCTGTCCTCCTGTCTCCTTACATAAGAGGATCTGCTCTGCAATTTCATATGCTAAATAAGACCTCAGAATCCATCCAAGTAATGACAGCGTTTTTACGGCCTCCTGATGCCAAACATGTTTCTTAGTTTATAGGATGAGTTAAGGTTTATTTCCATATTCTGCGACTTCTTTTCATTGCATTAACTTTGACATGCAGAATTCCATGAACTCTATTTATAGTGAAAGCAGAAAAAAAAAAATCCCGAATTGCTCAAATGCTGCTTGTGTCGCACCGGTCTAGAAACAAAGAACTTTCTCTGGAGACAGCTGCTCTATGTCATACCGTACATAAGCTCTGCCAGAGAACCAAATGTTCACGCTGTATTCGATTCGTCCAATTATATGCTCAGGCACTGAATGTTGGAAGTCTGTTTTCCATATTGTCCGTATAACTTATTCCTGGGCTTCGGATATCTGTTATAATCTATGTGGATATGCACTGAATTCACATTTTCCTCTCTTCTATTTTAGGAGCATATCCATCTTGCAAAGCAACCATCTGAGCGTAAAAAAAGTTGGAAGCTGGGGCACCTGGGTGGCTCAGTGGGTTAAAGCCTCTGCCTTCAGCTCAGGTCATGGTCTCGGGGTCCTGGGATCGAGCCCCGCATCAGGCTCTCTGCTCAGTGGAGAGCCTGCTTCCTCCTCTCTCTCTCTCTCTCTGCCTGCCTCTCTGCCTACATGTGATCTCTGTCTGTCAGATAAATAAATAAAAAATCTTTAAAAAAAAAAAAAAAAGTTGGAAGCTGGGTGTCAAGTAGACCTCCTGGGTTTTAAAAATTGAGCACCGTCATCGAACAAATGTATCACCTGGAGCGAAGTATTTAACTCTGGGAGCCTCAGTTTTTCCACCAATGAAATTGGGGGAACAGTATCAACACTGCAGGACTGCTTTAAGATTCAAATTAGGTGACATACGAGAAAACACTCAGTTTTGTGCTTTGCACCTACTACCTGTTTAATAAAGGTAAGTTTCCTTCCTTGATTCTTTCCTTCTTTCTTTTTACCCTAACCTTTACTGGTGGACAATGCCATCAAGAAACCCATTACCTTTGCACATTTGCAGAACATCTTCTTTCAGGGATATGGCTCTTTAACACAATTTCATCCTGATACATATCTTTTTCCTTTTCTATACTCACACTAAAAATATAAAACTAAAAGCAAATAGGATATAGATCAGCTGTCAAGATTATAGTATAAAAGAAAATAAATGCCTTGAAGATTTGAGCAGTCAAATCATTTGCCAGCTTCTCTGAGCCTCAAGTTTCCCAAGAAGATTAAATGATTCAACACATTTACAAATTCAACAAATATTTAGCGTCTCCTATGTTCCAAGCATCCCCAGAGGGAAGGGGAATATGTTCATTAATAAGACACACAAAATTCCCAAGAAACTAATAATAAATAGATGAATAGGGCAGTCTTAGATAGCACTGAGTGCTCGGCACAAAATAAAATGAGGCGGGGTTACTTGGCATGAGGTGGATCAGAAGAGGCTTCTGGAGGGGACATATGAGCAGAGACAAAAATGATGGGGAGGAACCAGGCATTTGCAGATCTAAGGGCAGAGTGTTCCAAGTAAAGGGAACAGCAAATGCAAAGGCCCTACGGTGGGAACAAGCTTAGCATGTTCCAGGAAGGAAATGAGGTCCGTGAGGCTGGGCAGAGAGAAGGTCACTGGTCGTTGACAATGCTGGAGGAGACAGGCCCACTTACTATGGAGGCCATAGTAAGTAGTCAAAACTTTAGGTGTTATGGGAGCCACTGAAGGATTTTTTGTTTTGTTTTGTTTTATTGAGGTAAAACTGACATACAACATTGTATTAGTTTCAGATGTACATGATTCAGTTTTTGCGTATCTTGCGAAATGATCACCGCAATAAGTTTAGTGAACATCTGTCCCCACACAGTTACAAGATTTTTTTCCTTGGGTTGAGAACTTCTAAGATCTACCCTCTTAGCAACTTTGAAATACGCAACGCAGCATTACTAACGCTTGTTAAGATTTTCAGGTGGAAACTGACCTGCGCTGTTTCACCTTCGTGAAGAACCACTCTGGCTGCTTTGTGAAAAGTGGATAATCAGGAGATCGAAGAAACGAGGAAACTATCTTAGGAACCCAGGGAAGGTTGTGGGAGAAACAGGTTTGGGGGAAGGAACCAAGAATTTTTTTCTGGCCACTTTATGGTTGAGATGCTTATTATATATAAAAAAAAAAACAACTGTCAGGTGTACAAGTAAAGGTCCAAGTCTGGAGCTTGGGAGCCCAGGGCTGGAGAATATACAAAGCTGGTGACCTGCGGCCATTCCTAGAGTTCATCTGGGAAGAAAACATAGAAATTAAGGGGCAGACCTAAGCCCACGTGCTGGAGCATGTTAACATTTATAAGCAGAGGAACAAAAGTGGTGGGAGGCAAGGGAAAAACCAGAGAAGAGTGACATCAAGGAAGGACGGCTACGGAGAGGCTGGGAAAGATGGAGACAGAGAGGTAAAAATTCAGCTCGGCCATATGGAGGCCACAGGTGACAATGAGCGGAGGTACCTGCAACATGTCAAACACGGTGCTAGACACACAGAGGGCATTCACTCGATCCAGTCCTTTTCTCTTTCCTTCCCTCATCCCCTCATTCACTCCATAAATATGGACTGAGCCCCTATGAGGTGCCAGGCATACTGCGAGGCACTGGAGACACAGTGATGAGCAGGACAGACAGGGGCTCTGGTACAATCACATCTGCCTTCTCGAAGACTTCCCCTAGCAATCTGGGAGAGGAGGTCCAGACGGCAAAGAAGTCTTCAGCAACGCAGCGTTTGTGGACCTAGATAAGAATGGCGGCTTAATGGGGAAATTTTTCTTAAAGACTTCAGAAGCACAACAAAATCCCGGAGGCCTGTACGACCACACATACGTCAACAGTACCATCTCCCCTTTGGAAAGCAAACAGTAGGTTCGCCCACATTGCTCCTCAGCACGAACCCTGTCCTGTCTTATCAATCTACAGAATTCAACACGATTTCCTACAGAACATCATTTCCGCACCCCACCACAGTCAAGCCGATCCTAAAGTCTTTTATGGACTTTTTTCTTTACACATTTCCTAAATAAAGTGTTTATTTATTTGCCTTTGCACCTAAGCCCTTCCCAAAACTGCATACAACAAACAAGCGGAAGTAAAGGAGGAAAATCAGTAGCAGCGAAAGGAGACCAAGGAAATGTTAAGGGCCAGAGCCCTCCTCCTAGGCTGAGAAGCCTCCCGGCCAACTGAAGCGCTGTCCTTTGCACCGTCCGAGTTAGGGAGCATAATGATGGGCGCATTTCTAGGCTCTTTGATCCATACTTCACATTCCCTCCAAGACTATACGTAGCGAGTAATCAGAAACCTCGTTCTTTCTGCGGGTCAATGCAGAGCATCTGCAAGCAACCTCTTCCCTGTGGGAAGAGGAAAAAGAAAGAGTGCCACCAGCTGAAGGTACCAGACCTGCGTGACCACAGCGGCCTGCCCCACAGCAGCCCTCTCGTCCTCACGAGCAAGTGCATCTGGGCCTCTGCACCAAGAACAGGCACTTTGCAACGTCTTTGTCCATCTTCACACTAACTAACAAACGTTGGTTATTTGGTTATTTGTCTTCCCCTCCCAAAAGCCTCTCAGCAGTTGCTGGCTATTATTAGTCAAACAGAGATATCTTTCGACATGACCGTCTGACCCAACCAGTCTTCCCTTCTATCGGTAGGAAGAAATTAACTCATCTAATCCCTCCTCAGGCCCCCAAATCCATTGGTAAAGTGTCCCCTTCCCACGAGCCGCCTCTGCTGGAACAAAGAAGGGAAGGAGCACGCTTCTAAGCAGCTCCCTGGGTCGCTCACGTCGCCAGCATGAGGCAAAGTTCAGAATAGATTTGGAAGCTTCTCCCCCGCATCACGGGGATAAGGGTCACAGCAGTCAGTGTAAAAACCCACACGGGGCCCAGGCTGCCTTCCTTCAGCAGGGCCTCTGACCGGCCCAGTCAGACCCCTTCCTCCCAAGTCCACACCCAGAGTGGGGAGGCTCTCATTCTCCGTTATTCTGGGGACACGAAAATGATTTAACCGCAACACATGTCAAATCTGCTGTCAATGACCAGCTTTCACCAGCCGGTCCTAATCACGGAGCAGGCTTGCAAGGGTGACTTAAGCCCGGCACGAGAAACATTTGTGCAAAACCGCCAGCCATGGGGCCTTGGGCACCCATCTACATTCCACCCCTCCGCGTTCCCACCCCCAGAGCCCTCGCCAACTGCCAACGTGCTCCCCAGCTAGTCCCCACGGCACAAGCAGCTGCCACTCAGCCAGTCAGCACTGGCCGGCCGCCAGCACACCAGTTTCGGATCGCAGGCCTGTCCGTCACGGCGCTGCTAAAGGTTGAAGGTCTCCTGGTGCGCTAGCCTCTGGAGTCGCCTCACTTGCCCTCCCACCGCCCTGCTCCCATCCCTCCTGCCAGGCCTCGCACGGCAGCGGTTCACTGTCTCCATAGTAACAGCCTCTGGTTTCAGGGCTGGAACTTCACACAGAGCCCTTCTCCTCTTGACCTGAGGCTTCTGCCAAAGGATGCACTAGCAAAAAGGCCACTGCTTAAGGCGGGGCTACCTGTTGGTCACCTGGTCATGTCGTAAGCTGCTGGGTCACTCAGACCCGGAGGACTGGAAAACAGATCCTCTGGCCTCGGCACACGGGCCCGGTGCATCAGGGACCCGCTGCTCGCTCTCCTCCGCACGCCCAACGGGGCCTTTCGGATGACTTCCAAAAAGACACCAGGGGTGCTGTGAAGTGTGTAAACCTGGCGCTTCAAGACCTGTACCCCTGGGGCTAATAATACATTATAAGTTAATAAAAAAAATAGTAAAAAAAAAAAGAAGACACCAGGGGAGGGCATCCTGGGGAGCAGAACAGCTCCAGTGTCTACACGTCCACACCCGAGTTTCACAAGGCTGGTCTTTCTGCTCATAAGGCTTAACGTGCACTGGCCAACCTGCTATTTTAACACACCCTGCCTTATCCTCACCAGTTAGATCTGTTTACAACATCCAGCGCACCCCTAATCTCTCACTTTACACTTTCAGCAGCGTCCCTGTGCGTAGCAAATGGTTAAACAGTTCTTCGTCCACATGCCCTCACACACACACCGAAGCGAGGCATCCGGGGAAGGAGACGACACCAAGAGGTAAAGAGTTTTATTCTTTTTAGCCAGTGCTGCCATGAGCAGCCCATCTGCGGCACGCGTAAGGGTCCTTACTGACGGACTAAGGGGCCTTGGTCTCAAGTCTCAGCTCAAAAGCAGGCTGTCCCTCCTACTTTGCCGGTCTTAGAACAGAGGGAAGACAAAACTCAGCACTTTCACGGGTCTTTTTCAGGAGCCCCACAGAAAACAAGCATCAGTACTGACATCTAAAATTATACACTCATACACACATTTGTGAATTCTCTTCCCTGGTCAAGTCATTTCTAAGGGCGGTGGGGGAGGGGGAAGCATGTTCATTACAAATCATTTATAAACGTGATGTTCTCTTCCGAATTTTTTAGACCACACAGCGTTTTACGGTGCCTTCGTTGTCTGGAAAAATCCGCCCTCCACACTTTCAACATACAATGAAAGCACAACATCAAGTCTCCAAACACAGGCCACAGGGCTGAGCCATCTCCGCGGCGGCAAAGAGCACTGCCATCTTTTGGCAACGTGCGTTCACTACAGGGAAGCGGAAGGCAAGGGCAGAGAAGAGCTGCCCTGGTCCCCGTCCCAGCTTCAGCGGGTCTCCCAAGGGCCTTTCCCTCCCCAGGGAGGAAGAGACAAGCACGCGGCGCTCGGCTTCGCAGTGGACACGGCGGGAGCTCCGGACACTCATGCTGGGGGAAAGAGACATCAGCGTGGCACACCTGACAGGCCCGACTAAGGCCAAGAGGCGACTGCCGGAGATCTGCCAGCCACCAAGCAGAGCAAATCCCCTCCGCGGAGCTCGGGAGTGCTTTAATCAGTGTGGACATTTACACAGGCCCGGGGCCAGGGAGAAAGGGGTGGCGGCCCCACACGCAATCAGACGGTGGACTGGATAAAAGGTGAAAATCGAATCCAGAGCAGGATTGTGCCAAACAATATTCTGGATTATGAACTGCATTAAAAGTTCATTTGTACTCTTGGGCACTTGTCCCAGAGAAATGAAAACTTATGTCCACAAAAAAAAAAAACAAAAAAAAAAACCTGTCCACTTAGGTTCCCAGCAGCTTCGTTGGTCAGAGCTGAAAGCTAGAATGAGCCCAGGCGGCTTCAGCAGGTGAATGAGTAAACAAAGTACGCTCCATCCACGCCACGGGATAGCGCTCAGCAATAAAAGGGACAAACAAATCAATGCACAAAACAAATTAAATGACTCTCCAAGGGATCATGCTGAGGGGAAAAACTAATCCCAAAGGTTATATATTGTATGGTTCCGTTTATGTAATATTTTTTAATTTTTTTTATGTTTCATTAGCCAATATATAGTACATCATTAGTGTTTGATGTAGTCTTTTTTGAAATGACAAAACTCTAGATATGAAGGACAGAGGAAGGTGGTCAGGGGTAGAAATTGGGGGGATGGAAGGGTGTCTGTGGTTATAAAAGGGCAACATGAGGGATCCTGTGGAACTGACTCTTTTCATTATCTCACCTGTGGTGCTGGATACATGAATCTACCCCATGATAAAATTATACAAAACTTAATACACATGCACCAACACACAGAAAAATGAGGATAACTGGGGCGCCTGGGTGCCTCTGTGGGTTGAGAGGATGGCTCTTGATTTCGGCTCAGGTCATGATCTCAGGGTCCTAGGATTAAGCCCTGAGTCAGGCTCCCAGCTCAGCGAGCAGCCTGCTGGAGGATTCTCTCTCTCCCTCTGCCCCTCGTCCCCTTGTGCTCACTCACTTTCTCTCTTTTTTCCCCTCTAAAATAAATAAATAAATCTTTTTTAAAAAAAATGAGGATAAGTAAAACTGTGGAAAACTGAGTACGTTCAGTGGATTATATCAATGCCAATATATCAGTGATATTGTCACCAATATTGATAAAGTCTCATAAAATGTTAACAGCAGGAAAAACTGCCTAAGTGTACAAGCAATTTCTCTGCATTATTTCTCAAATATGCATGTGTATCTATAAATATCTCAATAACAATGTCAAAAAAAGTTCATTTACAAATATGCTTTTTAAAAATTTTCCCTTAGGAGCATCATTTTACATGATGGTGACACACTAAAACTGGCCCAGGCAAAACAGCATGAAGGCCACATGTGCTCTGTGGTAACGGTGTAACCTTGGTCAAGTCAGTTTCTATCCCACTTCGGTGTCCTTTAAAATGAGCTTTTAAAAAAAAATGTTTTTTAAATAAAATGAGCTTAAAAACACTTCATAAGACATTTAGGGTATTAAATAAGTTCCTGGAGTAAATGCATTCAATTAGTTTTAGGTGAATCTAAGTCTAAGGTCCCTTGGGCCCCAAGGGTATTAGAGAACTAACAGTCCTACAGACCCAAAGGCCTTCACTGTGTCTCTAGGAGCAAATGCAGGGATGTGTGAACGAGAGAGACCAGCGATAAACGGCCACCCTCCACGAAAAGGCCCCAACTCCTCTCTCCCTCCTTCTCCATGCTGGGGCAAGGTCTGCTGTACCCTCTGACCCCCGACGGCTGACTGAGCTCTGAAAGGCTGTGGCAGACCTAGCAACAACGGACAAGAAGAGAGCTGGCGGCAGAGCGGACACAGGAACCATGGGGTGAGGAAAGGTACGGGGGCTTCAGGGCAAGTGGCAGGTGCAGGGAGGACTAACTCAGGGCGTTAACTGAGAAAAAAAGGGAACGACTTGCAGGATCCCCTCAGAACCCTCCCCTGATTTGGCCAACACCCCAAAGCCACGCCCTCTTTACTTCCTCCCGGGCCTTTCCACATGCTTCCACGCCCGCCGTGTGTTGCTCCTGACCGGTGTCGCACTCGGACAGCGCTGTCCCAGCCCTCCCGATGCAGACGTTCGGCACCGCGCCCTCTGACAGTGTCCTCCGAGTTTTTCCCGTTGGGGGCAGGGACAAACGACTCCCTTCTCGACTCTTTTCACTTTCAACTGCCCTTTTCCACGTGCTCCGGGGTGAACATCAGAAAGGTCCCGAGAGAGGGTTCAGGCAAGATGAAAAGGCAGAGGATGCTCCGTGAGAGAAAGCAGAAGGGCAGCCCTGGGCAGCCTCTCCGCTCTCCCTCCTCACCACTGCCGGTCTTCAGCCAAAAGCCAGAGCCCAACCCGCTGCAGAATAAAGATGCAGAGCCAAGAGAAGGACGAGAACCCTCAGGGCAATGGTGGGGAGAAGGAATATCTATAGCAAGAAACCCACCCTGCAAGACAGCTCTTAGATAAGGGACGCGCCAGCAGGTTCAGGCTCAGACGTGAGTGTGCGGTGGCTGGCTTCCCACCTGCCCTCCCACCCATAGCTTCTAACTCATCTCCTGGCTCTGAACCCTCTCTCCTGTCACCCATCCACTTACAAAACACCACTTGGTATCTTTCTCCTTTTAAAAATCGTTCAATGGTTCTTCATTATATTGAAGATGAAGTCCCAACCGCTCAGCATGGAATGTAAGGCTTGTCACGAGCTTTCCACACTTAGCTCCTGTCATCCCCCATGGCACCCCATGCCCTGAAGAGGCCACCAAGCCACTGTGTACACACTGTTTCCTCTGTTCTCTACCCGCCCCCTGAAAGTGTCTGCTTCTCACACAGCACGTACGATACTGCACTGTCACTATCGCTTAAGCTCACGCGACTACACTTGGACGTGTCATCCCCACCACATTGCGAACTCTTCGAGAGCGGGTATCATCTCTCCACCGTCTTCCTAACTCCAGCATAAAGCACAGTTGCTGCACGTACTAATTGTGCTTTAAACACTGATGAACCAGCCAGCAAGGAATGGGTGCACAGAGGATAGATACATCCTTGGTACTAAATGCGTCTCTAAGTTTAAAGGTCATGAACGTATTTTTCAAACAACATACACAAGCAAACTTCCAATTACATGGTCTGGTATTCAACTAAAGAAAACAGTGATTTGTTCCAAAACTAGAAGGGGAAAATGACTATGTTGTATTCCCTAAAAGATGTTATGTCTGTGGGTGAATTAAGGTATTTTTTAAGAATAATTTTAACCATCCGCTCTTCTCCTTATTGGCTAATTTGAGAACTTAACCTTCACATAGACGGTAACTGGACTGTAATATGTCACAACAGAATGAAATTCGAATCAGAATTTCCCCGTCTGTTTAAACTAAAATGTGAAGAGGTACCTAGACCTGCCATATAGTAGATTCTAAGAAAGTATTTGTTCAATAAATATATGAATGAATGAACTTAAAAATAAACTGCCGTGTAAACTGCTTTAAGACCCCAGAAGAAGCATGAGAAGTTATGAGAAAATTCAGTTTTGTTCCTGAGATCTGCAACTAGACAAATAAAACTCCAAAATGTGTTTGGGTAAACCAATAAAGGAGCTCATAGTAGCGACTTGAAGAGGAAACTGGGATTTGAAATGTCAATATAAACCTTGAGCTCTGGAAATTTTAGCCAAACTTTACATTTATACATAGTTAATGTTAATCATTTTAGATAAGTAGTACAGGAATAGTGCAGATAACTGATATCCACAGCTAATTCCTACATTGCATTTTTTTCATTTCAATTCAAATTCAAGTTAGTTAACATATAGTGTAGTATAGGTTTCAGGAACAGAATTTAATGATTCATCACTTACATAGAACACCCAGTGCTCATCCCAGCAAGTGCCCTCCTTAATGCCCATCCCCCATTGAGCTCATCCCCCACTGACCTCCCCACCAGCAACCCTCAGTTTGTTCTCTACAGTAAGAATGTCTTACGGTTTGTCTCCCTGTTTTTTATATTATTTTTCTTCCCTTCCCCTATGTTCATTTGTTTTGTTTCCTAAATTGCACATATGAGTGAAATCATATGATATTTGTCTTTCTCTGATAGACTTATTTCACTTAGCATAATACCCTCTAGCTCCATCCATGCAGTTGCAAATGACAAGATTTCATTCTTTTTGATGGCTGAGTAATACTCCATTGTGTGTATATATACATTTTCTTTACCCCCATTCATCAGCTGATGGACGTTGGCACTCTTCCCATAATTTGGCTATTGTTGATAATATTCACGGGCTCATAGGATAGCTCTATTTTTAACGTTTTGAGGAACCTCCACGCTGTTTTCCAGAGTGGCCGCACCAGCCTGCATTCCTCCCAACAGCGTAAGAGGGTTCCTCTTTCTCTGCATCCTCACCAACATCTGTTGTTTCCTGGCTTGTTAATTTTAATTAGTTTTAGATTCTGACAGGTGTGAGGTGGTACCTCACTGCGGTTTTGATCTATCAGACACTTCATGTTAGGTGGTGATTTTGCATACATTTCTTGTGGATTTTACCAGGACCTCAGGTCAGATCCAGGTTGGCAGGTGGACGGGGACTCAAGAGCAGGAGTTTGTTCCAGGACACAGCACTGGGAGTCAGTGGATGGCACTGATTAGGTGCAGCCCCAAAGCGACCCACCTCCAACATCCGGAGCTAACTCTGGAGAAAGGGGCCTACCTTCACCCAGTGTGGCAGCCATACTGTTCACATCCTCCATCCTGAACCAGCACAGCTACTGGTGGAGATGAGGCTCCTGGCATTTGATTGAGCTTTTGTTAGCCGCCAAGTACTGTGCTAAGTAAGCATCAGGCAAGCAAGATTTCTTTCTCAGTGCTGTCAAATTTTGTCTGACTGGTTCAGTAACAGGCCAGGGCTTAGACTTCAAGCCAAAGGATTTCAACACCTATAACAATGTAGGAACTGAGATTAGGGACTCTCATCATCCCTTAATTTGAAAAAAAAAAAAAAAAGCCCCACTTTTAAACACTTACCACATGCCAGGTATTGTGCTAAGTACTTTACAATGATTTTTTTATTGAATCCTCACAACAACTCCATGAGGTAAGTACTTTCCCCAAACCCATTTTAGACCTGTAATTTGACACGTAATTTACTGTAAATTACACAGTACACTGTGATGTGAGAAGACCAAGCAGGCCATGTAAAGCAGTCCACAATGTCGACCACTCTGCTCATGCATAATTAAATAATCCATGTCTGTCACACACACTACCCTCAAGAATTTTGTTCATATTGCTTAACTGAAATGTACCTACAAATTACATCACTTACACGCACTTCTTTCCCTCTCTTGGCGTACCTACCAGCCAAAGGCTAAAGCATCCTCTAACAGGCCTCCCAAATAAATGTCTTTAATCTTATTTAGCAAACACTTCAGATGAGCTTACTATGTGCCAGCCACTGCTGTAACTGCTAGACAAGCGTGATTGACTCATTTAATCCTCACAACATCCAATGATGTGTGTACCATCTTTATCTTCATTATCTCTGAAGCACAGAGAGAGTCAGTAACTTGCCCAAAGTCACACGGCCAATAACCGCTGAAGTTGGGATTTGAACCCAGGCAGTCTAGCTCTACAATTCTGTGTTCTTAGCCACTTTGTATCATGCTGCCTCTCCTTGGCTGTTTTGATTAACCTTGTCCCAACTCTTTAGGAACCTGTGATCACAAATATGAAACAGATTTTGATGAAAGAGCAGACACTCAGGATACCTAGAGAGTATACAGACCCTTGACATTCATGAAACATCGCTTCTCCCAACCTTATTTTGCAAATACCCAAACTCACAAATATCCCGATAGCACAATTTCTGATATACCACGTGGTCAAGCATAACTTTATGAGTTTCTAAATTCTTAAAGTAAAGCAAGTAAGCAGGAGGACCCGCGGCGGGGAGGCAGGCTGTCCAGTAGGCTCAGTGTGGCCTCACTACCAGCACAGTTCACCACATGCACTGCTGAAAAGCAAAATGACTACAATATACAACCATGCGGGGCTACCAGCAAAGAGCTGAAATCACAGTTGTTAGGTTCACACATGCTAAGGAGCTACTGTATCAAACAGGAGACGAGTATATCACTCACCAGATGTGCTCCACTGCTAAGCAGAACAACAACTTCTATCTCATCAACTTTAGGAGCGCACTTCACTACTGCATGAATAATGAAGACGCTTTTCCACTCTTTGTTCCCTTACTAACGCGTCTCTCTCCACAAGGCTGTTCAAAGTGTGACCTTCCTTTTCCACAAGGAATCCTTCAATGCATACTTGTGATCAGATTTTCCAGGGTTTAACTCAACTCAATTGTTTAAACAATTTCTTGAATGTCTACCATGACTAGGCATTATTCTAAGCACAAAGGATAAATCCATGGTGAGAAAGAGAGTGTAAAAGTAAATTGTGTGATACAGAAGGGGACACTCCTATGGGAAAAGGTAAGCAAGAAAGAGATTTCAGGGGGCGCCTGGGTGGCTCAGTGGGTTAAGCCTCTGTCTTCGGCTCAGGTCATGATCTCAGGGTCCTGGGATCAAGCCCCACATCGGGCTCTCTGCTCAGCGGGGAGCTTGCTTCCCCCTCTCTTTCTGCCTCTCTGCCTACTTGTGATCTCTGTCTGTCAAATAAAGAAATAAATAAATCTTTAAAAAAAAAAAAGGAAAGAAAGAAAGTGTGCTACTGAGACCAGGATGGGGGTTGGGGCAGGCCGTGGAGGGATGTGGAGGGGGCAGATTTAAACAGGAAGTCAGGGAAGACCTCACTGAAGGATGGTTGTGCAAAGACCTGAAGGAGGTGAGGAGGTGAGTATGTGAGGGAACAGCACCTGAAAAGGCCCTGAGGCAAGAAAGAGCCTGGCAGATCCCTGGAACACCAAGGAGACAAGAGGCTAAAGCAGAAGGAACCTGGGGGATAGGGCATAAGGTCAGAGATGGACAGGCAGGGAAAGGGCAGGCTGCATGGTCTGGGGCACCAATTCTAAAAGCCTGACATTTACTCTGAGCAACTAGAAACCACGGAACAGCTCTGACAAGAAGTGATCATTTCCTCAAGCTTACAGTCTTTACTTTTTAAATCTTTGTCATTATGTAAACACTTCCAGTAAGGTCCTTCCCAGAACGACGTTCTCCTGGCGTCACACAGAAGTGACAGGCAGGGTCTGCTGGGCACCCACTGCCAGAACCCGACCCAGGCGTGTGTCTGCAGATCGGAATGGACCAACATGCCCTAGAAGACTAACCCCGTGCCCAGCGTCTGAGCACTGACGTCACCTTGGGAAGGTGCTGAGCCATGGCGTCCGTGCTCAGAACTCAGGCCACTCTGCATTCCATATTCATATAATCTTGATTAACTTCTGCCAACTAGCCTCGGAGTTCATGACTCAGGTAGTCGCCACCTGAATTCCTGCCTACCTGAATTTACCCCAGGGATGGCAACACCAGTGTTAGAAGATGCCAAAGCTGATGATTAATACGTACATATCGGGGGAATGGCATGGAATTGATTTATTGATGGCTTTTTAACACCTGTGATTCAAATCTGTGCTTGAAACAGCAAAGGAATACATTTGAAGTTGTTTTTAACAATGACTTTTCTAGATTAATTTTGTAAGAATGGGAAGGACACATGGGGCTCCTGGATGGCTCAGTCGGTTGAGTGTCTGACTGTTGATCTCAGCTCAGGTCTTGATCTCAGGGTCATGAGTTCAAGCTCTGTGTTGGGCTCCACGCTCTACTTTAAAAAATTTTTTTAAAAAGAAGGGGAAGGACACAGGAAGACTGCCAATTCCATAGTTAGGCCTATTGTATTTGGGGGGAAAATGCCATTGGCTTGCCATCTCTTGCCTACGGATGGAATTAATGCTTCTTTGGATTCCTTTGTTCTTGGGGAATAGACCACCCTGCAGAAGTATGGTACTCCCCAACCTAAAAATGGCCACCTCGACCTGGTAGCAAGAGACCAACAGGTATAATGATCCAATGTGGTATGTGTATTCAAACAAATCAACTGTTTTAAAAACTGTTCAAGACAATCAAGGAAACTTGTGTATTGAGTATTAGATGAGACTAAGGGACTATACATTTTATCAGGTAGGATAATGACACCTTTTTTTTCATGTCTATATTTCTTAAACACTGAAGTATTAATTGGTGAAATGACATGATCTAGGAGTTGCCTTAAAATATTCCAGCAAGAAGAACTTGTACAGGAATTCAGTAAAGTGTCAGGATATAAAATCAATGCACAGAAATCAGTTGCATTTCTCTACACCAACAACAAGACAGAAGAAAGAGAAATTAAGGAGTCCATCCCATTTACAATTGCACCCAAAACTATAAGATACCTAGGAATAAACCTAACCAAAGAGACTAAGAATCTATACACAGAAAA